>NC_057855.1:93303279-93606309 GCF_015237465.2 Chelonia mydas
AACCAACAGAGAAATGAATTTCATTAGATATAGATTCAAGGATTTGGGTCTGTTTTAACTCTGTGTGTGTGTGTGTCTCTCTGTGTAAAAAGTTAAGCTTGCAAAGTTTAGATGGTTGTCTTCATTATAAGAGGAAGAAAGACGAAATCAAGGGGAACAATCATTTTTATTTGGGCTTACCTCCTTCTTGTTAGTTTCTGTTCATGTTCACGAGGTGGTAGATTGTACTGAAAAGAAATCAAACTGTTCTGCATGGAAACAAATGTGAAAAAATTCAAGTACAGTCAGCAGGAGGATGTGGAAAAGGGCAAGCACTTTTATTGTCTCCAGGGAAACACATTTATCTTTTTGTTTTTTTAAATGCTATTATGCTTGAAAATGAGTATTTTAATATAAAGCCTATGTGGCCCTTTCTGTATAATAAACTGAACCAGGAGCATATTTTGTGCTCAGTTGCACATGAACTGACCAGAATGGACGTGATATAGGCATTAACTGCTGACACCATTTGGCCCAGTACATTTACTTTTACCCTGGACACATCTGTTGAATACACAAGTGAAGCAAAATAGGTTAAAGTGCTGTATGGACCATGTAGGTGGATGAGGCTTTGTAATTCAGGCCTAAACTTGTCCATTTCCCCGACTGTACTTATACTCATGAGAGACGCATTTAAGAATATTTTTGATTGAAATGTACACATGAGCAGTGTAGTCAAGTCACAAAGTTCAGAGCCAAACTGGGATAAGCAGATGAATTTCCACAAAGTTTGGGGCTTTCAGATTTGATGGCCCAGGTCAGTCTTATATAGGGCCAAGCCCAAAATTCGAAGCATGTTGTATGTTTGAGGAAAGGATAGGGCGTTCAGATCTTATGTTGCAGTTCAGGCTCATGGCCCACCTTGATTATCACTACAAAAGGTCCCCCCCCCCCCCCCCGCTGATAATAGCTCACCTTACCTGATCACTCTAGTTACAGTGTGTATGGTAACATCCATTGTTTCACGTTCTCTATGTATATAAATCTCCCCACTGTATTTTCCACTGAATGCATCCGATGAAGTGAGCTGTAGCTCACGAAAGCTTATGCTCAAATAAATTTGTTAGTCTCTAAAGTGCCACAAGTCCTCCTTTTCTTTTGGGGGATACAGACTAACATGGCTGCTACTCTGAAACCTAGGATTAGATGTGTAACTGTGGCCATTTTGCTCATGTTTGCAATGACCTGAAGATTTAGCAGTGGAAAGCATATTTCCCAGTGCATACTGAGGGTGAACTTGGGTGTTCTTGCACTTCCCTTTGTAGATTTGCTCGTGGCTCACCTGTTATCATCAAATGGACTTTGGATTCATGATCAATTTGAAAACAAATGGTATAAGCATTGGTCGACCAGCGTTTTCTCCTCCTTAATTTTTATAATAACCCAACACCTCTCCTGGGAAAGCCACGGCTAAAACAATACTGCATTCATTTTTTTTTTTGACTCTGTCATTCTGATAAGATTTTACAGCTACAGGCTGGGACAGAATATTGGCTTCTAGAATGTAGACTTAATAGCAAGATTTGTACTGAGTTCATTGGGTGTAGGATTAGGTCTTTGGTGGCCAAAGAAACCATGAAACTGTGGGGATAAAATGAAGCTTAAGAAACAGTAATCATGAGTAATTAAGTCTATCTCCAGAATGCTAGCTCTGTAGTGCATCTTCCCCTTTAATTGCTCAGCCTTCTTGACTCCTGCTCACTTGAAAATTAAGCTATCTCTGAGAGTGATTTGAATGGAATGTCTATAAGGTATGATTTTATTTTTTATCAGGTTAGGATATATACTAAGTACAGATAAAAACCACTGAGCTGAGACAAATATCACAGTTAAAGATGATTGAATTTACATTTTTCAAGGTGATTTACTCTGGTCATCCCCCCTCCCCCCCCATTCACAATTCTCATGTTAACAGTTTGGGTTTGGTTTTTTACAGATTTATTTTGCTATTCATTATTGTTCAACCAACAATTCATGTGAATAAGTTTCAGCCTACCAGTTGATTGCCAACGTCACCTGGAGCGTTCAGTCACTGTTCTGGAGTCACCTGATATTCTTTCTGCAGCACGGTTGGAGGACTGTCATTTTTTTACAGAGGAGACTTATGATCAATGAATATGCTCCCCCCCGCAAAAAAAGTGGGGGGGAAGCAATGTCTTCCCCTTGTGCAAAAATGAAGACCAGTCACCCCCCAGATACTAGTGTGAACAAAAGCCTGTTTACACAATTGCTAATAAATAGTGAATATAATGGGACACCAACCTGACTGAGCCAAATTATCATTCAGAGTTCACCAGCCATATTTGACTAGTTCTCGTTACAATAATTATGGTGCCTCTCATAGTCTATCTGTCCATGTAAAATTAGACCCTACTAGGTTTTTTGGGCTGGCATAATTCAGCACAAATTATTTCATTAGCAACTGAATGAAATGGCAGTACATTTCACTTTTGTCTTGGAGCTCTAAGGAATAAATCCTCAAAACACAAACATTAGCCATGTGTGCAAAGTATCCCTATACTCCAGCAGACCAAAGTTATATAGTTGTGGCAATGCAAGGACACAAGTAAACAATATTTAGGATCCACAGCTGTTAATTTCATTCTCCCTCCACACTTTCCAATGCAGCATAGCAGAAGAATATAACAGCATGCAACGTCTGTGTATCCAGTTATGTTTTGCACAGAATAGTTCTTGATTTTCACTTAGAAATGGGCTTAGCTAGAGAATGATAAGTCAGATGTTAACGAAGGTTTAATGCCCTCCAAGAAATGAACAAAGAAGCTCTGTTAGAGATGTAGATCTGGTACGTGCTAATCTTACTGAGCAACAGATCACATTGTTTTAAGTGTAAGCATACATTTACAAAGTCCCATCTACTCTTACAAATCCTGCAGCCACATACGGGGGAAAAAGTACTGCATACTTTTAATATATGTATTGTGCATTAAAACCTGTCAGATGAAGAAATTACATTTAAACAGTAAAAAGTAATTCAATTTATCTATTGTCTCTTTATAACAGTAGCCTGTGTGCTTTACAATGAAGCAAATGGAGACTGAAACTTTAAAAATGAGGGAGAATTAACAGTTAAAGCCCAGTGTAGTTCAGGTATTCTTAGTCTGAGGCAAAGCAACAAATCCAGTCACCTTTACTCACAGTGAATAGGACTTTTAAATCAATAGGGCTATTTAAAGAGTAAGCCCCTGACTCAAAAACACTTCTGTGCATGCTTAGCTTTCAACATGTAACTAGTCCCACTGATGTCAATGGAACTGCTCATATGCTTAAAGTTAAGCCTGTGCATAAGAATCTGCAAATAAGGGCCAGAGGTGATACAAGGTCTAAGGCGGCAGGAGATGGCTCTTAGCCACTGAGAATTTTTACACTTCAAACATTCAAAAAAACAAAACAAACCATAAACAATTCTTTTGGCACCGTGGATTGGAAGAGGAAGACATTTGTTTATTTGCCTTCCGACCTACCCCCCCCGAAGAATTCAGGGTGTTCTGCAAATATGTTGCCCATTGAAAAGCAGAGACTAGAGAGCAAATTGCTGTTTTTGTTTTATGCCTGAATAATTTCTTTGTAATATGAACGTATGAAAAATTAACGTTGTGTATTTGGCATGGAGCTATGTCTAGCTCTCGGTGTAGCTGTGCATTTATTAATTATTAATGTTGTTTGTATTGTGGGAGCCACACTCACAGGTTAGGACCCCAATGAAGACAAAAAGCCAGAGGACTCTTGTGCCTGCAAAGAACCCCACTGAGGTAATCTATTGCAGATACTGGGCCTCAATACTTTTAGTGAGCATCATGATTTTACTGCATACCAGGCATCACCAGGTGGTTGTGTTACACTTCCAGGTTCCTTTTTATTAGCATGCGAGCAAATGCTCAGTCTTGGGAAGACATAATGTGTGGGTTTTTTTTGTTTTGTTTTGTTTTTTTGGTCATGCAGAGTTTGGTTTAATGCAGTGGTTGGGGGAGAGTAAGCAGCAGGACTTTACTGGCTGCCTTGGTCTCTCAATGGAGCCAATTCTTGAGGCAGAACTGCTCCTCTGGAAATGGTGTTGGATTGCAATTTCTGAAAGAAGGAATAGCCTGAATGCTGTTTGACCATCTCTGTTCCAGGACTGGTGTATATGTGTAAATAAAATAAGTTACACTCAGACTATACTCAAGTTCTGCATTACTGGTTTCTCGTCCACTGAGAAGCCAATCTGCAAGGTCCCAAACATCTGCTTCTGCTCGACAGAGAGACTATATTGATGTCCTAATGGGGTGCTGCTGTTGGAAGTAGGGGCAACGGTATGATACAATACAAAATATCTGTTGCAGTTATAATGAAATATAAATTCTATTGTAGACCCTTTAGGGTAAGTACCATGTCTTTTATTTTCACAGTGAGGCACCTGGTACACATTTGGGCACTGTGAAATACTCAATAATAATGGCTTACAGTGGCAGAACAGCCAAAAAAGACTTTGAAAATGTAGTAGCTGTTTCTGTACAGTGCAGAAAGGATTCTCAGATGTCTCTGTTGGAGCAGCAGAACACTCATCAAAACTCTGTAACATGAAATCTCTACACTGGTACTCTGGTTTCTGTTTGGTTGGTGGTTACAAATATTTCCAATACAAATGTTCAGTTTGGGGTTATTCTTATCCTATCACAGCATTTTTTCATCATGATCAATCCTATCACATTAGCCTTCAGTCTTCACAGTCACAGTAGGAAAGTCAAAGTTGTACGCAGACCCCAAAATGTGTAATTGATATGAGAGTTGATATTATCACTATTTTTGTTAATTTTTCAAGTAAGATTTTGTGGTATACTATCTCAAATGCTTTATGAAAGCACAGCCACATTATGTCTACTCCATTCCCTTAATCCACTTATTTGATTAAAAATAAAAAAGCAAGCAAGTTTATCTGGCTTGATATAAAACCATGCTGTTTATTGCTCTTTCAAAGATTTTAAGTCTCCCACTCTGCAGTGCCCACAGGAAAGAAGCTTTTATATTTTTGCATTAAGAAATCTTAAGCACTTCACCTTGGGAGAGCAAGACCGCTCAAGTGACTGTCTTTGGCTCTGCCCCAAATCTTGATCTGTACTGACTCTCTCCATTTTCAATTTATGCAGCATTATAACTAGTTTTGACTAGGCAGATTAAATTGCTTTGAGGTATGCATTCATAAAGCTGTTTCCTCCTGTAGTAAATTCTCCGGATACTCACTTAGTAACCTTTCTGTTCCCGTGAAAAGAAGGAAGGCTGGGAAAGAGCTGTGAATATGTATCAAGTGGAAAGTAAAATATAAACTAATATAGTCTTTAATTTAGATAGAGTGTATTTACTTCCGTGTATGGTATTTGTTTTGGAAGTTGGAAGTGTGTGTGAATGAATTCTGTAACACATGAGTATGATTCTATCTGCCAATGAGTGTGAATGAAAGGATCAGGATTTCTCTGTGTTAATGGAAAAGGAGGACTAGGGGCACCTTAGAGACGAACCAATTTATTTGCGCATAAGCTTTCGTGAGCTACAGCTCACTTCATCGGATGCATTAAGTGGAAAATACAATGAGGAGATTTACATACACACAGAACATGAAAAAATGGGTGTTATTATACACACTGTAAGGAGAGTGATCACTTAAGATGAGCTATTACCAGCAGGAAAGCGGGGAGTGGGGGAAGGAAACCTTTTGTAGTGATAATTAAGGTGGGCCATTTCCAGCAGTTAACAGGAACGTCTGAGGAGTGAGCTATAGCTCAGGAAAGCTTATGCTTAAATAAATTGGTTAGTCTCTAAGGCGCCACAAGTCCTCCTGTTCTTTTTGCGAATACAGACTAACACGGCTGCTACTCTGAAATCTGTGTCAATGGAAAATCAAAGGTTTCCTCTAGCACAGTGTTGCTCAAACTGGGATCTGCGGACCCCGGGGGGTCCCGAAGGGTACTCCAAGGGGTTCATGGGCCCTGCTGATCTACTGCTCCCCCTTCGTCTATCTCCCGGAGGGTACTGATGCCAAACGAGGAGAATTTAGGCACTAAAAGTCCGGCGGGACAGCGGGGCTAAGGCAGGATTCCACTCCTGGAAGTGGCCAACATGTCCCTGGGACCCTGGGGCGGGGCGGGGGGCAGGGAGTGGCAGGAGGTCTCCACACGCTGCCCCCATCCAGAGTGCTGACTCCACAGCTCCCATTGGCCTAGAGTCTTGCAGCCCTGATGTTATATATGGTGATAAGAGAAATATGCCCATCATCACCATTAACTAATAATCTCGGGGCCAACTCTGTTGAAATCCATGGAGACGTGTCCTCTTATCTCAGCAGGGAATTTATCCCGTTATAGGTGATGGCTGATTTTCCCACTGCCACCCCATTTTTACTTAAACATCTCAGACCCTCTTTCTCAAACATCTGCTCTTCATTGCTGCATGCTCTGGTGCAGCTCTGTGAAGCAAACAACTCGTTGGGAATAGGAGAAAGATACTTTAAGTGACCCAACAGAACCTTCCATAGAATGCGTTAGTCCAACACCCGTTATTTAGCTCACTATAGAGTGACTGGTAGAAATTCTATAACCTGTTTATACAGGAAGTCAGACTGGATGAATTGATGGTCCCTGCTGGCCTTAAAATGTATGAATCTGCAAAAAGGCTGGATTATCTCCTGAACCTTAACCAAACCTCTCAGCTTGTCTCCTCATTCCATTGGACTTACTGCCTACCACACTTGTTTCTCCACGCTCCTCACATCCAGCCCTCACCAAAGTTCCCTCAGTGCTCTCCCTGTGAAACTGGAGCATAACGTGTCCTCTCCCCTCCCTCTCCAGTCACCACCCCACCCCTGATCCTTCATCGCTTCCTTATCTGTTTTAGGGGCAGAAAGACAATAAAGACACCACAAGCTTCAGCAGAGAACTTGCGAATGGCCTCTGACCTGCTAGTCCCTCACTTCATTGACTCCCTGATAGAAAATTACCTCATTCCAAGGACCAGGAACTCAGATGGTATAAATAGGCATAGCTCTCCTGTAGTCATGATTTATACCAGTTGATAATCTGGCACTATAAAATACACTCAACTCCACACTAAGCTTCTTTTCTGGATCCCTGATGCACCATTCACTCCTAACTTTCTGGCATTCTCCAATTTTCCATTAATGTTCTAGAAGCCTGATCAAAAGCCCAGCCTCCCACTACCTTCCATGGGTTTTGGATACGGTCCATAGGGTACATGTTATTACAAGGAAGAACACAAGTACTAAGAAATTGGTTGTGAACAGTGCACCAGGGAGAAAGCAGAGAGGATGCCAGGTTTTCAGGTGACTCCCCGTTGAGGTTGAGATAGGACGCAGCAGGTGTTAGCATAAGAGGCAATCAGGGTGGGATGGAAGGAACGTATCCAACTGGAACAATGGAAGCTGGGTTCAGTGTAGGAGTGATGAACGTTCAGCCAGTTCTCATTTTGTCTTATATGGTCCACACATCCGTTAAACAGACGGGTGTTAATTGTGCAACAGAGCAAGATTCCTGAGCCTCTACACTGCACATGGGTAAGTGATGGCAGGAGACTGCCTTAAGACTGAAATCTGGCTGTGTTTCCGTAGGCCTTTCCCCAAATTTTGTCATCTGTTCCTATTTGTTGTTCAGGGAGACAAAGCACAATGCATATTTATTGTTTCATTCATCCATCTTTTGAAGCGCAAAATCAAGCACGCTTTTTGTTATGGCTTCAGGCTACCATTTGCAAACTGCTGGTTATCACAGTGCACAGGTATCTAGAGGAGTTTCAATGAAATCTTGTTTTAACCCTCTAATTGTTACATGTTGCTGTCAACCCAGGGACCTACTTAATGGCTCTGTCAGAATAAATGTTAAAACATGTTTGCTTTTTAAAAATTATTTTGATTTACAGTAGTGCCAACACACCACAATCAAGATCAGGACTCAATGATTATCCATTCTAAAAAATACATCATAGGAGGCAGTCCCTGCCCAATGAGCTTACCATCAAAATAGACAAGACACTCGAGGAGTGGGAAACACCAGCGGCGTGGGAACACTTTGAATAGTGGGGGTGCTGAAAGCCAGCTCCCTTACCCCTGTTGGCTGCCGCCCCACCCCAAGCTGGGGTGGAGCAGGGCCAGCAGCAGAGCCCTGGGGCCAGCAGCCAGGACCCTGGAGCGGGGGTAGCAGCTGGCCAGGACCCCGGACACGTGGGGGCCAGCAGCTGGGCATGGGGGAGGGTGTGGCTGGGGCCCAGATGCGGAGCCAACAGCGGAGCCCCGGCTAAAACCTGGGGGCACTGTAGCACCCCCACGCTCCTAGTTCCCATGGCTATGGTAGATATGAACGATTATTCTCTCCTGTGGATAGATAGGGAACTACGATATAGAGAAGAGAATTGACTTTCTTAGGATCACACAGGAAGGCTGCAGTTGTGTCAGGAATTGGACCAAGAGCTTCAGCCTAGTTCCTTAACACAAAACCCTCCAGTTGCTTTTTAAAATAGTTTCTACACATCATATTGTATTTCAAAACATAAATGTAATACATCTGGCGAAGCTTAATACAAGACCATTAGGCACAAAAGACCAGGGTTAGTTTATACAGCTCCTGGAGTTGGTGACCAGCTGGAGAGAAAGCTTCAGAACACTGAATACTGCACCTCAACGCACCCAGCTACTTCCACTTTCATTACTTCTCCCATCCAGTTTGTGCCATTTTGAATGGGCTAGTTAACTTGCAAGACAAAAAGCTGCAGCCCTCAACTGAGTTAAATGAATGAGGAAAATAAAAACCATCTTTGGGACCGGTCCTGTATCCACTGAGTCCGTGGCAAAACTTGTGCTCACTGCAGCTGGAGCAGGCTCAAGTCTACCAGTGTCGCTCTTTGAGTAAGTGACAATCAGAAAAATCAATCAATCTGGAAACAGAGCACCAGATCGTCAGCACTACTACAGTCCAATTACTCCATCGAGTGACACAAAAGGAGCTACCCTTCCACCAGCACAGGTGAAGCTCTGGCTGGGACAGAGCTAGCTCCATGCCTTTCACATAGGGGTGTGCCTGCATCAGGAACTGCTGGGCTCCAGCAGTACCCCACTGGCATCGCAACACCTTCGGGGTACTGATACTGCTGAGGGGAGTTACAGGAGGATAGGTCCATCCGTGACTATTAGCCAAGATGGTCAGAGATGTGACCCCATGCTCCAAGTGATCCTAAACTGCCAACTGCCAGAAGCTGGAACTGGACAATGGGATGGATCACTCGATAATTGCCCTGGTCTGTACATTCCCTCTGAAGCAGCTGGCACTGGCGAGTGTCGGAAGACAGGAAACTCAGCTAGCGTGTGTCCCAGTATGACCGGTCCTATGTGCAGCATTACTGCGGCTGCTCTAACTGCAACAGGGACCGTACGCTTTGCCCCCACGTGATCCTTTGCTGCTCCACTTACTGTGTATGATCAGAGCCCTGTCATTGCTAAGCACCTTGAGTCATTGGCCCCCTTTTCACTTCTCATCATGTATCTTTATTTGGCTTATTGGCTTAAGAGGAGTTTGATTCAATTAAGGTTGTCAGAACTTGGCCCCAAGCTGTTCTCAGCAACACTCCAGAAGTAAGATAAGGATGATTTCAAGAATTTCCGTTACTACCTAGAGCTTTCTGTAACGTGATTTAATATTCAAATCCCTTCCTCCGTCCCCAGAAAAGGAACAAAAGAAGAAAAAGGGCATCTAGTCTCCTGCACTCATCATGTTAGATTGCTGCAAAGGCCTAATCCCTCTGATTTGCATAGTAGGTGGAGAGTGTTTCACTCAGTTACTGGAAAGGAAAAGCTCCCTCCAGAGGCAGGAAGGGTTGCTGAATGTACCTTTCTTTGTGCTATTCAGGCTCTGCTCTCTCTTGTGATGGCTGTAACTTTTATCATTGCAAATGATGGCATTCTTGTGCTATTTCTTCTTCAGGTCTTGGTCTTAAAGCCGCGCACAGCTCCTTTGACATCATCTCTTCTGAAAATATGATCAGGAGAATTAAATTAACTGCAGGGAGGGGAACCAGAAACCCATCAAAATGATGAACTGTGTATATAAGCCTTTTGTTGCAATGGTGCGGTAAGAAATAACATCTGACTCAAAACAGCCATGAAAGCCAGAGTCAGATTGGTCACATTATTGAGAAACTCTTCCCACCTTCAGAAATAAAGGGCATCACAAGGCAACGGTGCATTGCTAAGCATGCACAACACAGAACGTGACTGCAGTAGCTTTACGGCCAAGCACAAAATGACTTTGGCTACCCCACTGGATTGTGATGCATTGGGATGGAGGATTCATGACTTTCGCCACTAAGCAAAACCCCTCTGTGGTTTCTAACTAATTTAAGGCAATAAAAACAGCTTTAAAATATCTAAAAGGTGCAGTACTCTGTGTTACATAACAACAATAATAACTTATATAGTATTTTCACCAGGGGAATTCATTGTAGAGCTGGGAGATAGATGAATAACTCATTTTTTTTAGTTCAGCTACAGTTCCGACCCCGCTGTCCCTCCCCCCAAAAATTAGCTTTTGGATCAAACAGAATCTAATTTTTTTCAGACTTTTTGGTGAATTGAAAAAAACTTGTTTACGGTTGGTTGCAGAGTGGGGAGACAAATATGGGTTGCCCCCATCCCAGGTTAGTGCACTAATCACTAGGCTGAAGGGCATAAGGGGATTGGGTTGTTTACATTAGCATGACCTCTTCTGGCCACTTTTCCAATGTCCAAAACGATTTGTGTTGAATTCATGACTATCGGACTAAAAGTGTTGAATAAACTTGTCATCGGAAGAATCCCGTCTAGCTCTAATTCAGTGCACTATTCACAGGCATGCGAATATTGCTATCTCTACTTTGTAGAGGAGGAAACGGAGCAACGCAGAGATGCAACGGCAAGAGGCCCAAGGCAAGGCAGCCTTGAGAACAGAGCCCCGCTCTAACAGGGCGATACTGCATGTGATGTCTGAAGTCCGTGGGACCACTCGCATGAGTGATCTGAATGTAGCCCAGCATGTGAAATGCTGGTGTGATCGTTACCCAATAATTATCTAAGGCCCTGATCCTGTATCCAATTAAAATCGGTGGCAGAGCTTTCATTCACTTCAGGATAGCCATGCCAGGCCTTTAAAAGGTGACCTCTTCAAAATGTAGTTGGAAAAATGCTCTCAATTTCTTGTGTGCTCTGAGATCCATGACTGCTAAGCAATCTGAGACTTTTTCGTTCTTTGTTCCTTGCTTAATTTCACCTTTATTTAACATTATGCATCACAAAAAAATAATTTAATTTCACAATTTACATATACAAGAAAAAACAGGACAGATTCTGATCTCACTTACACTGGTGTAAATGCAGATCAATTCCATTGACTTCAGAGAATGTAGTCAATGAGACTAAGGGATTGATCCAATGCCAAGACATCCATGGAAGTCTTGCCAGTGATGTAAATGGACATTGAATCAGATCCAAAAAGACGAATCCGACCCATTGTAATTCAGTCTTTTATGATGTTTTCTGTACACTAATATTTTGACATATTTTTGGTAGGGCTATCAAGAGATAGAAAAAATGAATCACGATTAATTGTGCAGTTAAAAAAATTAATCGCAACTTAATCGTGCGATTAATCACACTGTTACACAATAATAGAATACCGTTTATTTAAATATTTTTGGATGTTCTCTACATTTTCAATTGACAGTTGCAACACAGTTCAGTTACAATTCAGTTACAACACAGAATACAAAGTACACAGTGCTCACTTTATATTTATTTTTGATTACAAGTATTTTCACTGTAAAAAACCCAAAAGACATAGTATTTTTCAATTCACCTAATACAAGTAGTGTAGTGCAATCTCTATCATGAAAGTTGAGGTTACAAATGTGGAATTATGTAAAAAAAACCTGCATTCAAAAATAAAACAACATAAAATTTTAGAACCTGCAAGTCCACTAAGTCCTGCTTCTTGTTCAGCAAATTGCTCAAACAAGTTTTTTATATTTGCAGGGGATAATGCTGCCCGCTTCTTGTTTACAATGTCACCTGAAAGTGAGAACAGGTGTTCACATGGCACTGTTGTAGCCAATGTCACAAGATATTTATGTGCCAGATGCGCTAAAGATTCCTATGTCCCTTCATGCTTCATTTCCAGGAGACATGCATCAATGCTGATGACGGGTTCTGCTTGATAACAATCCAAAGCAGTGCAGACTGACACATGTTTATTTTCATTATATGAGTCAGATCCCCCCAGTAGAAGTCTGATTTTCTTTTTTGGTGGTTCAGGTTCTGTAGTTTCCGCATTGGAGTTTTGCTCTTTTAAGACTTCTGAAAGCACGCTCCACACCTTGTCCCTCTCAGATTTGGAAGACACTTCATATTCTTAAATCTTGGGTCGAGTGCTGTAGCTATCTTTAGAAATCTCACATTGGTACGTTCTTTGCATTTTGTCAGTGCAGCGAAAGTGTTCTTAAAATGAACAACATGTGCTGGGTCATCATCCGAGACTGCTATAATATGAAATATATGGCAGAATGTGGGTAAAACAGCAGGGGACATACAATTCTGTTTAATTCTGTTTAACAGTGCGATTAAAACCGCGATTAATCGTGATTAATTTTTTTGCCATTAATCAACAGCCCTAATTTTTAGTACTATATATTTGTGTTAAAACATTTCAACATTTTCTGAAGAGACTGCATTACATGGAAAAAGAAGGGAATTAGTATTATGTGTTACAAGAATACTGCATGTGATGTGTGATGCTCTGTTGGAGTCCAAAAGGATGCTGAGTCTGAGGTTTGCATATTGTTTTTTTTTCCCTTGTTTGGCATATCTGGTTGCCACTAAAGGAATCTGCTTGTGAATGGCAGTCTGTGTTTCATTCCATAAGAGGCAAGTGCACTTTGAGTCAAGTTTCCTGGGAGATATTTGTCAGCGTCTGAAAGGCATTTCTAGAGTTGTAAGAGAGACGGTGTCTGGAATCTCAAAAATAGAAACTGAGCTGCATCAAATGTGGTATCAAGGGTTTGTTTCCAATAACAGCAAGTGAATGTCATCGAGCCAAAATACAATCCTGCCGGCTACAAGGTAATGGGGACTCAGGGGAAAGTTTCCAGCTCCATGCAGGAACGTCTTAATTTGATCTTCATTGGCAATGGCGATTTCCATAAATCTTTTTATAATTTGATTTACTAACTCAGTGTAAGTGAAGCAATATAATAATATGGTTCTGAGATACAAAGAGACTGTACATACAAATGAGACTGAGTGGGCTCAATCCTGAAGAGAGGGTTAGAGGAAGAGAATCTAAGCCAACTTTCTACTCCCTCTGACTTGAGTTGGCCTAAGCTTTCCTCCAGTTGATGCCAGCTGCAGCAGTGTCATAGGGACCTTGTGCTAGCCAAGGAACAGCATGACTCCACCCCATGCCTACCCTTACCCCTAACCCTGCCACACATGCCACGATGGAATCTTCAGTTGGTCCTTTAGGGTAGCTTTTCTCTTTTTCGGCCAAAGCCAGACCAAGAAGCAATAATCTGGCCCTGTATTTCTCTTGTGTAGGTGGCATTTTAAGGATACAAAGCTTAACTATTTCAGCACCAACCATTATTATCTCCAAACTTTGCTTCTCTCAAAAAAAAAAAAAAAAAAAAAGAGCTGGGATTTTCAAAGGAGCCAAAGGGAGATGGTTGCCTAGTGACTTAGAAACCTAGGTCCTATTGAAGCTTCAGAAAATTTGACCCCTAAATCCCATTGGCATCCAGTGAGAACTGGACACCTAACTCCATAGCCTCCTTTGAAATTACAGCCTCCACTGGTGAATATTGCTCCATTAAGGAAAACCCATGCATGGCAGGTAGGTACAATTTCAGTTGCCCAGTTAGCTGGGATTTTTCAGAGTATCCTGATGGAGTTAAGTGCTCAGAGTCAATGACACTTGAGGCCCAGAACCTCAAAGATTTTTAGGCTCTAAATCCCATTGATCCTGTACGGGGAGACTTTGGCAAACCAGCAAAGTGCCTGAAACCACTATGGCTTATTGCTAAAAGCAGCCAAGTCAGCAGGCTATAAATTAGCCAAGTCAGCAGGCTTAGCTTAACCAAGGCAGGAGGCGGGAGTGGGGGGTGGGGCGGGGGATTGGGTGCCACAGAGAGGGCAGCTTGACCTCGCGTCTTTCCTGATAAGAATTGTGTTGAAGTTGCTGATACATGCATCTTAGAGGAGCAGGATGTGCCCCAGGAATGTCTATTGGGGCCTCAAGGCTGCAAACTCTGGAAACACCCACACCTGGTTAATCGATAATCAGAAGGAACCTCTCGCTTGACCATTGAAACTGCTTACTTAACAAGTTTGCTTTAAGGGACATGTCATTCTGTTACTAATGTATAAATAAGGGGAAAAAGTTTGAGGTAGTGGGACTCTTCAGGACTGGACTCTCTCTCTGGATGCATCTTGTGTTTCCCACAGGCAGACGGGCTGCCGCTGTGCCACTCGAGAGCCACGCTCAGCTTTGGTAATTATCAAGGGTTGGGGGTGTTTTACTAACCTGTTGCGGATGTGTGTATAGGTGCTTGAGACTAAGTAAAGTTTAGCTTTAAGTGAAAGCACTCTTGTGTTGTCCTGTTTGTACCAGCCATCTATTGGTCTGACGGCCGTGTCTCCCGATTTATTTCCTGACACCACCTTGCACAGAGTAAAAGTTACCAAGAGCTTTGGGTTGAAAGAACCCTGGGTAACAATCCAAGCTTGAATGCCTAATTGCCATAGGTTCCTTTTGAATACGTCACTCCATATATTTCTTTGCAATAAATGATAAAGAGCCTGATTCTGCTTCCCGACTTATGGTGAATTATGCCTTTCTGCACAAATAGCCCCACTAAAAGTCATAGCCCCCAAAGGGTATGTATTTCCATTTTGTTGTGCAATTGGTTTACCCTGTTTCTTTCCTAAAAGACCTAACAAGACCTTTTATATCCTGATGAAATGATGTTTAAAAGACCCCATGCTGGGGCAAATTTTTGACCAGGAGAAGTGGCTCTTGTGAGATTGGCATATAGTTCTTTTTGGGCCTCCTTAAAGCTTTGTCTAAGAATGCAGGAAATTCATCAGAATGATTTGCATGCATTTAGAGTAGTGCTTCTCAACCTTCTCCATAGTGTGAACCCCAGGTTGACAGCCCCAGTTTTACAAATCCCTGAGGCTAGGCATCATATTTTAAAGGGTCACTAGAGATGGATGATTCATACTGCTAGAGAAAGCCAGGCACAGACAAGCACACCCAACTAAAAATGAAGAAATACTCCTTTGCCACTTTTAAGTGGTATAATTAGTTCTTAATAATGATGCTTATGCAGCACCTTGCATCCAGGGAAATATGCAAATAGTAAATTACACCTTGCAAAACCCCTGTGAAGGTGAGAAGTAGGCCCATTTTGCATATGGATAAACAGGTGATTTGCCGATGGTCCCAAAGAATGTGTGCAAGAGTTGGGAAATAAACTCAGAATACAGAATTGCCAGTATGTTAACCTACCCATCACTTCATTCTTGCCCCAAATGGCTGGAAATATAAACATAGGGCTAGATCCTAAATATCATACACTGGCGAGTCCCAACAGTGCTACGTGTAGGAGTAAGTACTCACCTCTTGCACAGTCTAGTCCATAAAAAGTTTTCCATGACACTGAATTCAAACATATTTAGACACAACGAGGAGCTCTAGTTTGCTGGGATTGTTTGTTAAAAGATTAATTTTTCCAGAGTTGGAGCATCTCTGCCTGACGCTAGCTCAGACATTGCTAGCAAACACATTTTTACCTGTGATGGTCCCTGGTAAATCTCCGACAGGACTTCCTTTTCTATGATAAGCAGCTTGTAGTTGCTCCCCCAGGGATGGTGTTTTAGACTCTCCGTGTCTCATTGCTCTATAACAGCATTCATAGTGTGGTGCTTTTCCAGTGTCTCCAATGCACTTGTCAAGAATGCTGCCCAACAGCAATGCAGCAGGGGACTCCACTGTCCCTCCAGGGAATGTAGGAAGGCCAAGGTGGTGGCAGAAGCTCCATCTCTCAAAAGTAGTTTTCAATTGTGCAGTGAAAGCTGCCACTGCAGTAATATCGACCTCCACCAGGCAAACCTGTGTTGTAAAAGACCACTTTAAAGAATCCCCCATGTTTTCAGGCCCTTTTCCTTTTAGCTATATTAATTAGGGTCCCCAGTCAGCAAGGCATTTAAGCACATGCCTATCTCTATATACATAACTAATATCACTGGTGTCAGTGGGTCTAAGCAAGTGCTTAAGAACTTGCTGAATCAGGGCCTACAGGATAAATGAGCCATATAACCCAGGGCACAAAGAAAATACAATGGAACCCGTCTTAAGCAACCACCTTGAAGATTACCAAAAATCAGGAAAAGGGACTGAAATAGATACTGTGCTTTTTAAAAATGATTGAAAAAATCATTGTGGTTGGTTTCCAGAACACTCTCATAATATTTGTCTTCAAAGAATACACAAATCAGTAGAAGTGATTACACGTAAAAAGGCTCATTGCCATTTATGGAAGTAGTAATATAACATACCACAGCAATTACTCCATGCTTAAGACCCCAGGAAGGTCTGAAAAGGATAGTACGAATAACTAGGCATAAAGAAAGAATATGTCATTTGATGTCAGAGTTTCAAAACTGATATATATATCAAAACTTTATATATATATAGTGAGAGATAGCTCTATATTAGTGAAGTCAGAGTTCATGAAAGGTACTTGATTAACATCCCCCAAGATGGAAATCCTCAATTTATACACTGAAAACATACAGCATTGGCAGCAGCAGTGCAAGCATCCTTCATGCTACCAACTGATGTGCCCCAGCTCCATTCGACCCTGATACACGAAAGCACTTAAGTGCATGCTTAACTTTAAGCACATGATGAATCCCATGGAGGTCAAGGGGACTATTTATGTGCTTAAACCTGAGCAGGTGCCTAAGTGCTTTGCTGCATCCTGGCCCTGCAGAAGGATCACGCAGGGGCGGGTTGGAGGGTGAGTCACTCTCTATGTCCAGTCAGTCCTTGATCTCGCCCCTGGAGACTGTGAACAAAGGATCCAGTTGTGATGGGGGTTTCTGAGATCACCAGGAAGTTGTCCTGTGTGAAATTAGACCAACAAGTCATTTCACATGAGCCAGCCATCAGATGGTAGCAACAACTTTTGAGTTAACCGAGGCCAGCTTCAAAATGAAAACCTAGAGGTAAGAGATTCTACATATTCATTCTAGTGCCCCCTGGCAATCTTCAGCCACTTCCTCACCAATGACAGTGGTGTTCATGAATTATGGAAAGAAACTGAGTACCTGTAACTTCACAAGGGTATAAGGACCAGCCTTGGTATTGCTTGGGGTTTCACAGGAGGATAACTTTAATATCCAATCGTGAAGAAAATGTGAGTATGTGTCCAGCTGTGTTCTCTACAAACTTTGAGCCAGATCCTAGCTGGTGTAAATTGGCAGAGTTCATTGGAGTTATGCTGATTTACACCAGCTGAGGTTGTGGCTTGTTCTGTTAAAGGCTTCCAACATGTCTATAATCCCTGGAAATAAATCTCAAATTTCAATGCTAATTTGCTAGAGAAAAACAACAGAGAGCTCATAAATTAAAAGTAAAGATGGCGAAACCAGAATATTTAAAGACACTTTTCTTCTTTTTTAAAAGTTAGCTGTTAGAACACGAAAGAAGAACTTGCTATGGATTGGTGTTTTCAAATGACACCTATGGGGCAGCAGTCTCAATTTCCACCAATAAACTGATATTGCAAGACAAATACACTATTGATCAAAGTATTTTTGCCCAAATACTGTCTTGTTGAAAACTTTAAAATCAACTGAGGCATTTTCCACTTCTATTAATATTCATGCAAGTGAGAAATCATAAAACAAGTCAATGACATCATTACATTGAACACCAATAAGATCTACTGAAATGAAAAGTAAATATTGAACAAGCTTTAGTTTTTCATTTCCAGTGGCTAAAAACAATACTAAATCATAAATATAAAGCAAAGTATGGAAATGTGTCAACTAAATTGAAGTCACAACTCTGAATAAATCATAACTGCTTGTCCAATGTTAGTTTCAAAAGGTACTGTTGAGTTGAAAAGAAGAAAAACAGCCTAATCAGCGACTGCTTATAACTCATGCTTCCATGAGCTTTTTAGTGCCTGGGATAACACTTTTTTTCTTTTCTTTTTTTTACAAGGAGAAGGGATATTTATAACTTTTTTCAATTGGTTAAATTTTCATGTGAAAAAGAAATAAAATTGAACATACAGCCTTCTTTAAAGTTCTACTTCAGGTTCACAAGAAGAAAGTAAAAGTTAAGAGTAGATAAAAATGTAGGGCTCAATACAACAAAGACTATACGCATAACCGTACACATCTTAGTACTCCTCACTATATAAAGTTATGCACCTGCTTTAAGTCTTTACAGGGTCAGCTTCTTCTTTTGTATGAGTCAAAAGCCATTCTTTCATGGAAAACTGATAAATAAACTAATTTAAGTCTCTGTCTTCAAAAGCCAGTCTCAGCTTTATTTTTCTAATTAGCAAGACAGATTTTTATATGGTTAAAGCAAATGAGATGTCTGTCAGAATCAAGGATATTGTGTGGTCCCTGTCATCTGTCAAATGTAATCAAGGGCTTTGTCTTTGGCATTATCACTAGGCAGGTGTTTGTAGACAACGAATCCCCAAAACATTCCTTTTATGTGTAAAAAACTTTACGATTCCACAGATGTTCATTGCATTATACCATTACATAACCTTTTTAAGAATTAATTTTAAGACGTAAACTTACCTGCCTTGATGTCATCAAATATTTGTAAACAAAACAGATTAATATCTGAAATCACGGTATTTAGCAAATCCTATCAGGTAGTTTAATTGAAAGAAATATAAATGAGGTTATTTTTTATTCTTAGCAGTTACTCCTCATTAACATTTAATGCACTGTAATAGTGTGGGTTTGTTGCCTCTTCTACAAAAAAAAATCCAGCTTTTTCTAGGTTCACTTTGGAGAGCTTCCTTATAGCTGCTCCCACATCACCAGGGCTATGACCCATCTCCCTTTTCTTTTCAACCTGTCAGCTAATCCGTAGCATTAGCAAACCACCGGGATGTGTTTGCTATATAGAGGCTGTTTTTAGTGCACGGTTATGCCAACAACATAACGAATTCACCACTGACACAAAAGTGTCAGTCAGAAAAAGTTCAGTCACTATATAGGCTACATATTTAAGATGTGGGAAATAATTGCCTGCTCTCCTTGGCACTGGTGAGGCCTCAGCTGTAGTACTGTGTCCAGTTCTGGGCGCCACACTTTAGGAAAGTTATGGCTCAACTGGCAAGAGCCCAGAGGAGAGAGACAAAAATGGTTAAAGGTGTAGAAACTAGGGCTGTCGATTAACGGCAATTAATTCATGCGATTAACTCAACAATGAATTGATATTAAAAAAATTAATAGTAATTAATCACAGTTTTAATTGCACTGTTAAACAATAGAATACCAATTGACATTTATTACATATTTTGGATGTTTTTCTAAATTTTCATATATATTGATTTCAATTACAACACAGAATACAAAGAGTACACTGCTCACTTTATATTATTATTTTTATTACAAATATTTGCACTGTAAAAATGATAAAAGAAACTGCATTTTTCAATTCATCTCATGAAAGTACTGTAGTGCAAGCTCTTTATTGTGAAAATGCAATTTACAAAAAAAAAATTGTTACATAACTGCTCTCAAAACCAAAACAATGCAAAACTTTAGAGCCCCAAGTCCACTCAGTCCTACTTCTCGTTCAACCAATCACTAAGACAAACAAGTTTGTTTACATTTACGGGAGATAATGCTGCCCACTTCTTACTTACAATGTCACCAGAAAGTGAGAACAGGGATTCGCATGAAACTTTTGTAGCTGGCATTGCAAGGTATCTACATGCCAGATATGCTAAACATTCGTATGCCCCTTCATGCTTCGGCCACCATTCCAGAGGACATGCTTTCATGGTGATGGTGCTTGTTAAAAAATGTGTTAAATTTGTGACTGAACTCCTTGGGGGAGAATTGAATGTCTCCAGCTCTATTTTACCCACATTCTGCCACATTTCATGTTATAGTAGTCTCGGATGATGATTCAGCACATGTTCATTTTAAGAACACTTTTGCTGCAGATTTGACAAAATGCAAAGAAGGTAGCAATGTGAGATTTGTAAAGATAGCTCCAGCACTCAACCCAAGGTTTAAGAATCTGAAGTGTCTTCCAAAATCTGAGAGGGACAAGGTGTGGAGCACGCTTTCAGAAGTCTTAAAAGAGCAAAACTCCAATGCAGAAACTACAGAACCTGAACTACCGACAAAGAAAATCAACCTTCTGCTGGTGGCATCTGACTCAGATGATGTGTCGGTCCACACTGCTTTGGACTGTTATCAAGCAGAACTCGTCATCAGCATGGATGCTTGCATAAAGGGACATATGAATCTTTTGAGCATCTGGCATGTAAATATCTTGTGATGCCTGCTACAACAGTGCCACGTGAACACCTGTTCTCACATTCAGGTGACATTGTGAACAAGAAACGGGCAGCATTATCTCCTGCAAATGTAAACAGACTTGTTTGTCTGAGCGATTGGCTGAACAAGAAATAAGTCTGAATGGACTTGTAGGCTCTAAAGTTTTACATTGTTTTATTTTTGAATGCAGTTATTTTTGTACATAATTCTACATTTGTAAGTTCAACTTTCATGATAAGGAGATTGCACTACAGTACTTATATTAGGCGAATTGAAAATACTATTTATTTTGTTTTTTACAATGCAAATATTTGTAATAAAAATAAATACAAAATGAGCACTGTACACTTTGTATTCTGTGTTATAACTTAAATCAAAATATTTGAAAATGTGGAAAACATCCAACAATCTTTAAATAAATGGTATTCTATTATTAACAGTGTGATTAAGCACACCATTTTTTAATTGTTTGACAGCCTTAATTGAAACCTGACCTATGAGGTAAGATTTAAAACACTGGACATTTTTAATCTTGATAAAAGAAAGACTGAGAAGGGACCTGATAACAGTACTCAAATATGTTAAAGATTGTTATAAAGAAGATGGTGATCAATTGTGCTCCATGTCCACTGAAGGTAGGAGAAAAAGTAATGGGGTTAATTTGCAGCAAGGGAGAGTTAAATTAGGGAAAAAATTCTAACTAGAAAGATAGTTAAGTTCTGGAATAGGCTTCCAAGGGAAGTTATGGAATCCCCATCACTAGAGGTTTTTAAGAACATGTGCCAGGGATGGTCTAGGTTTACTTGGTCCTGCCTCAGGGTAGGGGGCTGGATTTGAAAACCTCTCAAAGTGCCTTCCAGCCCTACATTCCTATGATTCTATGTCTAGCAGGAGCAGTTCTAATATCAACAAATTCTCAAATCCATTAACTCAAATTCTGTTGTGAATTTTCACATGGGGGGAGTATCAGCCAGTGCAAGGGCGTAACAATAAGAAACCCCCTACACTTACCCCCCAGTACAGGCTACGTTGGGTCTAGGTGTGTAGGAGTAAGGCTACTTACCTGCCTACTGTCTCCTGGGAAGAGGTGAGAAGGAAGTGGATGGAGCACTGGCTCCACCCTTACTCACTGGGCAGAGTGAGTGGTGGGGGGAGGAGTTGTGATTTGCTGATGGTGGAGGGCAGCAGTAAAGTACTACCCTGTATGCGAAAAGAAGAAGTAGGGAGGGAGGATGACTCAGAAATCACCTTGCTGGAAAATTTCCATCAGCAAAATGGAAATGAAATGTATTGTTTCAACCTGAAGTGGAATATTTTAGTATTTGAACCGACCTGAAGTACTTTGTGTAATCCTCTCAGGAATGAGCTAGAGAGGAGAGGGAGGAAGAGAGCCTCATCTTAGTTCAGTAGACGACGTATATAAGTAGACCACCATGGGTTGGGGGGAAAGGGCATGACTGAGATGTTGAACTTGTTTTACATAATCTTATTTTGAAGAAATAAAACTAAATCCCTGAAGAAATGGGACTGAAATCCTGTGGCTGGGAAGTGTTCTTTGGGGACCAGCCTCACAAGTTATGGTCCTTACACCCTCACACAAACAAAATCTACCTATAATGGTCTTGGTCCCTAATACTCCTGATCCCTTCTATTAATGGGTTTGTATCCTGTACCTAAAGAGAAGATGGAATAAGGTATAAAGGGTAGACCATCTGAAGGGAAACACCCTTCACAAAATTAAAAATATCACTTTTTCCTCTGGAAAAACATGTGTGCATCCAAAATATTTGAAGTTTGCAGTAACGCTCAAAGACACGTTCCTTTGAGAAGTGGTCCCCTTGCGTATCTGCACCATACAATGTGGAATTATTTGTTGAATCTGTACTGCAGCTGAAATTAAGAAACATTTGTGCACACTCAGCATGAAGGAGATTCTTGTTACAATACATTTAAGGCTATTGCCATGCTAAGAACCAATACTGATATGTTACATGCACTGATGCTTTTCTCTGCAAGTAATATAGTCTGTTACTAAACTGTGTACTTCACTGGAAACAAGGATGCATTGGACAAAACTGAAACAAAAAAAGTGTATGTATTGGCAATGACAGTGAGCCAAGTGACCAGGTACTGGAAGAAAATAGCCAGTTTAAACACGGTTCGCTGAGAGCAGAGGAAACTGCACGGGTGAAAATCACAGTCTGCTTACAGCATGCAGGACTAGAATATAAATCACTGAATGAAAAATGATCAAGCCGAGATTTTCAAAGCTGCTTCCGGGAATTGGATGTCACATTCCCATTAATTTTAGTGGGAACTGGGCATCAGTTTCCTCAGGGAACTTTGGAAATCTCAGTCTAAATGTCAGTTATTCAGACAGAAAATATAGGGTGAATTCTTAGCACTCTTGCTGTGTTATTGGATGCTGTCAGTTGCAGCACTTCAGTTGAATTTAAAATGATACTTTCAACCTAGCTCCCCATGTGGTCTGTTTTTACAGGCACAATTCTGCGTCTGCGGCTATATTCACATTTTTGCCTGTAGCATTAAGCTGCAGGTGCAAATATTAGTAGTTACACATCTGGCTTTCTGGATTCAAATTATTATTAGATTTCTCATTACTAATATTTAAATGCATTCAATTTGCTGTGGAGTCATTTCATTATGGACACAAATATCCACCTGCAGAACCAAAGGCCCTGCATGTCTATCTGCACATAGACAGCTAGTGAGAGCGAGAGTGAATGCGTTCGGAGAGTTATTTACTCTGTCTCAGGCAGTTGTCTTAATATTTTATGCCAGTGGCTCTCAACCTTTCCAGACTACTGTACCCCTTCCACAAGTCTGCTTTGTAAGTTTCGCCTAAAAAACTACTTGCTTACAAAATCAGACATAAAAATACAGAAGTGTCGCAGCACGCTGTTACTGAAAAATTGCCGACTTTCTTTATATTTACCATATAATTATAAAATAAATCAATTGGAATATAAACATTGTACTTACATTTCATTGTATAGTATATAGAACAGTATAAACAAGTCATTGTCTGTATGAAATTTTAGTTTGTACTGACTTCGCTAATGCTTTTCATGCAGTCTGTTGTAAAACTAGGCAAATATTTAGATGAGTTGATTTACCTCCTGGCAGACATCTGCATACCCCCAGGGGTATGGACACCGCTGGTTGAGAACCACTGTTTTTTGCCATCCCCTGCCCAGTATGTGCCCTTTATATGACACATATTTTTGTACTATTTCAGAAACATATTGGGGAGGTTTTACAAACATTATTGGTACATTTTTAGTCTTATGCCTATCTATAAAGGTGCCTTCCTCACCTCCAAACTCCCATAGGGGTGAAATCCATTTCTCACATAGCAAAATTTGCAATTACTTGTGCTTTCAGGGCTGTATCTGGATGCAAGCATTACCCTAATTTGGCCAGCATGTCAGTATTCTAAGGCTTGAACATCCATAAGCGATGATTATCAACCTTCTGGAGTTTATAAGCCCCATAGGGTGCCCTGCTGGTGGTACTACAGGACTAGGGGAAAGAGGGACCAGACCTATTGCCTGAGACATTCCTCTGCAATGAGGAACTGCAATAGTGAAGGTAGAGGGAAAGTTGTTTCATTGTGCTAAGTTCTGGAACTATGGCTACTCTATCATTCCCAGCTGTGGCAAAGAACAAGGACAATGAGCCTGACCCAAAAGCCAA
Organism: Chelonia mydas; assembly: GCF_015237465.2. Lineage (NCBI taxonomy): Eukaryota > Metazoa > Chordata > Testudines > Cheloniidae > Chelonia > Chelonia mydas. The sequence goes on from NC_057855.1 coordinate 93,327,671, forward strand.
TTGAAATTGATGGGAGACTTTCTGTGGAATTCTGCTCAGAGCCAAATATAATTTTTAAGCAGCTTATTTTTTAAATTCTGCCCAGATTTATTGGCCGGATCCTCCACTGATACACACTGATGCAGACTCAGAGACATCAATGGAACGACACTGATTTACACCAGCTAAGGGTCTGGCCCCGCAGTTTAATCTAAATTAGAAACGCTAAATGCCCTGTGATTTTAATATTAGGGAAAAGAACGGGTTAAAAAATACTTTACTCAGTAACCCAAACGTGTTTCGAAGGCAGACTGTTGTAGATCCTCGAGAAAGAGGATTGTTCTTTTTGTGGCCCCTTAATTATTTATGACTGAGTGATTTATGGATTTTAAGCTGTGGTTTGCTTTTGATTATTCTTTTTTTTTTCACCTTTGCTATTTTTTCCACTTCCCTAATCTAAATGTAACGCTCTCTTTACTATTGATCCGGAGCCTGTTTCTGTGGCAAGCCATGTCATTTGTCAATGTTTTCACTGGTTGGCACGCTTCAGTTATTGGCATTGATTACCATGAATAATTTATGACTATGGGCTTTTAATCTGTCATTGATCGGAACCATCTTTTCTCAGAATGAATGGAGCGCTCCTGAGACTTGCCGGATTGACAGGCCCGGATAGATGTCTTCTATTTAGCCACAAAATGGATATGGCAAAAATAGCAGCAATTGAAGCTTTCACATGCTCCTCTACCAGTATGCCTTCGACCTGGGTTTTGACCATTTTTTAAAGGGAAAGCATCTTCCAGGCTCTAGGACTGACACTTCTGTTGATGCAGGAAAGGAGCTCTCTAGTTGTAACGTGATCAGCTGTGGATTGAGGCCATTACCTCATTTCCCAGCCTTTACGTGCTAATGACTTTCATTCACTACTGATCTGGGTGGGATGTGAACTAGTGACATAGCAGTATAAAATTCCTTACCCTATTAATAATTCCATTTCTTAGCCAATTCTCCTGATTGCTACATGCTCACAAGTAGATGCATTACGGAAAATGTAATATATATGCTTTACTCAGGTGACTATGAATGCAGATGTTGTGGGAACCTCTGGAAGATTCAGAAGTCCCTGAGCAGGCAGTGCAGGTATTCATATACCTATGTCATTACTAGTATATATACCATCTACAGTAACCTAGCAGGTCAACGTGCCCATTAGGTGGAGGATCAAGGGAGCAGGTAGATGTGTTATGTGAAGTTCTCCTTGCCCTATCCCAGCACAGTTCAGCTAGACCCAAGGTCTCCTCTGCTCTCTACACTGGCTTTCCCATAGAAATCAAGTCCAAGGTGTCAGGGCTAGATCCACAAAAGGACTTACGGGCTGACTCCAAAATATAGATCCTCAAAACCCCCACTAAGCTTCTGCCTAACCCTAGAGGCACCTAAGTTTCTGCCAGTGGGCATGCACAAGACTACATTAAGTCCTGACAGCAGTCCTGTTGAGCTGCTGGACATCCTAGCTGACACCTAATCTCTGGCAGGTCACTCAGACTAGGTGTTCCCCCATCTAGCTTGCCTGTGGGGCCCTATGTTGTAGATATTTTCAGAGCATACTTATCAGATCATGCCTCACACAAGAGACAGCAAGGGGTGACCGGACTGGCACTATTTGGGGATATGTCATAATCCTGACTTGCATTCCCTTTGGGGTGTATGAGAATCCCCACTCTGCCTGTTCTGCAGGAAGGACTTGAACCCAGCTCTTCTATCTGACAGCTGAGTGCCCTAACCACTGAGCTATTGGCTTTAATGTGCTGGGTCTTTGTCTCATTTTTTAGGAGAAAGCCTGTTAAACCAGCTCAGCACTAACTCCAGGAGAGGGATCACAGCTGTGAATCCTGGGCAACAATAGGCGCCTCCTTCTGGCTCAGAGCTAGGGGCCAAACCTATCCTCAGCTTTTCCTACTGGCTATTTTATAGGCTCCTCACTCAGCTTGCTGGCTGGTCTGAATCCCATTCTTAGGCACCTAACTCTCCCCCTGCATTGCATAGGGATCCCTGGCACCAAAAGATCCAATGCCCAAGCCCTTTGTGGATCTCACCCTTGGTCCTTACCTATAAGAGGCTCTGTGGCATGGGCCCAGGGTAGCGAAAAGATCTCCTGAAGCTCCAGGATGAAGACCATGCTCAACAGCTCCACTCCTCAGGCACAACAGAATTGTCCACCACAAGGATAAATCTTGTCTGTGCAGGAGACAGAGCTTTTTCAGGGGCTGGTCTGAAACTGCAGAACAAACTCCCACAGGAACAAAGGACCATCACAAACCTCACCATCTTCCTCGCCAAGTGTACGGCACACTTCTTTGACTTGCATTCTGTAACATAAACACAGAAAAAGTGTGTGTGTGTGTGTGTGTATGTGTGTGTGTGTGTGTAAACCCTACCCAAACAAAACACTAAACTGCACACATGATTCTCCCCCTGGTGAGAGCACAAGAGAAGAGTCATATTACTTAATGCACTAGTGGAAGATGCTCAGATACGATGGCGATGGGGCCATCTAAGTACCATAGATAAGTAGAAAGATGAGATGAGAAATGGATATTTGTAAGAGATGAAAAATGGGAGAATTAGAATTTTGATGAGACCTTGGAAGAAATGAACCAGAGCTGAGATGGCAAAGGAAGGTGCTGATACTCCACTACTAAAATCACCTGGGGGGCTTCAATAAATGAAAAGTGCTTGGAACCATGATGACTCTACGGTGAAAATAAGAGGTGTGACCTGAACCTGACAGCAGAATTACTTCTTTAGCAAATGCAAGGGCATCTCTGCCAGACAGCCTGTGATTGCCAGTCTTCTCAGGTTAATGAAATAGCTGAATCAAGGAAGAAATAATTCTAGAGTGGAAGTGATTCTGAAAAAGAAATAGCTGCTCTTTCTAGGAAGGAATAACAACAGTGATCCTTCCAGGTAGCATCCTAATTTAAATGCACAGCTGCATCCCAGCCAGAGAAAACAAAGAGCTGCAGAAAAGCTACACTTTTGTACTGTTGGGATCCTCAGGCTGACTTCCTAGGATAATTATTGTTAGATGAGCATAGCTAGAAATGGGAATTTTTGTTCAAAATAAGGGAATAAGATAAATAAGTTAGACAGAGGGAGACTGAGTACTTTTCTTAGACTCATTAACAGAGTGATTTGCTTAGCGTGTCCTGACTTGTCCTTATGTCTAATGAGAAACTGTTGTCTCAAACTGAGATCACTACAAGCAGGCATTCCCACTATTCTTTGGAAAATATTGTGTCAGTATTTTCAGAGAATAATATATTAATAGTATTTGGCATTTACTTAGCAAATTTCCTCCAGCTAAAGTAAAGTCACGCAATAGTACTTTCCAAAGGATAGTCGTTCCAGCATCGCAGGGTCCCCTGTAATGTGGGTATTAGCCCTGCTTTATGGATGGGCAGACTGAGGCCTGGGCAAAAGCAGCTAAGGGTGGGATTTTCAAAAGCATTTAATGTCGACCTAACTTTACTCCTCAAATGGCCCTTTCACAAGGTTTCATTGGTCATTTTTGTTTTAGCAGGTGACAAAACCTTGGCCATTTTAGCTACAAGGACAATTGATCAAATTGTCACAGGCGGTTGGCTTCTGTAAAAACATCCTCATGACATGAACTTACTAACCTCTAGAGGGGTCCTGCTTGTCGGTGGCTGAACTGGGTGGTGCTTGATCTTCATGGAGGCTACATCCCTTTGGGATTTGCCAGGATAACCATGACTTGATTCCCACTGAAGCCAATGAGAGTTTTACCATGGATATCTACATCAGTAGAGTTAGGATATCTCTGAGCCTTTCATTGACCTCAGTGGGATCAGAGATGGTCCAATGCTGAGCAGTCTTGAAAATCTCTTCCTAAGTGACTTTAATCAGAGCAAGGTAGTGACAGCAATAGGAACAGCATTTGAGTACCCTGATCTAACCCCCACACAGCGCTGCCTGGCTAGAGATGTTTTCAGAAAAGGCTTTAGACAATTGCTGAGAGCCAAAGGAACAGAACCTAGAAAAATTCAGTGAAAGTAATCTATATTCTCTTCTCCCTAGAGCAGAACACAAGGAAAAGGCGAGAGAGCAGAATGAACATCTGACACTGCTGGCTATATTCTCAACACCAGATGAGTAGGAGGACATTTCCCCACACTGTCACATGTAGAACAAAACTTCCAAGTAGGTTTGGGATCACAGAATCCAAGTTAAATATTACAACTCATTATATGGTCACAAGCCATTAGTTTCAGGTCCAAACTGGCAAGAAAGAGCAATTCAGATGTATGTGGGGAAAAAAGAACTCAGAACAAAAACCTAAAAATTAATCAGAAAAAAAGGGGTTTCATAGCAATTCCCTCTTTTCCCTTTAACACCCTATTGCTTATGATTATGGCTCATTAGCCACTGTCAAATATTTCATCATTTAATCCTCAGCCTTATTTGAGAGTGGCCGCATTACATTTTGCATGTAATAAGGGGGCTTGTACTTGTGAGTCTTGTTTTTCCCAATCCACTTTACCAGTTCAAATATATGATTATTCGTCAGTCCCTTCTAAAGTGCTAACTCTGAGATTCAGGCAAAGAGGGAAATTGTATAAAATAAGTTCATTTCTTCTTGTAATGCTAATTATAATGCAAATCATTGCTCAAAACTAGTTTAGTGCTACATATGGAAATACACAAAAAGATGTGGTCTGTACAATGAATGACTTCCCCTCCAATATGCAGTCTATTATGTTTCCTCAGTTCCAGCAGTCTGTCAAAATAGTTCTGTGTGCAGCTAGCAAAAACTCTGAACATCTATTAAAACATGACAAATATTTTCTTTCCTTAGTTTGTCTAGGGTTATAAGTATTTGAGAATTACAAAATGCCAGAAATTTTATTGCAGCTGTGCCTGCACCACTTATTTAAACAAGTGGGACACATTTATCTTGGTTTGACTTATGCTTTTAGCTGGAGCAGACAGACGGCATATTGTTATTTTTTTTTCTGAATTTACTAAAGGCTTAGGGCGTCCATCTGGTGTCTTATGTGATGGAATGCTATGAAACAAATGTATTCGTTCAATCAATATGTGGAACTTTTCTTCATGGGGAGAAGAACCGCTCACTCAGTGCTCTGGGCATTTAAAAATAAAATGGCATAACTTGCCCAATCAGTCAATGATAAACTATAAACCGTTCAGCGCTGCAGTTTAGACGTCTTGCATCCGGAGGAAATATGGGGTGAAATGCTATAGGATAAAATAAGATCCCCTTTCCCCAAAGCTTTGCCACCACGCAAACTGAGCCCAAACTTTGGGGTGGTTTGAGGAAATATTGGTTCATTCACGTGTGTGAGAGAGCTAAGCGTGAAGCAGATACTCGGTGGGCACTGAGCTTTACTCAAGTGCTGGCCCCAAGGAGGGAGGAAGTCTGTGTTTAAGCCACCTTTCCCCCCTAATCCTGGGAATACCTGGGGGAAATAGTTAAATCACAGTTATAATCTAAAGCAACCTCGGGGCTGCTCTAAATTACATTAGCAGTGCACTACTGGCTCTCTCTGCGCTTATTTACTGGCCCAGGACAACCAGAGAATAACATGCTATGGCCACATCCTCTCTCTCCCCCAATCTATCCCAGCACATCCCCTATGTTTTAAGGAGAGTGCAGGGAGTGGAACTGATGGATAGATCCAGATACAACACCTTCATGTGAACCCTTTATTCCCTTCTACTCAAGGGGAATCCTCACCTACACACTCAACACAGCTTTCCACATGCTTTGTGTAGAGAATCTGTCTTGGACAATTTAAAGTTTCCGTGTACCTCTGTGCTTCCTGATTTCATCCAGGAAAGGAAGCAGAAATATTGAAATTACAAAGGACCCTAGGAATTGGCACAACAGATTAGATTAAGATCCTGTACACTGTTTCTGACAATGTCCAGCACCAGCTGCTTCAGTAGAAGGTCAGAAAAGTCTGTAATGAAATAACCTGTACTTAGAAGAAGTGTTTCGCCTAACACAGGTTATTTAAGGGTTTGTCAGCACTAGAGTTTCAACTGGGGTTAACTGATTGCCAATCAATTTGCATTAACTAACACATTTTGTATGTGAGCTTGGCCACTCCACCAACCTTCCAGAACACAGATGTTTGAGGTGTACCCTGGAATGTCCAGTCTGCATGTACACATGTGTTGGCTAAACTAGAATTAATTGGCAATCAATTTATTTGAGTTAAAAAACTCTAGTTGTCCAACACTTATTGGTGGATTATTGCCAAAGCATAAGGATAATTATGTAGCTTCTTTGCAAAAGCCTTAAATTGCTACAAAATAGGAATTCTCCTCTCACTTGAACACTGGCAAAAGTACTTTGCAACCACTTAGCGTGGCTATAAAAGACCATACACGGTACAAGGCAGTAGAGAATTGTGTTCTAAGATGTTCTAACTGACATTACAGTGTGTGATCTGTGGCACAGCGGAGGAAGGTTTAGATTAGATTGTACATGCTTGTCAGAAAACAATGAGTGGAAGTTGTTTTGATTACATCATTTCATTCCAATGCCATAGAGTCCAGTAGCATTGAGAGTATTGCAAGCACAAGGTCCTTCAGCATGATTAGTATAATTACAATGATTAGGGTAGTGGTAGCATGTGCGGGAACGCAAGCAATTAGCATAGGACTTTCAAACAAATAGCAAGGCGTTCAAACAAATAAACTAAAACAATGACGTCAGATTGCTAGAAGAAAGGGAGCTAAATTTGATCCGAAGACTTCAGTTGCAAATATACAGTAAAATAGGATTCTACAATGGAGGCTACAGAAAATAATGTAATCTGGAGTGCACTTGAGAAATTAATTATGCCTCTCTTTTGTTGCTTTTTTGACATGACGGAGATCTGGATAAGTATTAGATTTTAGTGTAAATCAAGAAGATTAGGATGTCTGCCATTTTCCTACAAGTAGTCTTCATCTGTTTAATCTCCTTCAGTCCTGTCATTCTCCATTTCATCCTTGGAGAGATAATTTAAGGGAGCGGGCAGCAAGAATTATTAGGGGCACAGAAATTATTTTGATTTCATTTTAAGAAGTCATCTTGGTGTTTTGACTATTTCTTTTTATCAGTAACTTAATCTTTGGTGGCATAAAAATATTACAGAATAAACTGAGATTGCACTTTCCTGTTCTAAAGGAGTCCAGCTGTTCATGACATACAGTGAAAAAATGTTTTAATCGCAAGACAATAAAGACATGTTAAGTGGATTTTTACCTAGGAGCCCATGAAAAGGTTGGACTTCTGAGTGGAGTTACCCATGGCATCCTTCCAGTCAATGAACAGTCTAGGAGAAGTTCAGCTAGCACACATAATTTGCAGTATTTTCAGGAGAGTGGAGAAATTCACATTAGGGACAGGCAGTCCAGCTGGGAAATGGTTTCAGTGGTTTTGGGCATCAAAATCAAATTGAACTTTTCCTCCAGTTCTGAAATGTTTTGATAACTTTTGATATCTTTTTTCCACGATCATGTTTTGGCACAGCTGACCCGGAAATGCCAAAATACCCAAAGAAACACCTTCCTTTTGTGTTCCTAGCCTAGACAGAGAGGAATAAGGAATAATCTATTTTCATAAGATTTCTCGCCCTATTTTGTAGATTTGAAAAGGTTCCCACATTCCAGAGAGGCTTTTGAAACTGTAAATACTTTTCAAACACCAAACCTGAACTTTTAGACTCTTGGAGGTTCACTCCTCACTTATTCACACCTAAATATGTTTTTTCCCCTTCCAAAAAAAAAAAATCAAAGCGAAAATTAGGAATTTTGCACATCATTATTAATCATATGTACAATGATATGGCAACATTCTGCTCTTATTGGCAAGTAAATCCGGTGTGTTTGTGATATGCAACAGATGGTTAAATGTCACTTTACTGTCTATATTTTATTTGCCAGTTCAACTTTTGCACATGGACCTTTTCAATTATCACACTGTGTAGTACAAGGGCTTACACAATATCCAGCAATTTCTGGCAGCAACTGCTCAGTCTCTGGTTGCTGCCAAATCTCTGGCAGTATAAGCTGAATTCCTGTTTAGTATACATAAGCACAAGGTTCTCATTATACTGGAATTTGATACTCAGGGCCAGAAGGCTCCACATACAATGTATACCCAGAAACTCTGTCTTGTCTTTAGACTGAACAACTGTTTCATCTGTGGTGTATTAAAAAAACTGCCATAACTAAATGGACAATTGTATATACACACAGAGAGAATTAAAAATGAATCAACAAACAATGGAATAAGCGACAAATGCAATACCTAAAGATGAGAGTTATTTCATCAGAATGCACTGAAAATTGGCAGAGACCAGCAAAGGGTAATTGTAACACTCTTAGTAACTAAGCTGGTGCTGCTATAGTAATGCAAGCTAACACCAGAAATGATTTTATATGTAGGCAGCAGTAATCAGATTTCATTATTCCAAGATAAGCTACTGTAAATATTAGCAGTACAGTAGTAACAGTAATACAAATTGATGTTTCAACATAATCTTTAGGGCTTGATTTAACAACCCCCCTTCCATGCCCCTAAAAAGAAAGGAAGGAATTTTCACAATGATTTACAGATGGCCCTCCTAGCAAAATTTCCATGTGGGTGTCCTTTCCCCATCATTAATGTACTCATCTCCAACACACACACACACATACACACACACTTAAAAGTTAAAAAATAGTAATAAAACAATAGTCCCTGCCCTGTAAAAATAACCATCATGTCCCAACTGTTTCCCCTCTGTACAAATGAAAAGAAACACAAAAGCACGCACATAAACACACACACACTGCAAGTCGCTGCCTTGCCCAACAAAACTATATCAGTGTCCGACTCCCCCACATGTACATAGGCAAACAAACATACACCAGTTCAGTGTTCTCTCTTGCTTCGAACACATCATTTTATTACTCTGCTAAATCAATTACACATTCTCTCGCTGTCCCCTGGGCAGACCCAATGATTTAAGGTATCAGGTTAAGGGGCAACTGGATCTCAGTTTATAAGTACCTACATGGGGAACAAATATTTGATAATGGGCTCTTCAGTCTAGCAGAGAAAGATATAACACGAGTCAATGGCTGGATGTTGCAGCTACACAAATTCTGACTGGAAAGAACAGTGAGGATACTTACCTGTTAGAACAATTTACCATGGGTCATGGTGGATGCTCCATCACTGGCAATTTTTTAAATTAAGATTGGATGTTTCTTCTGACAGATCTGCTCTAGGCATTATTTTGGAAAGTTTCATGACCTGTGCTATGCAGGAGGTCATAGGGATAAGCACAATGGTACCTTTCGGCCTTGGACTCTCTTAATCTTCAAGGTAGTTTTCAGGTTTGTTAGTGCAGCAGCTAGAAGGAAGTAACTCTGCGGGTTAAGACAATTTCCTTGCTTTGCGATAGACTTCCTGTGGGCCTCAAGCAAGTCATATAGACTCTCTATGCCTCAGGCCCCATCTGTAGCATTAGGGAAATGATACACTTCCCTACCTCCCAGGGATATTGTGAGGATAAACACATTAAAAACTGGGAGGTCCCCATTAATATAGTATGTGTATAACTGGAACCTTGTATTTCTTCCCCCTCTCTCCTTTCACTTTGCTATCCTCTTTCCTACCAGATGCATATTTAATATGAAGAAAATTAGAGCGTATTAAAATGGCTCAGGTCAGGGATGGGAAAATCTCTTGAACTGTGGGCTGCAATTAACTAGGCTCTCTGTTTGGGGAGGAGGAGAAAGGAAAGGAACACAAGAGGGGGAAAAAGGTGAAAACAAAAATATCCCAATAAGACAATCCAGTTTTTCATCCTCGGACTTTAAGCATTGGTGCTTCTCTCTAACCGTGTCACTATGAGTTGAATATTCTCTGTCTGGTGCACAGTCACTGTACTTCACAGCCCACCAGGGACTGAGCCCCATTGTCTGCATTCTCCATTTGATAGCTCCCATGGTGCTCCAACTCCAAAAAAAATGGGAAATTATAATCGTCACCCTTTGCATTAGCACAAATAATTGAAAGGAAGATTTGCCTGGTGGTTTTAGGGTAGTTTAAATAAAGCAAAAGTATGATTGCCGAACATCACTATGGAGTCTCTTTCTTTCGGTGGGGTGAGCACAAGGGATGATACAACATCTGTAGTACCTAAGAATTATTCTCTTTATACAGAATGGATTCACAAGTGTAGTTGCTGCATCCACAAGAAGGCTTTTCTCTTTGAATTTCATGCTGGATAATATTTTGAGGGTCCATGCTGCCCATGATTCTTCTCTGTAACTAATTATTTGCTAAGTCACAGGGCTAACATTGACAATGACAGGTTTGCCCAGCAGAGTCTGGGCCATTAGCCCCACATGCTGATGCTATGGGTGGGTTGACTGTATGACCTCTCAACTTTCTATAGGGAGTTTTGCCCTCCGTGACTAAATCAACAAACATTAATAGATGAGCATTACTCCTCTCATAACAATATTTAACACACTGTGAGTGTGGGAACATTACACACCAAGAAATGTATGGGGAGTGCTGCTTTCTGTTGTGGCTGATCTGAATAAAAAGAAATAGGATAGCAAGTCATGACTGCAGCCAGTTCATTATGTAATATATGAGACAGAGCACTTTGGTTAATTTTCCCATTAGATGTCCTGGCCATATCCAAACTACAAGGCATTATAGTCACTGAAAGTTACACTACCTCATTTGAGTCAGCATCTCATCTTGAGTAATCTATATTAGAAAAACACTCATACTAATGTGCATGCCTTTGCTGCCGTAAGCAGCGATCTTGTACAAACCTGCTGTTAGCACGTGGGTTTCAATACGAGCATCTTTTCCTACCCTTGAGTTAGGGGCCCTGAAGGGCAGAAACCTATATTTCTTGTCCCCAGAGGGCCTGATCATTGACTTCAAAGGGCATTGGGGCAAGCCCCATATTTACCAAAGTGTTGTTTTCAGGAAGCACTGTTTGACCAAAGGACACTTTACCCGCAACTCTGACTCAATGGAACTGAATTCCATTTCTAGACGTAGTGCTTCCAAGAGGCTATGCGGAGAAGGATGGTGTGATGGGACAGTTGTTTGTAGGGCACATGAGTAAAAGATCTTATGGTGATGGCCACTTTATAAATTCATGAAGTAATAAATAATAATATTAAAATGTTCCCATGAGCAGACAAATAGATAATGAGGTGTTCGTATGCCAATATACAGATCCAGTACAGTGGTATAGGGTTAGATTCTAATACTTTATGCACGCTAAGTAGCAATTTACTCCATGAGTATTCCCACTGACATCAGTGGGACTATCTGTTGAGTAAGGCATAAAATCCACAAAGGTAGTTAGGCACCTAAATCTGGCCCTTAGAAAGAGAAGAGAACTGACTATTCAGAATGTCAAGGCTGTAAATGAAAACGTTCTCTTTATCCACTCACCTTTATAGTTTTGTTTTGTTCTCTATTAAAATGTCTCGGAACAATCTATAGTTAGGAAGGAACTTCCTGTTCAGGCATACACACATACACACACACACACACACACACAGGAATGCAAGTGAATTAAACAGTTACACTGTTGGAAGCAACTCCATTCTACCTTCATTTTAAGGACCTTTCACAGAACCAAGCCATGATGTGGTTTGGCACAAGAGCCCGTAATGACATTAAAGTTAACTGGAAATCCAGGTAAACAGTGTGTGGGAGTGCTAAAACAATGTTATAAGAGAACAACTTATTCCTCCTTCAGAGGCATATTTCTATTTATAGTATAGCTAGTAAGTCTCTGTCAGCATTTCCATCAGACTATAGTTCAACCAGGGAAATTCCCTCTGGATTGGAATGTGTCAGAACCATGTCTCAGTTCTGTATTATTATTTGAATTTCAAATAAATCCTTTGGGAGCCAATGCTACAAAGGACTCCATGTGGATCGATGCTTAGGTCTCATTGACTTTGATGGGATTCTGTGTGGGTATATGGCTCCTCATTGTGCAGTTACTTGCAGGATCCAGGTCTTAGATTATTGCCAGGGAGAGGTTTAGAATGATGTTTTAGTTTAATTAATTACAGTATTGCCAGCACCAAGTATTAAAAAAATAGGAGCCAGACCCCCAAAATCATGAGATTTCAAAAAAAATTGTATGATTTTTCAGACAACGTTGGGGTTCTTTCCACTTGCCTTCTGGTTTCTGAATCTTTAAAGTTCATGTTTGCAAGATTTCCCCTGCAACAAGAAAGGCTAGACATTTACTTTTTTTTTTCTCATGTAGATAGAGGTTCTGATATACTCACATAACTCTAAGTCCTGGCCTTTTAAGGAAAATACAACTATCACAAGACATGATAAAATTACGAGATGGCAACAGTATAACTTAATGCATTTATTTACTAGAGTTGTTAAATATGCTCTTCCATAAAGTCCATGCCCTGGAATTCAATGCCTTTCTGTTGTTTATAAAACAACATTGTATATAGGGAGGGAAGTTAAGAAGAAAGGATAAAATTTTCAATCCTGATTGCCTAAAGGTAGCACCTGAAAAAGGGGCCTGATTTTCACATGTGCTAAGCACCTGCTAACCTACCTGCTTAGATTCTTAAATGGCCTTCAACACAGTCATATCTGAGCACCTCACAATTGTTAAAAAATGTTATAGCCTCACGACACCCTTTCGAAGTAGAAAAGTATCATCCCTGTTTTGCAGGTGGCCCACAGAGATGTGTCCACAGTTGCATAGGGAGGTTGTGGTTGAGCCAACAATTGAACTCAGGTTTCCTGTGGTCCAGCCCAGTTCTTTATCTACTAGACCATCCTTTCCTACAACTGGCATTTGGGGTGGGGGGCGAGGGGAAGAGTAATGTCATTAATCCCGAAGTTTAGTTTCAAGAGGCTTCAACTCCATAAATTCATAAACTTTCATAAATTCAGAGCATAAAAATGTCACATGCATTTACAGTGCTTTTTTAGTAAATAATTAGAGTAATAAATAATATATACTTTTGATCAATACAATAAATGTGTAGTATTCATATGCACCACAGTTTCCAAAGAGAGCTATTAAGGTGTAAGCTAAGATTATGTAGCACTAAGAAGAATATAAAAAAACTCAGCGGTAGTAAGGATCTATATTATGGAATACACACAGGATGTTTTCTAGCAGGGCCCCAGAGGAGCTAAGATGTGTGCTGTGACTATGTGTTAAGAATAATTCACAAAACCTAACTAAATCTTAATAGGTCTAGTGTTACGATATTAAGCTCAAGGAATCCTTCTACCCCATAGCATATTAACAGCACATTTAAAAACTCATATATGTTAAACCTGCCAAAACAGAATAAACAAAAGAAAAAAGAATGAAATTGCTGGCGACTACAACTAATTGTTAAGTAATCATTTGGATCTGAAAAGCGGCTAAACCAAGGCTAGTCTCAGGTATTAAGATTAGGGCTCATTAGGAATTTTCTGGGGGAGAAAAATGTTTTTTCCTCGAAAATGCAGATTCTTTGAACCTGGAACTTGTCATGAGAAATGGCTGGTATCAACATACCTCCCGGTCCAAAAAAAGCCCCCAAAAAACCCTTCAAAGATCTTCCCATCTTGCTATTTTCAAAATGAAAAGTTACATTTTTTTGGTTCAGAGCAAATTTTCACTTTGAAATTTTACTTAATTTAGATTTAAAAAAATTAAAAAGAAATAAAAAAATCTGAAATCAATCCAAAATGTTTCAAAAATATTAAAATGAGATGTTTCAATTGACCCAGTCTGATATTATATATATATATATTTAGATTATTGGGCACGAACATTCTCAAGATTTTGAATTTTCATCCTGATTTGGGACCATGAAAAATATCAATATCTCAAAAATTATCAAGGGATGGATTTCCCCTCCCCTGCCCAGTTCTAACTCAATCTGCTCTTACTGAAACTTACCCTGGTTTATGCTTTGTAGTGGTCTTAAACTAATGAATGATCTTGCACAATATAGGCCATATCACCTTTAGTGTGTGTTAAGGAAGGACAATGGCAAGATCTGCGTGAAAGGGCAAAAAAGGGAAATACAATTTTCCTTTGTCCCTTCAGACCCCACCAAATGAAAATCGTACAGTAGAGGGTGTACAGGTTGGATCATAGGGAGTGGCTTTTCACTCCAGCCTCTCTGTATGGCATCCGCACTGTTGAAAGTGACAATTATCTGTTGAAAGTGACAATTTGTGCATGAAGTCCCACTCCACACCTTGGGGGTGATCCAACCATAGTATGGCTTCCCTCTGAGCTGTGAGGCAGGTGTGGGTGGAGACAGGATCCTGGTGAGACCCTGTGTGCAGATGCCTGAAGCTACAAGGGATTTCTCCTTGGATCTTGTTTTGAGAAGACTGGGGTTAATTTGTACCATTTTTTGCACGTTGTGAACAGTGCAACAGACAGGCAACTCAAGCCTCCAAAATTCTAGTGAGACTAGAGTTTAGGACCAGAAGGCATTATTGTATTGTCTCACCACTTGTATAACACTGGCCAGAGAATTTGACCCAGTTACTTCTGTAAATGGAGCTCAGTAACTGGTTTTGACTAAGGCATATGTTCTGGAAGGGCAGCTAGTCTTGATTTGAAGTCATCAAGAGATGGAGAATCCATCACTTCACTGGGTAATCTGTTCCAATGGCTGATGGACTTAGTCCACTGTACATGGAATTAATGGAATGACTCCCAATACGAGGGATCAGGCCCACTCAGAGGGAATAGAGGGATGCCAATATCCTTTCTGTGTGTTTCCCCAGTATTCCTACTTCAATTCATTGGGACTAGTGGGTGAGTGGGTATAATTAAAAGTGTTCATTCCACCACTGGCCCCTCTTGAACTGAACAGCATCCAATAGCTATGATGCATTTCTTTTATAGCCGAGGTGCCTTCTGTTTTTTTAGCATGGATTTTTTGGCAAGACCATATTAAGCTCTAATTTCAAAGCTAGGGAAAGCTTGACTAACAAGCTGGATGACAATGACCTTGTCTCTTGAATCAAATGGCAGCAATGGCTCCTCTTTGAAAAGGAAGCAGATACACTTTAAAATTGTTTGGCTACCAGACAAAAAGGTGGAATGATACAGCTTCAAGAGTGTAGTCTATGCTTTCTACCCTGTCTCTATTTCTTTTATCAGTCTATTGACAATGTAAGGGATTTCCCCTGCACTTAAAAGCTATAAAAATACAATAGCTTGTAAAATTCCAATTCTTCAAGGTTTAAGGGATTTGATTTTTACAGTGGTGTTCTGTGATGGTTTCATGAGGCTTTCATAGCTCAGCACCAGTTAAATCTAACTCTGAGTCAGGCTCTAAAAATTGCTTGATAATGCTGCCGCTACTCAATGGCATTTCTCACTGATTAATGCAAAACAACAAGGTGTCTTTCTTTTCATGCCCTTGTGAGAACGGATGCTCGTTGTGACAACTGAGATGCTAATTCAACGAAACACTGCACAAAAAGAGCATTACACTAAAGTAGCACATGGAACAATGAGCTCAATAATACTACCTATGCACCCAATTCATTTTAACGTGGTACTGATTATTTTTCTCTTCTGTCTTTCATCTGTCTCTGTGGTTTTGATGTCTCTCCAGCAGACAGTGTAACCACAGTAGGGCAGTGCTGGCCTGCTATTGTGACCTCTTATGATGTGATCATGTTAACATTTTACAGGCTAAGCAAGGTTGGGCATAGGCAGGGCTTTGCTGGGAAGCTTCTAAGGAACCACTATGGAAATGCTGATGGTGATTAGTGGGTGGCACATTTACCTCTGAGTCAGTGCTAAACCAATTCCCCAGCAGGCTGATGTGCTGGGGGAGGCGCTGTCTTTCTGAGGAGATAGAAAATGTAGATCCAAATGTGGCCATTAGATCTCTGCTGTGCTTTTTGGAAGAACGGGGTTGCTAATAACCTTGGCATGCTGGTCATACATCAGTCAGAGAGACTACATTCCCCCTTCCAGATTAATTAGAAAAGGGGCAGATTCTGGTCTAACTTGACGAGTTACTCCAATGAAATATATGTGTAAAATGAGATAAGAATCAGCCCCACAATTATCATCATCTCTCTACATTCTGAATTGTTCTGTACTGTTGATGAGCGCTGGTAAGTAGCCCCCATGATTCACCCTGGAGGAGGCTGCCTGTCAGCGGTGGGTGAGAAATCCCTATATATAGCCTGTGTATGAGTTTGTAAAGCATTTTGGGATGCTTTTGAATGAAAGGTGCTATATAAACCTACCAGTAAATCATTGTTATTTTATCGTTACAGTAGAGCGCTAGAAGCCAACAATTTCAATAATTTGATCAGCTCCTTTTATTGCAAACCCCAGCAGGGTTGACTCAGCCCTTTATCTTTCTCAGGCAGATAAATTGAGTTCCAGGAAGTTTACGGTGTGCGGATCTTTCAGATGAGACTTTTTTTAAAAAGTGAGATCCAGGTTATTCCATGCACACATTAAAGATCCTGTGGTAGGTTCTGTAAGAGTAGGCATTTGTCCAGGGTCCTTGCCAAAACATCTTCACCCAGTTATCCAAAGTACTGTCAACTAGCTGGTGTCCACCCAGGTAGCTTCATTGATGCTATATGTATAAAGGGCTTGAAACTGCAAGTGTGGTGTGATGGTCCAGTGGCACTAGCCTAGGACTTGGTGACACAGGTTCAATTCCCTACTCTGCCACAGACGTCCTGCGTGACCTTGGGCAAGTTGCTTACTTTCTCTGTGCCTCAGTTCCCCATCTGTAAAATGGGAATAGCAGCACTGTCCAACCTCCTGCTGTGAGGATAAATACACTAATAACTCTGAGGTAATGGGAGAGCCAGATCAGTACCTTAGATATTGGCTCTTGCAATGTGCTGAGCAACCCCCAGTTCACACTGACACTCAGTACCCTGCAAGAGGGGGAACCATGAGGTACCTGGATTTCTTTCAGGATGAGAGGTGCTATATAAAGTGTTAGTAACTGCTACTTTTACAGTGAGTGTTTCACTGTGCTTCATTCACTTTAAAAAGCCTCTTCAGACAACACAGCAGCAGACAGATGGCCTGCCCCCCGCATTTCCTGGGGAAGCTCTGTGCAGTCATTTTTGAGACTTAGGGAATGCAGTAACCAAACCTGAGCTGTTGGGAAGGAACAGTCACATGGAGCAGATTTGGAGTTGCACCAGGGAGCAAGCATTTTCATTAAAGGTCATGTTTTCACTGCAACTGGTTAAATACATTATATATTGCTGTGTATTACAGTAGTATTTAAAGACCCCTTTGGGGGTGGCTTCTGTACAAACACCTAGTAAGGGACAGTTCCTGCCCAGTAAGTTTACAATCTAAATAAATATAAGCGACAAAGGGCGATAGAAAGGAAAGATTATTATCCCTGGGGTTTTTCAGATGGGGAACTGGGACAGAGAGAGAGAGAGATTAAGGGCCCAGTCCAACTCCATGGAATTAAATAGAAAAGCTTTCATTGATTCCAGTTGCGTTTGGACCAAGTCTCTGGTGATTTGCCCATTGTCAAACAGGGAGTCTTCAGCAAAGCCAGGAATGAAACCCATATCTGGTATGTCCCGGTCCAGTCCTTAGCCACAAAAATAGATCCTCTCTAAATAATAAATAAAGGCCAATTATGCCTGGGATTTTCAAAGGTACTTAAGCAAAGTAGGCAACCAACTTCTGCTGAATTCCAACGGAAACCCCAGCCTGCATGCTTACATTGGAATCACTCTCTGTGTCAGACAGAAAAACCCTGTCTTGCCTCAGGGAGCATTTCTGAACAGGCCCAGTGACTTCAGAGGTACCACTCGTGAGCAAGTAGACACCATCATGAATCAGACTTCTGCAATCTGTCCCTGTGAAAACCAAAGCTAGGGTGTTATGAACCTCAGAAGAACATGTATTATTCTGCAATCCTACTCTATTAAGAACAAAAATCAAAAATCTCCGGGTTGGTTTTTTGTTTTTTGATTTTTAAATGAACAATGTGCCACAATTTTTGTTTGTGTGTCTCCCTTGGTTTCAAAGATATTAGTTTTGTACAGTAGCAGATAAGGTGAACACACAATTAGGAAGTTTACTTTTTCGGGATCAGTTGCTGAATTCTGCAAGGGGCTCTTCTGCATCTAATGTAGCTGAGGGCCATGCCATCAATTCCTAGCTGACAGCAAACAGATGGCCTGTCAGCAGAATTTTTCATAGTTTTAGTAAGGTTCATCATTAATGAAGCCAAGTGCTAAATTACTATTTCAGCTTCCTGGTATTCTATAAGTGGTGTAATATAGAGTGATTTATTAGTTACTGTAGGTCATTCAAGGAAACTGGTTATGCTGAATCTATGACATAGAAAATCTCAGCTTTCTTAGGTAGTATACCCTGAAGAAACCTCATATTCTGATGGACAAATTAAATTTGTTCTAGAGGGGAGTGAATGCTAAAATATTGCTTAGCATCGCCACGAATAATACTGCATTGCTGTATTTACTGTCAATTCTCAGTGCTTATGTATTGCAGCACTAGGAGCTATAGAAAAACCAAAGACAGAGAGAATTGCCAGCCATTCAGCATATTGAGTTGTGTATCATGATTTCTGGAAGCATATTCCAGAAGCTATCCACTTGAGAATGATGTCAAAAGCATAGTGCCTCTGTAGGCAATTGTAGATAAAAGCTCAGGTTTTGAAATATGCGTAAGCTTTGTGTCTTTCAAAACTCAGCTCACCTTAATCACCCAAATAGTCTTCCTGAAGTTAATCACATGAGTAAAGCTATGTCTACAGTACCGTGGTAAATCGACCTACGCTACGCAACTCCAGATACGTGAATGACGTAGCTGGAGTCGACGTACTTTAGGTCAAGTTACCATGGGGTCTACACTGCAGGGGGTCAACAGGAGAAAATCTCCTGTCAACTTACCTTACTCTTCTCGTCGGGGGTTGAGTACAGGGGTCAACTGGAGAGTGATCTACAGTCGATTTGGCGGGTCTTCACTAGACCCACTAAATCGACCGCCGGTGGATCAATCTCAGAGCTTTATCCCCACCGTCGTGCAGACCTGCCCTAAGACAAGAAGGATTTGCTCTCTAATTGTTTGTTACTTAGCAATGAGTCTCATTCTCCACTGCTCTGTACTTTGTTTAATCAAGTCCACCAGTGCAAAGGAAGGTGTAAATTCTACTAGAACAATAGTGTTTTAAAACCATTTTGTACTGGTGTATATGACTACACAAGGTGCGCCGATATAATGAATCAGGATTTGATAGTCCAAACTGCTAGAAGCTAGAGATAATTTTCTTTCACTTTTTTTTTTCTAAAACAACAACAAAGTTTAGACACAATCCTTAACTTCGGCAGTGGCCTTTGGATTATTAGCAGCATTACTGGCAACAATCTCCATAGACGCAATGCTACCCATTCATGCTTTTTGTTCAATCCTTCTCATCTATTTTCTGTCTCCTGTCTGAAGTACTTTTATCTCAGCTCTTTTGAAAGATATTTCCGCAGATCCCCTCAGCCATCCATGTCAAGTTTATAATTGGTCAGCGGTTCCGTAATTTATAGTAAGTTAGAAGGATTTCTCATGTGCTGTCTCCTTTGGTTAGCAAATTCCTTCAACGTCACACATAGGAGGGTGGATGATTTCTGAAGGTTAAAGTGCTTGTGTTTGAAGGGGATGGGTTGGGGTGGATTTTTTGTTTTGTTTTAAATAATTGATTATCATCTTAGAAAAAATAACGGTACGACAACGATTATAGCTCCCAGAGTGTATTGCTGTACATTTCTTCATGTTCAACATCTTCTATTCCTCCTCTCCTGATTCCTACTGATGCTCAGGATATCTGTTAGCTGACGCCTTTTTATATTCTGTTCTGCAAGTTGAACACAAATAACATGACAGCTTGCAGGCTTCTTGTTGTCATGGTGTTCATACTTTGCTCTTAGCAATGCCATATAAAGACTATTACATCTCAGCTCCTATTTGCATCTACCAAATATTTTAACAATAACGCAATGATATCAGGATGGCAGGATGTTTATATTGTTTCCAGCACCAGAGACAGCAGAATCAAATTATGTTCTGCTTCCACCTACACATGTTCACACACCCCCAGGTTCTATACTGCCAGAATTATAGAATTGTTCATTTCAATGGAGCTAGCCTGATTTACACCAGCTGAAGATCTGGGTCCCACTGCAAAACTTATTTTTAAAAGCCATGCAGAATACATAAGCCCACCTGTTCAGAAGCACAGACCACCAGGAGTACATCACTCAGATATGCAACACTGGCTTTCCATTGAACACAGAGTCGAGTTCAAGGGAGCTGGCCTGATTTTCAAAGCTCTATATTATACCTGCATTCCATTGGACCAACGATACTGTCGAGCAAGGACGTGCACCAAAGCTGGACTAAGACTATGATACTCAGTACCAGGACAATAAGAGCAACCTCTACACTCACCACATTCAGACCCACGCCTTCACCTGGATTTTCTCACAGTAGTATCCTCAGGGTGTCTCTGCACTGTGGTGGGGAAAAAAATCAAAATGCATCAGCAAGTCTCAAAGCCTGAGTCAAATGACTAAAAATCGCAGTGTAGCACTGTCTCTCAGGCTGGAGCTCTGAGATCCATCCCCCCTCACCAGGTTTTAGAGCCTTGGCTCCAGCCCAAGTGGGAATGCCTACACAGCTATTTCAGCCTGATAGCGTGAGCCCTGTGAGCCTGAGTCAGTTGACCTAATCTCTGAGACTCACTGCCACAGAGTTTTCTTTTCTTTTGCAGTGAAGATGCACCCACATTCTCATGGGTTCAGTCACTAAAAAAAACAAACCCCAAACTTGCTTCCTTATGGTGCAGAAGGAAGAAAATTGTTATTCATAGATTATAAAACTAGATTAGATCATCTCGTCTGAGCTCATGTACAACACCGGCCAGAGAATTTTACCCCGTTACCTCTACTGTTTTGGGTTGGTCAAACTCTAGAAGGTGTTTTCTGCAAAAAATATTCCAAAGCAAATAAAACATTTCACTTTGCCAGCAATTTTGTTCCAGTATTTCTATTTTTTTTTGACAAAAACAGGGGAAAATATTAGATTTTTCATAACTGAAATTTTTCCCATTGACAAAAGGAGAAGGAAAAAAGAGAAAGAAAAGGGTGGGGGGCACCGAAAGCTGAAAACCGAAAACTTTTTGGTTGTCCAAGACCAATGTCATCACATTTTTCAAAAAAAGATTACCTGACATTATTTTTTTCTGCAAAAACGTTATCTTTGATAGAAAACTCATTTTTCAGTTTTAACCTCCCCCCCGCCCCAAAATCTGACCTGCTCAAATTTTCATCTTAACATAATGGGAGGCCCAGATACTGTGGTGATGAGCGATGAGTAAGTACTCAGTGAAATCCAGGCAGTGCTAAAACTTGCCTTTGTATCCATGCATGGCATAATAATGTACTGGATGCTGATTTAGAGTGCTGATGTTCCTCTCCACTAACACAAGTGGAAGGAGGCAAAAGTCTGCTAAAAGAGTTGCAGATGTAGATAAAAGAGAACAACAGCTCTCTGGCATAGTCAGCATTATTACCCAAGCAAACTGAAGCACCTAAACCCAAAGTGTGTGTGGCTGGGTTGTGCAGCACAGAAGGTGACAGGTCTGGGAAAGGAGCTTCATTTTGAGCTATGCTGATATCTAAGTGTACGTCTTTGAATTGTGACATTGCACTCCATAATGCTTTATGGAAATATGCTTATGAAAGTAAATATGACATAACTGGAATATGTTTTATGCCAGATATGCCATGTAACATCTCTGCAAAGGTTATGATCTACTGGATATTTTCATCCTATTTGTATGCACGTATCATTTTCGTATACAAAGTTATGAATATTGGCTAGGTACTTGTTTAATTTTAAGTAGCCTCAGTGAAGTAGTTGGTCAGCTTCCTGAGAAAAGACTATTCTCAGTAGGTGCCCAGTCAAGAAACACTTAAGCTAACAATGAACTTGGAGACATCAATCCATATCTGAGCTTTCCCAGGACTGTGGCCTGGCTGGTAAAGAACTCAGTCATGCATGGACACGTGACTTGCCCATGTCACTCCAAAACTCCATCTTGGATCTGAATTCTGGATAGGAGAGAGGAGGGGGTCTCCACCCACACGAGAAAGTCTATTTAAGCCCCTGGGAGACCCCTCCATTTTGTCTTCAGCTGGCTCAAGAGATAGCCTCTCCACTCCCAAAGGATACCTGAAAGAAACGGGAACAAAGGACAGTAACCACAAGGGTGTGAGTGACTGCTGGACCCAGACTAGAAGGAGGCTAGTCTGTAAAAGAGGCTTATTGGGACATCTTGGAGGGTGAGATTTAATCTGTAATCACTTTCTTACTGTATTAGGTTTAGACTTGCGTGTTTTATTTTATTTTGCTTGGTAATTCACTTTGTTCTGTCTGTTATTACTTGCAACCACTTAAATCCTACTTTTTGTATTTAATAAAATCACTTTTTACTTATTAATTAACCCAGAGTATGTATTAATACCTGGGGCGGGGCAAACAGCGGTGCCTATCTCTCTATCAGTGTAATACAGGCTTTACACAGGGTAAAACAGATTTATTTGGGGTTTGGACCCCATTGGGAGCTGGGCATCTGAGTGTTGGAGACAGAAACACTTCTTAAGCTGTTTTCAGTTAAGCCTGCAGCTTTCAGGGGACGTGGTTCAGACCTGGATCTGTGTTTGCAGCAGGCAAGCATGTCTGGCTCAAACAAGGCAAGATTCTGGAGTCCCAAGCTGGCAGGGAAAACGGGCTCAGAGGTAGTCTCAACACATCAGATGGCAGTCCTAAGGGGTTTCTGTGATCCAACCCGTCACAGTATGTGGTTGGGTTGTGCAGTACAGAAGGCGACAGGTCTGGGAAAGGAGCTTCACTTTGAGCTATGCTGATATCTGAGTGTATGTCTTTGAAGGAGATAATGCTCCATAATATTTTTCATTCCAAGTAAGCTCAGTCTTTCTGACATTGGGGAGGGGGCTTAATCAGGCATAGGGAAAGGTGCCAATGGCAGCATGAGTCCAGCTATGATGCCATGGTGGAAGATCATCATGACCGGTACTTCAAAGGGGTTTGCAGACAAGGCTACAACTTCCTTCTTCTTGGGTTGGAAGGTGACATTCTCCATCTACTTCACAGCCTCTCTAGTCCTTCCCCACTGAGAGGGGCATTCAAAGGAATCTCTGCAGGATAAACCTCTACATTTGTTTTCCTTAATTCACTGACACTGTCCTGTGGTTTCTGACACAGCAGGTCATGGTCTGATAGGTTTGCCTGGATCGAGATGCTGTCAATGGATTTTGGTATGGTAAGAACAAGATTTCTCTCTGCAACTGAAGAATTAACAGCTTCTCCAGGCCTTCACTTGCTTATTTATTTCCTCAGTGTGCATCATTCTCCAAAAACAGA
Organism: Chelonia mydas; assembly: GCF_015237465.2. NCBI lineage: Eukaryota > Metazoa > Chordata > Testudines > Cheloniidae > Chelonia > Chelonia mydas. Next base: position 93,351,196 of record NC_057855.1, read on the forward strand.
GGTATTAAGGGAAGTGAATTGCACTTTGGTTTCTCAAAGAAAACATGATACCCCCTACAATTGCTGTGGATATAAAGATGTAGAGAATTATTTTTTCCTTCTTCTTCCAAACACAAGTGTAGGTGTAATTTGTTAAAATAGACTCTAAAAGAATAGAGATTAGTAAATAATGTATATAACTGGCTTCAGGCCAGTTAACGAACAAATTAACAACTAGGCAACTTCTGTAGCCTAGTAGCTTTGCAGCTTCTTATTAAAAAAATGGAAAGTCGCCAGGCAAATTGCATCCATATTTATCATTTCCACCATTGCTCTTACTTTAGACAGTGATGTTTCCATTAAAAGGTGTTTTTTTCCTGAGAAGTTTTACATGAACATTTTGGCCTTGATTCCCCCACTGATAGGTCCCACTGCACACAGGGCTCCTGCAAAGTGGCTTTAAAGCCACTGTAGCGAGCCGCATATAGAGAGATCTAGTGTCGTGATTTCTGGCCCACTCTCCCTCCCTGCCACTGGTATAGTCAGCACAGATGGGACTTCCATGCATCACACCCATCCCCACTGTCTCCCACAATATCAGTGGGAGGTTGAATAAGTTAGAGCAGCCCACAGCCTACTCTAACTTACTCTGACCCAGAGCCAGGTCAGGATCAGACTTAATGCTAGTGTTGCTTCCCTCTTCTGAGCGGCAGCATACACTCCTTGGCCTCAGGTAAAGATGGTGGCTCTTTATATGTATACTGCCCTAAACAGCGACTTCCAGGGGAGATGTGTCTAAAGAAGGACTTCTATATTAGGCCCAGATCAGTCACAAACTTCCCCGCCCCCCCTTAATGCCAGCCTTTCGCTGTTGATCACGTTAGAGATGATAAAAAATAATGTTGTTGCGTTTTTGTTGTTTTCTGGTTTTTACTTTCAGGTTGTATATGATTTTATAATGCCTTTATAATGGGCCACATTCATCCCATTTGGTCCAATATGATGCATAATACCTGTGTAGGAATGACCAACTCCCAACATCCCCGGGGGGGGGGGGGGGGGGGGGCGGATAGGGGAACATTCTGCAGATATACAGCTGCAAATATTTAAGCAGCGGTCATGACCAACTGGTGACATCTCTCAGCAAGCCTTGTAGGGTAGTTGTTGGCGTAGCTGCTTCTATAAAATGCCACTTAAGTCCTATGATGAGTATGTCAAGCAGAATAAAGATGACCTTAAAATAAGTCTTTCTGGGACAGGTGAGGCCCAACAGCCTTGGCTGACAGCTCACCTCGGAGAAGGAAAATTCCAATTCCAAACCAAAGGTGTCAGGCTTGGACAGACAACTTGTAAATCTCATCCAATAGATATGCTCCTGTGAACTGATCAAGCTATATCCAGCAGAGACTGGAAAGCTGTATCAGTAGGAAGGCTCCTACAATGATTGTGGATGGAAGATTATCAAGGAGGAGACCAAAGAGATAGCACCTGGAGTGGATATCAGCAGACCTGAGAGAGACCAATCTGCAGCCTGGAATATCACATTGAATTTTGGAAGAAGGCTATAAAAGTTGCCAACCCTGAATGGAGAAATGGCAAGAAAGAAGAAGATGCATCAGACAGTTCCAAAACACTGAAAACTGGAAAAGCATCATAACAGTCCATGTCCACATGCCAGCTTTTTTAATGAATACTGGTTGTCAAAACTAGTGAATGAAATACTTCTCAAAGTATATTTCATATTTTTATTAACATGGTATAATGTATGGTCAAGTGCTTATAGAGACTTCTGACATTGATTTATGCCATATACACTATATCTGTAAGCCACAGAAAGACAAATGGTTGGAGTATATTAGTGGCTGTCTGCTATCTTGGTAGGAGCAGAGAAAGCTGATAATACTAATTTTAGAGATTGACGTTTAGACCTTTTGAATATAAAAAAGATTAGAAGATGAAAACTTGCACTGAGCTAAAGGAATTTTGGAACCACCAATGTGAAAAACTTCAAAATTAAACCTTAAATTCCATCATGGAAATATCTCCATACCCAAGACCTCCTTATTGTGACACACATGATGAAGACAATGCTTTAGTTCATGCAGTTTCCAGAGAGACATGCAATTACTGGATACAATAGTGCTTAATTTAAAAGAGATTCATTTTTTCTGAGGTGTCCACCTGGAAACTATTGATTTGGGATTTGAGTACTACTGAAACAAGGGTGCCTACTCTGTCACTGAATGGGAAGGAAGAAGAGTTTTGCACAAGTGATACTATAATTCTTCCAGTTTAGGGTAATCTTGGAGTTTCACCAGGCACTTCTGCACCCCTCCTACCTAGCACATGGGGCATGGTTGAGCAGACATGGGGCTGAAGGGGCATGACAATGGAGGAGAGAGTCAAGCTGCAATGTGATGAAGGGATCCCCGGCCATTGAGTGGTCCCCTAGAAGACTGTTCTAGCTTATGCAAACTGATAGCATCCCTGCATAAGTCCCATTAGAATCTGACTTGGCCCCCAGTTGCTCCAAGAATATGAAGAAGCTTGAATGGAGCCCTGCACTTAGGATGGAAGAATCCCATGCACTGCTACAGACTAGGGACCGAGTGGCTAGGCAGCAGTTCTGCAGAAAAGGACCTAGGGGTTACAGTATATGAGAAGCTGGATATGAGTCAACAGTGTGTCCTTGTTGCCAAGAAGGCTAAAGGCATTTTGGGCTGTATGAGTAGGAGCATTGCCAGCAAATCGAGGGACATGATCATTCCCCTCTATTTGGCATTGGTGAGGCCTCATCTGGGGTACTGTGTCTAGTTTTGGACCTCACACTTCAAGAAGGATGTGGAAAAATTGGAAAGAGTCCAGCGGAGGGCAACAAAAATGATTAGGGGGCTGGAGCACATGATTTATGAGGAGAGGCTGAGGGATCTGGGATTATTTAGTCTGCAGAAGAGAAGAATGAGGGGGGATTTGATAGCAGCCTTCAACTACCTGAATAGGGGTTCCAAAGAGGATGGGTCTAGACTGTTCTCAGTGGTAGCTGATGACAGAACAAGGAGTAATGGTCTCAAGTTGCAGTGGGGGAGGTTTAGGTTGGATATTAGGAAAAACTTTTTTACTAGGAGGGTGGTGAAACACTGGAATGGGTTACGTAGGGAGGTGGTGGAATCTCCTTCCTTAGAGGTTTTTAAGGTCAGGCTTGACAAAGCCCTGGCTAGGATGATTTAGTTGGGGATTGGTCCTGCTTTGAGCAGGGGGTTGGACTAGATGATCTCCTGAGGTCCCTTCCAACCCTGATATTCTATGATTCTATAGCTATCTTTGCCTACCCTCCTCTTGTCTCATTAGTGCATGACAGAGAACTATATTTTTGCTCTAGAATGCGATGATTGGTGTCAACAATCTATAGAAGAATCACCATTTTCTGCTAAGCTCAATAGGACTTCTTGCAGAGCTTTGTATATCTGTTATTTGGTGGGGGAGGGGGTTTATCTGCATTTTCATTTATTGTGGAATGTAATAAAAAGAGACGTTTAAAATGTTGCTAGGGAAACCTAATGCAGATGGAACTTGTTTGCTTTGGGATTTTGTTGCAAACTCAAAACTCAGAGACATGTCTTCTGCTGAAACACTGATTAAGGGTCATGAACCTACCAAGCATCACTGGTCCCCTCCTTAAGTAAACCTGCACTTGGTTTATTGTTTGCCATCTGCTTCCTGTTTAATTTTTGCAGTTTTGAAGGTCAGCAAACCTGGAATGTTTTAGACCAAGGGACTATTAAGTCCAAAGATCCACAACCCTCACAGAGAATCCATTGCCAAACAACTTTTCTCTCTGAAAAACTGAAGGGCATTCAGCTCAAGCACCTCCATTGATCTCAACTTTGGCACTACCATCTGGGGAGAGAAGTGGGCCCTCAGCTTGGCAAGATGCTTAGATTCTGAGCCCAGAAGGAACCATTAGGGTCATCTAAATCAGACCTCCTGCATAACTCAGGCCATAGAACTCACCCATTTGTTGCTGAGCCCTCGCCCCACAATAATCACATCGAGCCATGAATTTTGAGAATTAATTTGGCAATTTACAGGGTCCTTTGTAAGGGCTTGATCCAATTACCTCACCTGCTAATTCCTGCTTTGGGCCCCAATAACTTGTGGTGGAGCTAAAGCACATCTTTTAGAACGATATCCAGTAACAACTCCAAGTGATGGAGAATCCACCACTGTTCCAATTTTTAATTACCCCCATTGCTAAATATTTGTTCCTTATTTCCATTTTGAATTTTTCTAGCTTCAGCTCCAAGCCATATGCTTTTGTCGGCTATATTAAAGAGCCCTTTGTTTGTGAAAACATTTATCATGAAATGCACTGGGTTCATTAAACTTTTACTAATAATCTGCCTTTACCAAATCAACTTACAATTTATTCAGTTCCTTGACACATTTCCTCTTTTCTAAGCCTAGCCAATCTTACTGTAAAATTACTATTAATTATTTCTAATCTTTCATCCTTTTTCACAGAGGTCATTCTTTAAACTTCTTAACAAGCCAAATGACCACCAAATCCTGCCCATGCCATATCATAAAATGTTGGGTTCTTAAAATTGCTTGTTTCATTCCCTGAAGAACTAAAGCTGCTACCAAAAGTCACTTTCTTCATATAATCTCAGAATAACTCCATTAATTTATTCTACACTTCATATCCCCTTTGTATGTGTGTTGCCAAAACCAGCCATTTCTAAATGTGCCATTCCGTTCTGTTAATTAAATTTCCACTGTATTTGTTATCTTTATCTCTTGCTGAAATAAAAATCCATTTAGTCCTTAACCTCTTCCCACAAACTGCTACATACTCAATATATCACCCCCATAAGACCCTGTCAAACTAAAATGATCCCAGATGTCCTCTACCACATTTATGTTTTCTATCAGTCAAAATCACACTTCAACTAGAAATATTTTAAAATGCAGTTGCAAATACTGGCTGGTTCCTTCCTTTCTTTTTTTTTGCATTACATTTATAAGGCACTTGTACAGCAGCTGATTGAGCCATACAGGTGCACTGAATTAAGCTGATAGTGATCAGCAAATGTTCACGTAGCAAACATCAAGATTCTCATTATTTTATGATCCAGCTGTCAAGTGAATTCAGTTCTGACGTGTCTCTGAGAGCTTAAGACACATTTCATGTTACAGTCTGAGCTTAGTAAGAAGGGAAACAATTTTCCCAAGAATGCAGAAGTTTTTATAAAAACCCTGACATCTATTTTCTAGGTTTTGAGACTTTATGCCAAAATTCATCACCACGGTGATTAAGAATTAAGTGGCTCAGAAGAGCTAAGAAATAAATAAGAGCATCCATGTGTAGTGGGCTACATTCTACCCTGAGTTATACATGTGCGACTCACTGACATCAACAGGGGATATATTCATCCCATTTCCTCAGACTTTCCCAGGGGCCAAGTACGCAAAAAGCTGACTTCTGAATGGCTCAATACATCTGTTTTCCCCACTCTGCCTTGGTACCAGGAGAGAGCGAGAGAGAGTGCGTGATCCCTCCTTAGTGTGGTCAATGGACTACATGACAACTTGAGGTCCCTTCCAGCCCTACATTTCTATGATCATCACAGTGGGAAGAAAAACAGTGTCACATCTTGGTCACTTCTCGTTCATGTTGAAGCCCTAAGGGCCAGATCCTCAGCAAAAAGCATGGTTTAGGAAGGGGAGTGGTGTAGTGGTGGCCTTTAAGATCTCTCAATCCTAACCCAGATATGTGGCAGTCCATTTCCCTGGGGTCACTTGGAACAGCAGGAAGCCTCCCTTATGTTACACTGGTTGTCAACAGAACCTAAAGGTTGATGCTACAGCTAGGAAGGGATGCGGTAGCAATGCTCCTTTCCCTTGGTCAGTCCACCTCGGGCAGGAATAGGGAAGAGTAGGAAGAGCAAAGGAGCCACAACACCAATTCAGTGCCACCGTGGGATCACCCATTACATTGTGGTGATCCTTCCCTGGCCAGTTATGTCAGTTTTAAGACAATGATCCATCAGCAATGTGGTACAAAGCTGCTGCACTGGACTGGAGGATCTGGCCCCAGATCTGGGAAGAAAAGTCTCCTTGCTTTAGCATGATACTTTAATAGCTGTGACGTACTGAAAACTCTTAAAATTCCAATATGCCTCTTTAAAAGCAAAGAGTTTCCTGGTCCTGCTGGCAGACTAGGGGACTCTGTAGGGAAGCATATGATAGGGATCTTCTGCTGTCAGTGTGCAAAGAGCAAGCCAGAGAGAGTTGTGCCTCTCTGCCTTAGACAGTGCCCTATTTGTCACTCTTTGGTTTTGGTTCTTGTGTATTAGGGTTCCGGTTTTTAAGAAATAAAGTAGTGTTACACGGCAACCTTCTGGCAAGAGTATTTAATCTTTTTATCTAACTTGTTTGCATGTATTCTATGAATATAACAGAAGGGTCTAAATATTCACTGCCTTGTACAAAGAGAAAGGAAGCACTGAATTGTTTGTTCTCCACAAGATCATCAATATTCTGATTCTCTCTGATCAACAGAATCACAGTTGGGTTCCATGTGCCCTAGGAATATAATCAACTAAATATTACAGGAGAGCTAATTATATTGGTGTACCGATGATGTAAAACTGGGTAATTCCTTTGCAATGCTACAATAATTTTATCAAAAACCTCATTCCCAACAGAATGTAAGTCTCTATAAGAGGATCGTGTGTTCTTTTATGGCATTGGCCTCACTTTTACATTTGATACCATAGTTTCTCAACAGATCAGTGAAATCCTTGATACTCTTTGAATATTTATTGTAGACAGCTTTCCACAGACAGATAGGGAAATATTTCTAATCCTCTTCATTAACTCAACATGCAGAGGAATATAAACATTTAAAGTATTTCCTGTTTTGAATATTTTCCATATGAGTTCAAAATGTTGCTAAACCTACTGCAAACCTCTGTGTGATGTTTTGGGATGAGATGGAATGTAAAGACTAATACAGCTAATGCTTGCATAGGAGAAGATTGACATTCATCTTTGCTTTTAGCAAGTGAACTTTGGTTTGACCACATGGGTGGTTTCATTTGTTGCCCATTGATAAGAATGGGTTGATATAAAACTATGTTTTTGAAATTTAAAATATTTATACAGTAATCAGTGTCACAATGGACACATCTACATACAAACAGGAGTTGTGATATCCAGACTGGGCAAATGTAGGTGCACTAGCTTTGATTGAGCTAGTGAAAAGAGAAGTGTAGCAGTGGCAGTGTGGATGGCAGAATGGGCTAACTGTGCCAATTACAAGCCCACCTGGAACCGTAGGAACTAGTGTGGCTAGCCTGTACTACTGTGGCTATACTTCTATTTTTAAAGCACTCACTCGATCAAATCTGGAGTGTGTTTGTCCACCCGGGCTGGACAAGTTACCTCCAGTGTATGTATAAACATACCCTATTTCATATTAAAATAAATACAATGCTCCATGTCCATACACATTACTGCTGAGCCAACAAATCTAAGACACCTGTTTCTAGATACACTCACCACTGTAGTGTCACCTTGCCCAACAGAAACATTAAAAGAAATACTACAAGCAAAGGCCAAACAAGGTAAGCAGGAGATTCCAGTGCCTGGGTTATGGAGGGCAACTTGGGGCTGTTGTTGCCAAGTGTAATTGAGGCTTGAATAAACAACATATTTCTATAGGTTCATGCATGGTTCATGCACCTTGCTGATATTTGCAAAGACAATAGACCCAAGTCCTACCTCCATGTTTAGTATGCTCTATGCCAGATGTTTCCTCAACACATATTGACCCTCTACAATGTTACAGGTCCGTCCATTACCAATGAGAAGGAGGAATCCTTGCATTGTACACAGTTATGGGCAGGAAGGTCTCTGTCTGTACTTTGGCCAACATTAGGGGCTCCCATCCTTAATGGGGTCTTTAGACACCACCACAATACGAATAACAATAACTCTGTAAAGGAGAAAAAAACTAGACCTCTTTAACAAATGGGGACACAAAGAGGTGAAGCCACTTTGCCACTGACTCACTCTGTGAACTTAGAGGAGTCAAGAACAGAACTAGAGGCTCCAGCCGGTGAGGGCAGAAGCAGCCAAAGCAGGGACTACTGCTTCATCGTGGGGAGGGGTAAAATTGAGCCCAGCCAAGGACACCCCTCCTCCCAGCCACAGCCCTGAACCCTGGCCTGTGCAGGAGAGATTCCTCCAGTCAGAGACTCCAGCCAATAGGGGCAGAAGCAGCCAAAGCAGGGACTTCTGGTCCTTTGGACATTCAGAGAACTTAATAGTTTTGACTGGACTTTCTCTGTCTGTGCTGATTGGCTGTTTAGTTCAACCATCCCCCTTTCTCACAGGTTCTTCACCTCAGCGTCACACCATATTTGCCCCTCTTACCATCTTCTCCCTTGTCCTGTCCCTCTCATTCTCCTTCCCTTTCCCCCCCTAAATTTAGCTGACGCACCAGCCAGCCCTCCCCCCCCAAAATGCTGCCTTTAAAGTGCTTATTTTGCTTGGGTGCCCTACCCCTTCCCCCACCCTGTGTCTGTCTATCTATTTAGCTCTGGAGGCAGGGACCACATACCACACACTGTGTTTGTACAGCAGCTAGCACAATAGGGCCCCACTGTTGGCTGGCCTTAGGCACAAGCATCATAAACATGATTATTATTAATACAAACCCAGGAGTCCTCACTCTAGGGCCTCCTCTCGAGCCACTAGATTAGTTATTTGAATATTCAGCGCCTTTGTTCAGCCTTTGTAGATTTTCAGCAGCTAGACAATGCGTTTGCTTTTGTACAGTGCAATTTGTACTCCAGGGCCCAAATTCCAAGATGACTTACATTGATTTCAGTACAGTTTTATGGGGTGTAAGTCAGTAGTAATGCTAAGCATCAGTGGTGTAGTGTCTGTGTGCATAAAGGAAGTCGCTGTTATGTGCTAAGCAATTAATAGCTTACCTACATCCTTGACTGTTAGAATGTCTCTGTTTTTATTCAGGGAGGGAAAATGTGGACAAGGAGACTGGGTTATCTTCATGTTTTATTTAAGAAATGTACAAGGAATCTGATAATTGTTGGAATCTGGCTCAGTCGCTGTAAATATAATAGATTTGTAGTCCTCTTTTGCCTTCTATGGAATTTAAACTGACAATAAAAGACTACAGAAAAAATAATGAGAGTTTACATCATTAAAGGTATGAGTTAAAATAATAAGCAAGAGACTATCAATATAAATGTCCCTTGGGGATTTTATCCAGCTGGACTTGCTTGATTACACTGAATCATAGAATATCAGGGTTGGAAGGGACCTCAGGAGGTCATCTAGTCCAACTCCCTGCTCAAAGCAGGACCAATTCCCAATTTTTGCCCCAGATCCCTAAATGGCCCCCTCAAGGATTGAACTCACAACCCTGGGTTTAGCAGGCCAGTGCTCAAACCACTGAGCTATCCCTCCGCCCCTTCTGCAATTATTTTACAAACTACACTAACCACCTTATTCTAAAAAGTTTTCTCGTTGAATTTAATGGGAAAAAACCCCAAAACACCCACACATTTCCTAACTTCAGATTCTGATCCAAATTTCACAGAGGGTCTCACATTATAATCAGCCAAACAAAGCCCCTGATTCAGGAAAGAATTAAAGAAACTGCTAAATCCATTCCTATTCAATAAAGTTTTTCAATACATGCTTAACTTTAATATTGCAATTGATGTTAATACTTTATAAAAATGGATTTTAACTTCAATGGGACTTTGCACGTCTTTAAGTGCTCTTCTTGAATACGAATGTGTTCCTGAATACAGGCCCAAAACTTCAGTTCCCAACAACCTGGGAGTTTGGGGACGGGGGATCCAAACCCAGATCCAGATGTCTATGTCAAGAATCCAAATCAAACCTCTGCCTCTGAACACCAACAAACTTTTTGGAATTGGGGTGGGGGGGGTGTCCAAAATCTGGATCTGAATTTTATGTATAGGGTCCATCTCTGCTTTAAACCAAAACATTCTCAGCTTCTTCAAGAAGGAAGGTCTTGCTGGTTCTATCAATGTACAAAAGGCTATTGTAGTTTCAAGTATTTTAGATACCATTAGCATATCTTTCTTCAGCTGCCCATTCACAATCTGCTTTAAAATTACTTTGTCCTGCTTTAACTAACATGACTAATCTAATTACTAAAGCTTTAGACCAAAAGGAGCAGTTGAAAAGCATCATAAACCATTGACTGGAGAAAATTAAAAATCTGTATAGCAGCCCAGAGTGTAGCAGTTTCCCTGGTGCACGAATGGTATTTTAAATGAGCAGCTATTATGAATGAAGAATAAGTCAGTTAATTAAAAAAAAGAAGAAGATGTACCACTCATATATGCCTCTCTGCTTCCTAAAAACCTTGGTGCTCTGTGAAGGCTCACAAGATGGCTGGGGGAGTAAGCACATTCCATGAGCAGTGGTGGCTGAGAGCCTCATATGTGATACTTCAAGACACGCTCGGGGGCTTATGAAATATTTACAAAGGAGCTGGGAGGAGTGGTACTTGCTACACATAGATAAAAAGCTTAGCACACACACTTCCGACCACAGCCCTGCTGTTGCCAGCTAGTGTGGGAGGGAAAGAGATTTTGACTATCAGCACACTCCCACCAGACAGACACCATCCGAGGTCATTAGTACTAACTGAAGCTCACCAGAGCACTTGTGGAAATGTCAGAGATGCTTGCTGAACAGAAGAACTGGAAGTAGAGTCCCCATGCCTTTGTTATCGTCTCTAACATGCATTAAAAGGTGGAGACATGATATAGTCCCAAATGTATAGAGGGAACCTGAATATCAACATCGAAGGCCAGTGCCTAAATCAGATTCCATTGCCTCCACTCCACCAAAGCTCCTAACCATATCCGCCCATTTGTCAGCGGCATATACCACTGCTTCTGTGCTCTCTTCCATGCAGTCCTTTATGCATGGCACAACCTCCCTCAGCTCATACACAAGGCCTCTATCCTGCCCACTTGTAAGGCCCTGTTCAAGACCCACCTCTGCCATGCTGTCCGCATTTAAGCAAGTTGACACAGAATGATAGAATCATATAAGATTAGGGTTAGAAGAGACCTCAGGAGGTCATCTAGTCCAACCCCCTGCTCAAAGCAGGACCAACTCCAGCTAAATCATGCCAGCCAGGGCTTTATCAAGCCGGGCCTTAAAAACCTCTAAGGATGGAGATTTAACCACCTCCCTAGGTAATGCATTCCAGTGCTTCACCACCCTCCTAGTGAAATAGTTTTTCCTAATATCCAACCTAGACCTCTCCCCCACTGCAATTTGAGACCATTGCTCCTTCTTCTGTCATCTGCCACCACTGAGAACAGCCTAGCTCCATCCTCTTTGGAAACCCCCACTTCAGGTAGTTGAAGGCTGCTATCAAATTCCCCCTCACTCTTCTCTTCTGCAGACATACATATATATATATATATATATATATATTATATATACACACATACATACACACACACACACACACACACACACACACACACACACATTATTTTTCCCATTTCCCTTGCTTATTTCCCTGACCATCCATAGACTGTGCACTCATCAGGGTGTAGATCATCATTCATCAGTGTTTGAAAAGCCATGAGTACATAGTGGGGGTGTGACATGTTTTGGGATACAATCCAGACCACTAAAGGGTTGTGTCACCGCTTGCCCTGTAACACGAGGTTCCCCACAATGCTTTGCTACTGTAGTGCCCAACCTGGGACACTCACAACTACCCTACCAGCATGCAGGTCACACCTTGAATGTCTGTGTGCTAGACAACCCTGGTTCAGCAACTCTGACCCCAGCAGCCTGTCTACAGCCCCACAGCCCCACTCTAGCTTCCACCAGCCTTGGTTAGTACTTCTAGAGTGGCTCCAACAGATTCCCAGTCCTGAATTTTCCTAAAACTGTGTGTCCTGTAATGCCTAGCCCTCTCCTGGACAGTTCAGAGAAATAATAAGGTACACTTGTTCCTCTAAAGACACAAAAGTATGTCAGCTTATTAAATTAACTAGGTGTAAATACACCCTTCTCCTTAAATGCAGCACTGAGTTGTTTTATAGTAAAATAAAACAAATTTATTACGAATAGCACATAGGTTAAGTGATGCCAAGTAAAAGGAATAAAGTCAGAAACGGTTACCAGTGAAAAGGCGTATCTAAAAAAGTCTAAAATCTAGGAAGGTGTAGGCTTTGTTCAAGATGGTTTCTCTAACTAGTCATTTTCTTCCCAGCCATGGATGATTTTTTTCCTCAGCCAGGACCTTCCACAGAAGTACAAGGCACTGGTTCCCCTTGTATTTCTATGTGAAAGATCTTTGCCTAACCAGGTTACTCAACTCTTTTCAATTTCCAGAGACTTCAACCCTTCCCCGCTTAGTTGAAGGAAAGATTGACCTCATGCTGTTCTTCCCTTCCTGTGGGCTTCCCATCCCGCTGTATGTAAACGGAGCTTCCGTTGGTTTGATTTCACCATTCTTAATTTACATAGGAGACAAGTAAATAACTGCCTTCCCTTCTGTCGGGAGGGAGCTTGTTTCTCTCCGTTTGGCCACGGACTTTAAAACACCGTATCATTAAGTATCCATATTTCCTCATATTGTGTTTATACATAAATTTAACGATATTAACCACTAAGGTGTCATTAGCTTTTAGACAGGACCTCGCTCTAAACACTCTTATAATACAGTAATATTGTATACAATCAGTTGATTCAATTGCTTATCAATTGAGGTTCAGCCCCTCTGTCTTTATAGACCAGAAAACCAAAGAATTTCTCAGAGGGTACCCCTCAAAGTAAAGTTTATTCAAGCTGCTCAGAAGACAACATGGAGTCTGATGGTGAAGGAAACTCCATGTTCTTGCTTCTCCCACTTCTGTTTGCTGAAATGCAAATTGTTCTGTTTCCTGCCATCTTCTCTCCCTGACATGTCTGGTTTAAACACACCTTAGTCAAAAGTCTAGCATGTATCCATAACTCTTAATACCCACCACATACATACATCATACAAGAATATTAATGATCAGTGATTTATTAGTTTTCAAATGATACTACATCAGGCATACTTTGTACTAGGATTAATACAATAATGTGGAGGGTGTGAATATGGGGTGCTTAGTGTCACAGTGACTGCTACTGTAAATAAACAGTAATAAATAATGATGATGCCACAGCTGTCACACTACAGTCATCTTGATGATTTCTCCAGCTGCACATCCACTATAGAGTGAACTTTTCACTCCATTTCTATTTTCAATATGAAAAGATCAGATGAACATCAAGAACTCCTGTAGATACACATAAATGTTTGTAGAACCCAAGGAAGACAGACCTGCATATGACCAAACAGTCTAAAACACAAATCTTTCTCTCTCTCTTATCCTTCTGCCATTTCTGCTTAAGATGTATCATTTCAAAGCATGGAGGAGTGACAGGCTTTTGTCACTCCTACTCTTCTCAGCATGAAGTGCTTTTAGATCTCCCACGTGTGTAGCAGAGGTGAACAGGGACCCCTGGAGATGTTAAAGGAACATTAAGTTTCAGACAAGAGAGAATGTTAAAGGGCAACAGTGCCGTATAAATTATGGGTTGAATTAACTCCAAAAAATAACAATCTGGCCTATAATATGTATCTCAAGGGTAGGATACAGAGTTAATCACACTTAATAATTAAAACTCAGCTGGTTAAAAAATCTTGAGATTTACAGTTCAATTGTGAAAGGTGCCAGGTGTGGCCCAAAACACACACAGAGCCAACAACCTTCCCAGCAAGCCCTCTCGGGATACATGTACACAGCCCATGGCAGCAAGCCCACGATGACTGACTTGGGCCTGCGGGATTCATGTGACCATGCTAGAAATAGCTATATACACATTGTGGCTTGGGATCATAAGCCGAGAGAAGACGCAAGCTTCAGAGCCTGAACTCCAATCCAAGCCACAACTTAAAATACTGTCTTCACAGCTCATTTTAGCACAGTAGTGCAAGCCTGAGTCTGTTGACCAGGGCTTGGATGCTCACTGCCATGGGCTGCTGCTGGCTGTGCAGGTGGACACTGGAGTCCAATGGATTCTACACTGAAGCACACAGATCAGTACTAAGGTCAGATGTCTCTCCTACCCAAAAGGAATATGGAATGCATTGCTTGTCTATCCTTGTAAATTCATGCGCTCAAGGTTTGGACAATCACTTTGTGTCTTGAGCTATTCTTCTCCTCCTTAGCATCGCTATAGAAGCTAAGCTGTAAACCATGTGAAAATGACATGATTAGGGTGCCTGAATGCCCCAGTGATGCATTAGAATTCCTTAAGGTGAAGCTCATCCTTCCCAAATTAGTCAGGATTGAGAGAGGTTATATGATGACTTTTGATGACATTCACACAATAAAGAGGTGGCCTCAATCTGTTTCAGAGTAGATGCAAAAAATATAATTTGATTAGATAGAAAGTAGCAGCACCCTTGCTATCCTCCGGCAGAAAGGTTGGTCAAAGGTTTTCAAAGAAAAAATTGCCCCTCCCCCACCAACCCCCGCCCCAAACAAAAACAATTTTTTCACTGAAAATTATTGAGATTTAAAAACCAGGAATATTGACACACACAAAAAGAATTGTGCCTTTCCCCTTCTCTGAATTTGAAATTGAAAGCATTATCACAGGCTATTGACATTTTTTCACATACTGAAAGAAGTTTTCTTGAAATGAAACATTTCAGTAACCATTTTGATAAAGCTTTTCATTTAAAAAAAAAAGGGGGGGGGGGGGGAAATGTTCAAAACATTTTGAAAGAAACAAAAATGGGTCCATTTCAAGAACTTCCAAATTAAAAAAACTTTCACAGGTTATTGTTTGTCCTGGCTCTAAAGATTGAATGTGGAAGGAGATCGAACCACTTCTTGACTTTAAAGTTGACAAAGTACCTTCAGATAGAACTTCTGGTTTCCTGGCAATGCCAGAATGGTTTTTAAAGAAAATGTTCCCAGTCGATTCAAAAGGGTAATACAAATATTATTTTGGGGTCAAATTAACTGTTTGATTCAACCCAAAACAAAACATTTCATTTTGATTTCAAGCTTGGCTTTTTGTTTTATATTTTTTGCATTTTTAAAAAAAAAAACACAATCAAAGGTAACATTGAAAGAAAAGGTCATTTCCAATTGAAAAATCAAAATGTTTCATTTTCAAAATGTTAAAATGAAACAACTCCACTTTTTCAGAAGTGTTGTGTTTTCAAGGGGAACGCTTTGGCAAAACCAAAAAGAATTCACAAAATGTTTCAGTATTGCTGAATCTGCATCTTTCGCTGAAAGAGTTTTGGCTGAAAACTTTCACCCCATTCTACCTCCCTATCAAGGTTGAGGCACCCTGGAAGGATCATAAAGCTGCTTATGTTGTGTTTGTTCCCTGAATAAACAGAGGACTTCATTCACTAGGCTTGTCAATCTGGACCTTTTCATGTGTACTAAATTTACTTTCAAGGAAAAGACATGATAATTCTCTCCTGGAACCTATACTGCAGGCAGCTATCGATGTCAATCTAACTTTATGTCTTTCTGCTTCAGTGATCCCTAATGAAGAAATATAATGGGAAGGAATATTATATGTACCTTGCTGTGTCTGAGTGGATCGTGAGGTAATATGAATGAATGTTTATCTCTGTACAGGGCTAAACCCTGTTTGTGTGTTTTGCTGGTGGTAGTCTGTGTGAACAGTGCTACACGTAAATGTTGTCAGAGATTGCTATTCTTTTAGCTTTTCATAAAGAGGTAAAAGACAGTTGTAGATAGGAGTAAGCAAATCAGTTCAATTAAAATAAATAAATAAATAAATAAACTAATCTGGTCTTTTAGCTATGCCCTCAAACTCTATCTAAACCAATCTGCATTTTCACACACCTTTTGTCTTTCTGGCTCTGGTTGGGACCAGAATTAGAAGTGCCAACATATCCTGAGACAAGCTCCATTGACAATATTCCTTGCACATATGGGAAAAACGAGGCACCAGAAATTACACAGGAAATCCCTTCTTCCTAGTCTTTCCATGATAATTGTGCAGGCTAGAGTTTAAAATAGGCCAGGATAGTGCAGATCATTGTCTGAACCTACGCATTTTAATTTAAACAACACTGACCCATCAACATTTGCAATAGTCTCCCATTACCAATCATAGCCAGAGATGCTCAAATGCTTTGTTGCGGATAACATTTGCTGCAAATGTATCTTAATTTTGTTTATGAATAATTCCTGAGACATTCCTAAATCCTACGAAGGCATTTGCTATCAATAAGTGTTTGCCAGATACATTTGGACAAATAATTTTCAGGCTATGGTTCCTTCATTCATTCCCACTGCTATTTGACTCCTTAATTGTTCATGATTAAGGCTGTGAACTTGTCACAGAGGTCATGGATTCTGTGACTTTCCATGACCTCCGTGACTTCTGCAGTGGCCGGTGCACCCTGCCCAAGGGCAGCTCAGGCAGCCCCTGTACCAGTCGCACTGGTAGCTGCTGGGGCAGTCTCAGGCCCCTGTGCTGCCACCCCCCGCAGCAGCAGCAGAGTTTGGGTGTGGGAGGGGGCAGGGGGTTGAGGCATGGGATGGGGTGAGGCGGGCTTTGGGTGGCGCTTACCTGGGAGGCTCCCCAGAAGTGGCAACATCCCCCTTGCTCAGCTCCTAGGCAGAGGCGTGGCCAGGCAGCTCTGCGCACTGCCTCTGCCTATAGGCACCACCCCGGCAGCTCCCACACGGCCAATGGCAATATTTGCCCCATAATAAATATAATAATTCATTACTTAAGTGCTGAGATACATTTTGAATGTCAGACTCTGTGTAAGACTAGAATCTGCTTTTTGAGTCAGCCCAATGCTTACTGGACACACTGACATTAAATAGGGTTGCTCTGAATACACATACCTCTCTTTTCCACAGTTACTTGCTTTTGAAACATTTCCCTAAAGCCCTGGGGAAGACTGTATCCTTACAGTCTGTGTGAGAAAGGTCCCTCCCCTTCCTTGCTGCACAGAAGAGGGGGCCAGCTGCCTCTGTAACATTATCCCCCTCCACCAGCCCATGGAGGTTGCCCGGAGATTCATGTGGGAGGAGTGGGCAAGGAATGCTGGGACTTTCCCTGGGAAAGTTGTTCCCAGCTGTTAAGAGGTGCTTAATTAGGAAGTTATTTGCAATGCATAGCAACAACTTTATTGACCTTGCTAATTTAAGAAGAATGCTACACATTCTTGTGTGTCATTAGATGACGCTCTTTCCGGTACACATATATACAGCTATATTTCTTTTATACAGCACACCTATAACTTCAGGCTTTCCTACCTTTTTTTTTTTTAGCAGAGACTCATTTAAGAAAGTTTCCAGGGGGAGTCTCTGGAGGAGTGTCCAACTGAAGTGAGCCTGCAATGGAGGGTGGAGACAGCAGTTAGGATGAATGGGCCACTCGAGGAGATCCCCTAGGTCATCCTGAATGAATTAGATGCATACTCCATGGTCCTCAATAGAGCAATGTAGGAGAAACTCCACGAAGATTTGTCACTTAGCGTATGTCTACACCGCAATAAAAGACCCACGGCACCTAGTCTCAGAGCCCGGGTCAACTAACTCCGTTTTTATGGGACTCAGGCTGCGGGGCTAATAATAGCAGTGTAGATGTTGAGGCTTGGGTTGGAGCCCAGGCTCTGAAACCCAGCAAGTGTGCTTTCCAGTTTTACCAAGGGATGTGTTCATTCAGCTCCATAATGAGAAACCGTTGATAGATGCAAAATACAGCTTCTCCTGTGGGGCTGTTTCATCCTTTTTGTATTTATTCGGTCTGGATACAATACAAACAGAAAAAAAACCCCCATAAATCTTTCTCTCCGTCTAGAGGTCTGATCCTAGGAGGTGCTGAGCACCCTCAACTTCCACCGAAGACAATCGGAGTTGAAGGTTTAAATAATCAGATGGAACTGCTCAGCCCCTATCAGATCCAAGTAAGGAAACTCTCTTAATAATAATCTAAGAACTGCTTATTTTAAAGCAGAAATATTTAGGGGTCGGTGTTTCTATATTCCCACTAGGATCAGAGATCAAAGATTTGCAAGTCAGCATTAAGTTCTTCTGAAACCTCATTTCAGTGTAGTGCAGTTCAGAACAATGGCACTCCATTTTATCAGCAGGTTTGACAATAAGACCCTTATTAGATCGTAATTGATTCTCAGCAATCTGTTCATTCTTAGTCAAATTAAAACAATCTTTTGTGCAGTGGCCCAATTCAGGCAGATATCCTCACTGCTGTGTGTGAGTGTTTCCATTTTCCTCCCCCAACCCGACATAAAAACTTCCATAGTGCTGAAACTTGTCCTACGAAACCTCAGCCCATTAAACTGTGAAATAAATAACTAAAACTAGTCAAAGGAGTTGCCCATTTTCCTTTATGCAGTAGTGCAGAGAGGAGCGAGGCATTAAAGGCTCTGGATGCTTTTTTCCTTCCTTTAAATCAAAAGGACGTTTTAAAAAGAGTGAACCAGATTCTTGGCCCTACATCACTCCCTTTGTGTTGCTCAGAAACCACCTGCAATGCCCCCACTGGGGGATCCCCACAACAGAGAAGTCCACAGAACGCATGCAGCCTGCTCCTACACCTCTCTTTCCACAGTCCCAGCTGTCACAGGGGCTAAAAGAGACATGTCAGGCGGACTGAGGGGCGGGGAAGAACAGGGAGGGGGAGTGGCCAAAGTGAAATGTGCTCCACCTATCCCCAGATGGTGTGTGATCCCAGGGAGTGGAAAACTGTAGTATGCTGACAAAGATTAGAGGAGTTCCCGGGCTGCTCTAACCTGCGTATAGGGCTGGGTTCGAGCCAAGAATCAAACCCCTCCCCACTCTTTTGCACCTAGAATCTAGTACTACATTTTGTGGCTGCCATCTGTAAAGAGGATCATTAGTGCCTTTAAGTAAGGCGTGGGCCAGATCACAGCCATACACAGACTTTCCATGCAGGGGTCAGCAACTTCTACAAAGTTCTCTTTGTGGGATTTCCTCTGAATTCTTCCATCAGAGGAGTAGGGCCTCATGAAAGAAGAAACCAGGAATCCTGCCTCCAAATCCCATGGATCCCACAAGATGTGCATGGATCTTATGGCTCCCCCAGGGCAGAATGTTATCTGAATGGAGAGTCTGGGATTTTCATCAGTTCCAGATCCCTGCAGCATGATAAATTCCATACACCAGCAGCTGCTTGTAAGCCTTCTCTATCAGTGGATTTCCAAGTACACAGGAAATCTGGCTGTATTAACTTTCCTTTTGAGTTTGCACTGGGTGCTGGCAGGATGATGCTCATTTCCTGTTGTGCTGGCCTATCCACTCCCTGTGCCTCCCAAAAGAGCCCTTGTAGGGTTTGCCTGAAGGAGAGAACAATGCCCTGGAGGTAACTGACCCTCTGTCTGCACGTGGGGAGGGGGAGCTCTGCCCATCTGTCCTTGTGTTACAACTTTAAATGAATCTCCTCTGAGTGCACACAGCAGTAATGCGTCCTCACCAGTAACACATTTATGGGGCAGGGGTTAAGTATGCAGACATATGGGACTGCCAAGGAGTATTTATATCAGCCATTTATATACTTTCTGCTTTCAGTCAACAATCTGCATTCTGAAATGTCCTGAAATACTTATCTGGATGATGGATCATAACTCACATAACAGTGTTTAAATCTCCCTAAATATAAATTTACATAATGGACCATAATAGCTTGGAAGGACTGTTGTGATCTATTGGGTTGTTAATATGCATTTTCCAAACCCCCTAAATTCCTATTCTGAGAATAGTTCATAAAGAAGGAGATGATTATTCTAGTAGTATTAGGGTGGTGTTTAGCTGTCCTGATTCAGATCGGGGCCACATCCCTCTAGGTGTTAAGAAAACTCCTGTAACACTCAGCACTGTGCACATACATCAGACAGTCCCTGCCCCAAAGAGCTTACAGTCGAAATAGACAAGACAGACAAAGGAGGGGATAAAGAAAGCGTTCTGATCCTCATTTGATTGATGGCAAACTGAGGCACGGCAAGATTAAGTGACTTGCCCAAAGTCAACAGAGGAGTCTATGGCACAACTGGGGATAGAACCCAGGTCTTCTAAGCCTCAGTCCAGTGCTTTGAACATCGGACAAGGCTTGGAAGCAGATTTTTATTGGTAAATGTTGATTTCTCCCCACACGCACAAACTGACAAAAAATATTTCCATTGGTAATAACTGAAATTGGCAAGAAGGCAAAGTGGGGAAAATGCTGCTTGAGAACTTAGCATTTGATTCGCAGCTCTTTCCTTTATATATTTTGACATACGATGTTGAAAATTTGTGTTTTAATGGTTACAAAGCTTGAACTTTTTGAATCTCAACATCTACTGTCATTAAATAACTATCGTCTGGCCTTCCCCTCCACCCCCACCTAATTTCCCACAACTTTGAAAATTAAAGTCTATAACAATAGGAAAAATGCTTTAAATAATCATCAATGTTATCGGTTAAAATTATAAAACAAATAAAAATGCATTCTTCCAAACCTACACAAGATCATCCTTGCTGTAGCTGGAACAGAAGGTGCAACCCTAGATGGTGTATAGGGAGCTGGGGCATGACCCTCACTTCCTCCCCTTTCCCTGTTAGTTGGCTTGGATTTAAAGGGGCACACCTGGAGAGCAATCTGCATTATGGAGAAAGGCATGGACTGTAGCTATGCACCGCTGTTGCACAGGGGTGCAAAAGGGATGGAACCCTCATGCCCAGAGCAGAAGGGAACAATCTGGCCCAGAGGAAACATATGCGGAGAAGTGAGAAAGACACTGAGGATATGTCTACACTGCAGTTAAACACCAGGGCTGGCCCATGTCATCTAACTCAAGCTTTGGCTCCAGGGCTGTAAAATTGTGGGGTCGTTTTTTGGTTCATGCTGGAGCCTAGACTCTGGGACACTAAAAGGGGGCCCAAGTCCAAATGTCTACATTGCAACTTTACAGCCCCATAGCCCAAACCTGAGTCAGCAGAAAGGGACTAGCAACAGATGTTTAATTGCAATGGAAACATACCCTAGGTGTCCAGATGAAGGATAGATTAAAGCATACCGTTTATTTCCCACAGCTAGTATTTATCCTGGATTCATGCTTTGGGCTATATTTTTAGCTCAGTGTTAATGGGAGTTACACGAGGCTCAGTGCTTTGTGCTGAGAATGCACTCCTAAATCTCGTTTGTAGGTTTAGCAATGCACAAACCTGTAGCTCCCCCAGAATACATGCATATTATTGATTTACAAATGCACAAGCCATTGTCAGTCCAACATTGAAATGGAATTATCCATCATGCTGGAGTTAGGCTTCCTGCAACTATGCTATGTTGGCTGTATTTCTAATCACATATTTTAACCACATACAACATAAACCATCACCTATTTAAATATGCATTCAATGAGGAAGATTGAAGCATTGCCTAGTGTTCAACAATCATAAGTCAAGTCCCCCCAGAACTGTGCAAAATGTCAATCGGAACATACAGAAGATGGGTTTGATTCTCTCCGCTGGTTCCCTAGATCTGTCCCAGCCCTGATAAGAATTAGAGCTGCTCTCTCTTGTGCCACTCTCCCAGGATCCTTAGTGGCTCTATGCCAATGAAGCATAGGCACAGCAGAGTGGAGTTCCACCACACCTGCTCCGCATGTCTGTCTGCCCCCGATGAGTCCGCAGTGCTGACAGAAAGGGGGATTCACATAGGATCCAGCTGCACACACTTGCACCAGCAGCGTACTCCTTCAACAGGGGCATTCTCTGCTGTCTTGCTGTGGCCAGTTGCTGCCCTCCTTCCGCCACTTAATTGCCACAAAGGACCTGGCTCTAATTTCACAACCTGGTCCAGTTATTTTTACCCACTCAACAGTTGAATGATTTTGTTTAAACCAAACAATTCTAGTTTTAGGATAGGCTCCAAACCACAACATATAATCCCCAAAGATATTTGCATGAGAAAGTTAAGAGCCATTTAAAAAGGGGAAGAGAATGGAAACAGAACCTCAACCTTCACCAGCAACAAGCACCACAGGTGCACATTACATTAGTCTCCGTCCTTAGTTCTTTTTGCCGTTACAAATTGCTCCCACAGATGTTTTTTCCTGTGAATTTTTCTACATGCACAACCCTCTGCGTCGTTAAATTGAAATGTCCACATTTACATCGGTACCATGCCCTATTTCCAGGATTGACAGCGAAGAAAGTTATCACTGAAACTTACAAGTGATAGTGCGAATGATCTTACCTAATCACTGCAACGAAAACAAAACCCCTCCTTGATTCTTCTGCTCTCCTACTTTTCTCACCACAAAAATCAGTTTAAAGAAACAAAAGCCTATCTGCACCAGAACACATGATTAGCACCAATTTAACTCTCTCTTAAAATCAGAAGAGTTAAAGGAAAGAATCAGAACTTAGTATCACAACGCCTTTTCATGTTATATAATTGAATGTAAACAGGATTAGATAATGGGTTCAGAAGATAATGCACATTAGCTTGGTGCTTTCGTCAACCAAATATTTGAAGAATTCCCTCGGTATATTATCTGTTTTCTTTTCACTCACAAGGAGCTCATCATCATCATGTTCCCATTTCACCTCTGGTGTTTAGGGCGGTGACAAAGCTCCTCCACCCCTGTTTCTAGCAAGTCTTTCAATGGTTCCCCAGCTGTGCCCCAGGTTTTTCAGCTCGGTTTCCAGAGCTCGTCGCCATGTTGTTTTCGGGCAGTCTCGTTTTCGCTTGCCTTCGGGTGTCCATCTTATTGCTACTCTGGTGATGGAATCAGTTTCCATCCGAAGCACATGGCCAATCCATCTCCAATGCTTCCTGGCAATGACGGTGCTCATATCCTCTTGGCTGCACTGCATGAATAGATCTTGGTTTGAGATTGTTCTGGGCCAAAAAGATATGGAGGATTTTTCTAAGGCAGATTGGATTGAAAAGTTTACTTTGCACACAAGAGGCAAAACTGCGAGAAAAATTTCCCAAGCAGCCACATAGCTGCTAGTCAAGTATGTCCTTTTCTGAGGAGAACTGTTATATTTGTATAGTCTTAAGTATACATGTGGATACATTAGGACAGGGATGGCCAACCTGTGGCTCCGGAGCCACATGCGGCTCTTCAGAAGTTAACATGCGGCTCCTTGTAGAGGCACCGACTCCGGGGCTGGAGCTACAGGCGCCAACTTTCCAATGTGCCGGGGGGTGCTCACTGCTCAACCCCTGGCTCTGCGCCAGGTCCTGCCCCCACTCTACCCCTTCCCGCCCCCTCCCCTCAGCCTGCCTTGCCCTCGGTCCTCCTCCCATCCCCTCAGAGTCTCCTGCATGCCATGAAACAGCTGATTGGGAGGCGTGGGGAGGGAGGAGGAGGCACTGATCAGCGGGACTGCTGGTGGATGGGAGGTGCTGGGAGCGGGGTTTGGGGAGCAGATGGGGGGCTGCTGACATATTACTGTTGCTCTTTGGCAATGTACATTGGTAAATTCTGGCTCCTTCTCAGGCTCAGGTTGGCCACCCCTGCAATAGGAGATACATTAGGTTCTGTTCCAAGATCCATTAATCTCAATGGAAAGATTGCCATTGACTTTAATGGGAATTGGATTGTGCCCATAGGACCTGATCTTATACCACTGAAGCCAAGGGCAACTCTTCCATTGACTTTAATCAGTGGAGGAATAAGCCCTGTGTCCTGCTTATCAGGATATGCTTTGAGCATAAGGTCCTGATGCTAGACTCCCATTGACTTCAGCGTGCCTTGGATCAGGCCCTGTAGCCACACAGTTCCACGCCTACGCTGCGCAGCATCCAATTCCGAAGACTCCATTAACAGAGGATGCATTAAAATATTAAAAAAAAATCTTTGCTCAACAATATCAACAACTTAGATCTCCCAAAACAGTGCAAACTGCACCCCCTGTTCAATCTTTAAAGAAAACACACACAATGGAATATTAGGGGCCTTTAGTGTTTCCATATTACCCTGCATCAATTTGATTTTATCACATTCTGATGTTTATTGGGTCAATTTTAACATCTCAGCCAACCTACTGAAAGAGGATAGTGTTTTACTTCCCCCCATTATCTTATTTCTCATAAATGTGGAGCAATTGCCAGTAAAGTGAATCAATTCTTCTGCTGTTATACAGAATTCATTAACTGCTGTAGAAAGAATATGGTTCAGTTTCCATTATTGAAATAAAATCTGGTGACTTTTTTCCCTAATACATTTATTCATCTGTGACTGTTGATGACTAATATCCCATGGATATAATACTGATCACTGAAAATTCCTCTGTTTACTAGTAAAATACAGTACAGCTCTTATATAGCACATAGAAACTTACTTAGACAGCCTTAAAAGGTTTCCAGTTATGTATAGACATGTATATTGTAATCTTTTGACGCCATATTTTTCCTAAAAGGTTACTGATACATATCATTTCATAATCAGAATCATATTTTCTAGGGCATGCATTCATCAATGTATACATATCTCAGACTGTTGAAGCTTTTGAGATCTCATCAAATATCGGTATATATTGATATGATAAGATCATGCATTGCCATATGATTTGATAAAGTATTGTTGCCCTGGCTTCCAGTACCTGTGTCCCAGTCCGACACCAGCAATGCTTCTCTGCCAAGTGGGGACAGATGTCCAGAGCTTTGCACGTTGACTTCCCAGCAGAGGAGAAATCAGTGAGGTGGAATCTAGGTGTACTAGTGTGACTTGCTTCATTTACACCATCCTGACATGAGAATCATACAGCATGCAGGGCAATCTCTTCTCCAGGGATCTCAGCCCAACACCAAAGCCCAGTTCCCAGAGAGCAACTCCCCTCAATAATTTTACTCCAATCAGAATCCAAGACAGAAAGCAAACTCTCCTGCTTATCATATCACTCCTTTCCCAAGGACCACTGCTTTGCACAACAAAAACTACCACCACCAAAGCATGTCTTCCCAAGACTGAACATTTGCTCACACACTAAGAAAAAGAACCTGGAAGACTGTAACTGCACCATAACAGGCCAGCTCTGGGTTTTTAATTGCAGTGTAGACATACCCTTTGTGTCTCCTTTTCCACATCTGTAAAAAAAAGAGGATACTAGTTCTCACTTAGCTCACAGGGCGGGTTGTGAGAACTAAGTAGTTATTGTTTTTAAAGCACAGAGCACTTACATAGCAGTTCAGATGTGCAACGTATTATTTCATCTACCTAAGAGCATTTTATGCCACTGATCTTTTGTTAACATTCTGCATGCAATGTAGCCCTTTTGTAACACCTTTCTTTATTCAAATTTCACTATTTATACACATACTTTTTTCTCTTTGCAGCCTCCCTCATCGGCTTCTTCAGTTCAAATCTGAGGACATGACAAGACAGCAGGTGGAAGGACTGATTCCTAGCTCAGATAGACAGACACACACTAGCTCTGCTTGAGCTATCGCCTACAAATAGCAGTGTGGCCACAGCAGCATGGGTGACGGCTCGGGCTATCTGCCCTTGTACCTACCCAGGGGATTGGGTAGAATTGTACTTGGGCAGCTAACCTGAGTTACTGACCATGCTGCTGTGACCTCATTGCTAGCTCGAGGATGCTAGCTCGAGCACGTGTATGTTCACCTGAGATGGGAATTACCCTACATGCAAGTAATATATAATCATTAAATACAACTATTAATGTTCATGACTCAAAATGTACTTACCTTTTGTAACCTTGTAACAACATTCTTAAGGGGTTAAAACATATTTAAAAGGGAGTTATAAATGCCCAGCTTGCTGCATAGTTAACAAATTAAAGCACATTTGTAAAGTAGTTTGTTTTGGTAGGATTTTTTTTAAAAAGTGCTGGCAGGCTTTATAAAGCATTATAGTTAAAGCTGGACTGCCAGCATAATGCTCCAGGCAGAATTTTTAACCCCAGGCAGGACCAATGTCCATCGGTGAACCCAGGTCTGAATCAAGCTTGATGAAGTTCCCCCCAATTTTCTAATATGTACAAACACAAAGAACTAAGTCATTCACATGAGCAGTGGAATCAGTGCCAGGGCACATATTTCAAGACTGTAGTTAAAAGGAAACATAGATTCCATAGGACTCCAAGACTTCCACACTAAGGCATTGATTTGGATATATTGAGTTAATCTATCTAGCTTCTTCCACTAATGGCAGAGTAGAATAGAAACTTTGGCTGTATATTTTACACGTGACACTGTTAGAGCTGGTCACATTTTTTTTGAATGAAATATTTTCCTGATGAAATATGGAGTTTTATCAAAATTGATTTTTTCATGTAAAAAATTTCAATTTCAATTAAATTGTTCAATCGAAAAATGTGAAATGTTTTGATTTCAATTGACCTGTCAACATTTGTTTCACTTTAATTGAAAAAATTGAAATGTTTCATTTCAACATTTCTGAATAAACATTTTCTGTGCTTCTTTTTGCAAAATATTTTGATATTTTGATTTTTGTCCCATTTCAGGATGAAAATATTCAAATATCGGAATTTCTCCTGGGGTGGAAAATTCATTTTCCATAGCTAGACTTCATGCATAGCACTTCTGTGAAGGATTCACCCCCTCTTAAATACAAATCAAATGGGTTTTTCTACTATGTAGGGAGTTGACTTTTCTTATTTTTTCTCCTTAGTTCTCCTTTCTTTCAATGGCCAAGAGCAATTGTGTTGCCTACACAAGGTGAAAGGCAAAATACAAACAGTATCAAAAGACATGGTGTATACTAGATGTAATACCAAATAATGTTAAGCCAAAACAATGACTTTGAATGATTCTTGAGAAGGTGGTTCTGTTGAGAAATATTACCAAACAGTCAAACAAACAACAGTAAAAGTCCTCTGAGCTGAAGAAGTAAGTCAGGTAAGGCTAAATTTAAGTCTTAGGCAGGAGTTTTATAGTTGCTTGAAACATTTTAATTTAGGTTGCAGCTTAGACAGACAGAGATTTTTTATCTCTCTTGTGCAATCTATGACCCCAGTCCTGCAGCCTTTACTCCCATGAATAATCCTTACCCATTAGATTACACCTACTGAAATGTGTTGTTCGCTTGAACATAGGTTCAAGGATTGGGCCCTTTGTTACAATGTCTGAGGAACTGCAATATGAATGAGTATTATTTCACTCATTTGTAGTCTTATTGGTCCCCGGATATGAGTAACAAGGTGGGTGAGGTAATATCTTTTATTGGACCGACTTCTGTGGTGGAAGACACAAGCCTTCAAGCTACACAGAGCTCCTCCTCACATCTGGGGGAGGACGCAGTGTGTCACAGTTACATACAAAGGTGTAATGCGTGTGTGTACACTGGTAAGCCAAGTCCCAACTCCAGCCAAGGTCTAGGCCTCAGCTGAGACCTGACAACCTTACAGCTGGAAGCTAAGCCAATCCACCTGTGTATTAGTACAGCTCAAAGTTAAATGTATAAGAATGTATTGGGAGCTTAAGCGTCACGAAAACAAATGGGATGCTGCATGAATTGTTTTCACTTAATTGCATCTGTTAGACTGTAATAGCAAACATTTACATTGCCTATACCCCTGTAACCTAATAACCTATCCAAAGAGAAAGATGCCTTATGTAATGCAAATGATGAGCTTTAAAACAGGAAAGTGCTGATTCTTGTGCATTTGAAGCCAAGTGGTCTTTGTGATGATCAGAGATCAAAAACTCTAAAATACGCTCCTGTCTCTTTGCCATAAAAGAAGAGCCCACATGGGAAGTGACCCTGTCAGTTTGTTTTCTGTGAGAAGCTATAAATATGGACACAAGGAAAAAAAATCTTACCTGGATTTTTTGGATTCTAACAGGGCAGAATAACTTAACAAGAAGACGGAGGTCCCCAGAGTTACTCTGGTTAGCCCTGAGAGGCTTTTGGGAAACTGCCAGATTATTATAACTCTGCTACCTTTCGAAAGATAGACTGTGATTCAGCTATACATGTATTTTACCTGCTTTAACCTCTCAATAACTCTCATTCTTTTTTCTTCGCTAATTAACCTTTAATTAGTTTACTTTCAAATTGGCTATCAGCATCGTCTTTGCGAGGATGAAAATTGACCTGGGTGAGTGACTGGTATCTTGGGACTGGGTGTAACCTGATATTTTGTGATTTTTGGAGTAAGTGACCATTTATCACACAGTCCAGCTTACCTGGGTGGCAAGACAGACTGGAGTGTCTAAGGGGGACTGTCTGTGACTCTATTATAAGTCTATTGCAGTATTTTGGGAGTTCACATTTGGTACTGGGTTGGTGAAACATAATTATAGGCCATGCTACCAGTTTGGGGTGTCTGCCCTGCTTTTGACAGTCTGCCCAGAGGTAGGCATTCATGGTCACGAGCCACTCTGCACAGTGTGACAGCATGCTGGAAGCAGCCACCTGAAATAAAGAGGGCAACTGTGGGTTCGATTGTTTTTCAAAAAGGGTTAGAAGCGGGTAAGTAAGAGTAGCAGGCAGTGTGGTGTGTTCCAAGTTGTTGTAATGAGCTATAAAACCAGTGTCACTGTTAAGTTCATGGTCTTTGGTGTCTAGCAGAGTTATAAATTCAATTCAGTTCGCAGGCTTGCCTTCTGTTGTGCTTCTTTCCCTTACTTCACTTAGCATAACTTGGCTTGTTACGTGTGTTATGAGGACTCATTCATGAAAGCAAAAAATATACCCACAAACGAGACACACAAACGAACAAAACCACCCCACCTCCTGTTACTGAAGATTTCCAATTATGTGATTATTCTAATTTGATGTGTGTATTTGCTTAAAGATGGTTTACTATTAAATCATCAAATCTAGTTATGAAATTAATTAAACCATCAAGTAAACCAAGAATTCTTTATAAATGCAATGTAATTTGAGAAAGCACCCTGTTTAGCTATTGGCCCCAAAAGTTACAGGGTATTTTTAATCTCAATGACAATTGATACTGAAGTTTCAGCCAAGTAGTTGCTATAGGAAATCACTCCTAGGTTGAAGCTAATGTTGAGACTGTATCTCTGATGCCAGGTTAAGAAACCCACCTCCAAATTATGGATGGTTAGGTAATAGCCAATCTTCCCCATGCTACAGATAGATTATATGAAAAGTTGTAATGCTGGAAGTTGTTGCATTTAAAATTCAAACAAGAATTTAGGTGACAATAGCATGACTTCTCGGGATTAAACATGCAGCTCTTAACTCATTAGATATATGGATGAGTGATTTTTTTAAGACAACAAAGTTATTGAATCAAAGGCTGTGATGGGTGTTTAAGAAATTTTTCTACAAGCTATAGTTTTAGATAAATTCTGTGAGTCTCTCTCTCTCTCTCTCTCAGAATCCAGGTGATTATGTTCTGTTAACTTGCTGACCCTTGGTTTCGAGGGGCTGGTTCCCTTCCCGTGAGGTTCCAGACAGGATTTGAGTGACAATCCGCAGGAACTCGGCTGGAAATGTGGGTACATATTGCAGAATCAGACCGAGAGTGATGTAGAACCTAATTCTGCCCCAATACATACCTTGTTGAATCACCCTGAAGTCAGCATGTTGCATAGTGGTGTCATTTAGGGCAGAATGCAAAATTCTACACATTTAGAGTGGTCCATTATGAATATTTCAAAACTGTAATGACTAAGTTGTTGTTTCCTTCTAGAATAAGGATGTTCCCTGACACTTGATTTGTCCTCTGGAGGGAGATGCCAAGCTACAGCCAGATGGCTGTGGGGCTACTGCAAGGCCTGAAGCACACCGGCCAATTTACGGAGGACTGGGAAACCTTAGCCTGACACATTTCACAACCTGTGGGGTGTGTGTTTGTGTGTGAGGGGGGATCATGATATATTTGATATCAATAATGCATCTGTATCCTTAATGGCTAGTTACAGTGCTTTTTCATGTAGGACCACACAATCCAGTAAAGATATGTGAATTCCACTGGCATGGCAACCCATCTCATTTAATTACTGTAAAGCTAAATGACAGGTTTCAGAGTAGCAGTAGCCTCTTACAGTTTGTATGGCAACTTCCACCTTCTCTGTATGTGTATATATATATCTCTTCTTACAATATGTTCCATTGTATGCATCTGATGAAGTGGGCTGTAGCCCATGAAAGCTTATGCTCTAATATATTTGTTAGTCTCTAAGGTGCCACAAGTACTCCTGTTCTTTTTGTAAAGCTAAAGGCATTACTATTAGTATGTTTCATATACCAATGCAGATAATTTGGAGTGGATGGGGAGAAATTAATATGTTAGGAATCTAATTTAAGTGCAATTCCTAAGCTGCTCAGGAAGGAAGGTGATCGTTTTCTTACAGCTGCTTATGAGTAATGTGCACGTTTATTTTACTGAGAATGAGGGGAAAATGGAGACTAAGCAGAAATTGCAGTTCTGGAAATTGTGCCCTATAAATTATGCTGATAAAGAAAACAAATACTGCCCTGTCTCTTTTTTTTTTTTTTTTAAATATTCATAGTGCTTGAGTTTCAAACTGAATTGATATAAATAAATGTACTTTCAATGTAGGGTAGAGCAGTTGGCTTCCTATCAGAGGGTCGTTGCCTTCCTTTCAGGAGACCCTATCAGTTAATGAAATGGATATTTGTGCATCTTATTTACAAGATGCATTTTATGCAGAAGATCTTGCACTGAGCAAGAGCAAGACATTTGTGATTAAGAGGACTGTATTAGTCAGACAACTATCTGCACACAGATCTGTAAAAACTAAAATGAATGAAAACTTCTAGATTTTATCTTCTTTAAAATGTTCCTTTGCTTTTACAACTTCTAGTAGTTCCAATTTTTTTAGAAATCAGAAAAGCTCATAAAAAGGGCTGCTCCAAACTATTATCACATACTCCTTGGGTCATTGTTACTGGATACAAATAAGACAGTCTAAGCAGAAGAGCTGGGAGGCTTGGACTCATGTCAAGGAACCTACTTTACTGATGACCATAAACTAACTGGTGGTACCACACTTTTCAGCTGAAATCAGAATTGTCTCTGTATTTGTATCACAGAGGTAGTGTGTAGGCTAGGAACACTTGTTGTGCTGTAATGACTGTGATAGCATCACCTTAAATGTAATCAGAACATTAGAAGTATTTTATCATTAAACAATAAAGGTTCCTGAATGGTGGACCTCCCCCCACAAGCCAGGCGGATCTTATTTAGAATCCTTCTTGCCCACTACTCAGATCCGGATGTTGGAATTCTGTTTTCTCTAGATTGTATCCACTCTCCAAATGGTCATTATTTAGCCAACAACTTGAGATCAAATTGATGCGTAGATCTTTGGTCCACCTGATTATTCTGGCGAGCAAATACAATATGTGGTTGTTTTCCTAAATGGCTGCAGAATGTCAGCTTAATCTTCATCCCTCTGCCCACTATTTTCACAGGTGAGAGGACTACAACACATCAGTGATTCCAAAAATGGAGGAAGCATCTCTTTCACCTGATATTAACTTTATTTCTTCACAGTTGGAGATATCATCTGCATTTATCATGCAGTATGCTAAAATGCTACTCAGACCAGGGATCTTTTTTGCAAATCCTCTGGAGACCATACAGGCTTCAGAAAGCCTTTATTGTAGCATGAGAACATCTGGAGTAGGCACAGCTCCCTGCTGCAGTGGTGGTAAATCACCATTTCTGCCTTTTATCCAGCATCCTCTGGGGGATAGGAGAGATGGATTTTTTTGTACTACTTTAATAACAAGGGCCCAGACTTTAAAAGATAAGTAGGCATCGTAACGCTGAGTGAAGGAACCCCTAACTGATTTAGGTTACTAGCTCCTAAAGGCTAACTGATTTAAGAGCTTACATCTCATTTTTAAAAGGGATTTAGGCACTTAGTCAATGGGATTTTATGTCTAAGTGCCTAAATCTTTGTTTGAAAATGAGATTTAGGCTCCTAAATCAGCTAGGCTTTGCCACACTAAGTGCAGCAACCCTTAAGTAAAAATCTGGGCCAAAGATTCAGGCAGGTGGTTTTGAAAATCCTACTAGGTGCCTATCTGCATTTTTAGGCACCTGAACACCTTTAAACATCTGGCCCAAAGTCTCCAAAAGATCCAGCCACAGAGCTGATAATGAGTAGTCTTAGCCTGAGAGGATCTAAAGTGGTCAATACTTGCAAATGGATAACTACAAAGAATTAAAATACAAGCACAGAAGAGTACAGCGATAACTCACAATATTATTTCCATTTGAATTCCGCGAAACTTGCCCTTGATTTCAGATCTCCCACAATTGTTTTTGCTTTCAATGTTGTTGATGCTTCCTTTTCAAAGGCAGGAACTGAAATTCTTTTGATGGATGTTTTTATGTTGCAGACTTTCAGTGTTTTTTATCGCTCCTGGGGAAACAAATTAATGGAGCCTGGAAAACCTCAGGGCCCTTCTGACAAAATTAAATCTTCATTTTGATGTGTTGGTGCATTAGTTAGCCAACACATACTGCTCACGTCCAATGGCCATCCTGACCTGGCAGATGACATTGCCCCAGAGAGAAGTTTCCTAAAGGGGAACTGGTTCAACCACTGACAGATATTTCCACAAAGCAAATGATTAAAATCTACCAAAAAGCTTCATGTTTAAATGACAGATATCAAACCTCAGATTTACAATGGTGAGATCTAAAGCAGTTTAGGGATTTTTTGGCTTTGTTTTGAATATGTGTTACATATATTGCAATTTTAGACCCCTCCTCTCGCCCATTTAGGAAAGCACTTAAACATATGCAGCAACTCTTCTCCTCCAACAAATAAACTAGCAGTTAAAATGGGCCTAGACTTTGTCTACACTTGCAAGTTATGTTGGCTTTGCTACCTCTGTCAGGGGTACGCAAAGCCACGCCAGTGTTACCACCACATCTCTGATTGATGCATCAATGTGAACAGGAGCCCCAGCATCAACATAGCTACGTCAATAGAAGAATGCTTCCATCAGCGTCGCTAGTGCTGTTTGGGGCAGTGGTGTTCTTACGCAGACTGAAAAACTCCTGTCCGTGTAGGCTGCATCTAGACTGCAGGGCCACACCGGCATAGCGATGCTGACTCAGCGATGCTCGGACAGTCTCTGTAGCGTAGACCTAGTCTTGCTGGACAGATCACACCGCTGCACTGCAGTCTCCCTGCTTGAGCTGCCAGACTTTACAGCTGACTTAGAACTGCAGAGACTGAGCGCCAGGAGTTAAGCAGGGCAGAAAACGGTTTTCCTGTCCCATGAAAATTTGAGATTTAAAATATTTGTTCCTGTTCCACATCAAGATGAAACGGAGACCTTTCGAAGTGTTATCAATGAAAATTAATTTGAGTGGGAAAGGACTGTCACCTTTATTCACTTTTGCTCACTTTGGACTCTATCCTCCATAAAGATGGGTGCCCTCCACTCCCACAGGAGTTAATAATAATGATTCCATTGAGGGCACATAGCACCTTGCAGAGGCAGGCCAGGTAAACCACAGGCCCACCATCTTAAGGCCAAGACTTGAATTGGAAACATCCACATTTCTCCTTAAGTAGCGGTAGGGGTTACTGCCGAGAGATACAAGGCTCTGCTACTGCCAGAGCCTAAAAGTGTGTCTATGCTGTGTTTTAAAACCCATGGCAGTGAGTCGCAGAGCCTGGGTCTACAGACGTGTGCTAATGTAACCAACTCACCTTCTGGGTGTGGTGTTCTGTCCTATCTACTGGCACCAAAACCACTTAGAGAGAGAGATAAAATGAGTCTGCTCTACAGCCTTAGCTAACGGGCAGTTGGCTTTTAGCTCATGCAGTAGCTGCTCATGCACTAAGCTCCAGAGGTCCCCAGTTCGATTCTGCCCACTGACAGACCAGGGTCTGTTGGTGTTACACGCACAGATGTAACTCAGGCTGGAGATCTGGTTCTGGAGCCTGGGGGTGGGGAGTGGATGTCAGGAACAGAGCCACAATGTCTGTTATTTTATCTTCAAGTAATCCACTAGTCTGAATAATAATGTATTGCTAGTAACAACAACAGTCTTTGTTAGGTACATAGTTATAGAGGCAGAGCATCTGAACTCAGGTCAATCTACCAATCTAACCTTTTCTGTCAGCATCACACCTAGGAGAGTCTATTCATTCTCTTAAAGCCACAGCAACACTACCTCTACTTCCTTTTAAGCACGGATTCATTCATATATATCTATCCAAATCATCTTAATGGCTTAATAGTCATTGTGTCCAGAACTCCTTGGACACAATGACTAACTTTTTGCTGTACTCTTGAAGACTAACTATTTGCTGTACTCTTGAAGTTGTTCTTATCCTATGATGTCATTTTCATTTTCTTGATGCTTCTGTTGCTGCACTCTACCATTTCTTCTTTCAGAAGAGTCTGGTTTTGCAGGTAATTATTGCAAATGTCTCAGATTTCATCTATGCAGTTGACCATTATTAGTCATGACATCATAAGGCTGAAGTAGCACTGCATTCTCTTAAAGCCACAGTAACATCATCGTCTACACAGCTGCTTTTAGCACCAGGGCATGAGCCCGAGTCTGTAGACCTCGGCTCTGTGACTTGGTGCCATGGGTTTTAAAACACAATGTGGACATACCGTCAGAGTATTGTCTGCATAGAATGAAATCCTGCTATCTAGGATGCCCCGGGAAGCATTGTAATATCATAACACTGAAGTATGTACTTGACATGGAGCCCCCATTGACTATGTACAGAGAAAGGCATAAAATTCAATGGCTGCAAGTTGAAACGTCAGACTGGAAATAAAGCAGTTACTCTCACTGTTTAAAAGTAACCATTGGAACAACTTACCAAGGGTAATGGCGGATTCTCCATCGCTGATGATTTTAAAATCAAGATTGATATTTTACTAAAAGATTCGCTGTAGGAATTATTTTGGGGAAGTTCTATGGCCTGTGTCCTACAGGTCAGACTAAATGACCGCATTGGTCCCTTCTGGCCTTGGAATATATGAAGTGTTTTGCCGAATCAGGGCCGAAGCAACTGTCCCTCCTTAAGGGCCTGATCCAAAGCCCAACAAACATAATGGAAGGACTCCTTTTGACTTCAAAGGGCTTTGAATCTGGTCCAAAGGCCCGTGCCTTAAGAACAATGGGACTGTTCATAGTCTGAAATTAACACGTGTTTGCAGGATTGGGGCCTAAGAGAAAACTTCTTTTTTAAAAAGTCTGAGGAGTTGAAATGAAATACTGACTAAAATTACGGGCACAAAATATATATGAGGAAGTCAGTGAGGTTGTAGAGATGTAAATATGTGCAGAAGTTGACTGATCCTTTATTAGATTCTAAAAAAGAGAAAATTGTATTCACTGGAATAGGTTCATGAGACAAGTCTCATTTTCATGAAGGTTTATCTGTCACCATGAAATTAAAGACTCAACTTGATTAATTCAATTCTATTTCTAATTCTGAAACTTTATTATTTTAACTTAATCTAACAAAAAAAAAGGTACATAAAAACCCTACATGTTGTGATCAAATCAGGCTCTTCCCTTTAATTATATGGTATTTTGCCAATTTTCCAGTCATTTCAAATTACAGTGTAATTATAACAAGGACGACACAAACGCTGAAGAGAAATGCTTTTGAAATGGTAAGTGTTGTCCATGTGGACAATACCTTAGTGGAGAGGCTAGAATTTGTCTTCTTGAGAGAGAGAGAGAGAGAGAGAGAGAGAGAGGCTGGCTTTGTGGATTAATTCTTTGGAGGGGAATATAAACTAAATCCAATATGCAAAAAGAAAAGGAGGACTAGTGGCACCTTAGAGACTAACCAATATATTTGAGCATAAGCTTTTGTGAGCTACAGCTCATTTCATCGGATGTGTGGATGCATCCGATGAAGTGAGCTGTAGCTCACGAAAGCTTATGCTCAAATAAATTGGTTAGTCTCTAAGGTACCACTAGTCCTCCTTTTCTTTTTGCGAATACAGACTAACACGGCTGCTACTCTGAAATAAATCCAGTGTGTCACCCTGAATGCTGTAGCAAGGCGTTGCCGGTTACCTCAGTAAATCACGTCTCTGGGGTAGGTTCTTTGCTAGCATTCCATAAGCGGGAAGGGGACTTAGATCAGCTGGGACAGGCAAAGGAGTAGAGGAGTATTGGCTTGAGGACATGTTCCAGTCTTATTTCCCACCCATCAGAGGCCATATGTAGTAATCTGACCGTGCAGGCTGGGGAAGAGGCGGGTCAGGGGCAACAGCTCTCCAATCTCTATACTGCTTTACAGTAGGATTTTTTTCTATAGTAATTTGATGAGTTGCTTTCATATAGATTGACCAAGCACTCCCTTCATCAAACTGTTACCCACTTGGGCTTTAGAGAGCACGGCCCCTTTAAACCTTTGTCCTGAGGCAGAGGACATGTTGGTGGGTCCAGGGGCATGGAGAGAGAGAGAGAGAGAGAGAGAGAGCGAGCGCGCGCGTGCACATGACAGGGCTACAGCAAGCAGGCCCTCACATGGTGAAGTGGCTGAGAACCAGCCTGAAGCCCGAGGGGGACAGAGCGAAGGCGGGTATCAAATAAAGTTATATCTGTAGTATAGTCAGAATTTGCTTCCTTTAATAGTTTGATATAGTTTGTGTCAATGCCCTGCTCTGCAAAGAGATTTGAACACTGCATTGATCTCTATGCTGTCAAATGCTTTTTCATAGTTGATGAAGGCAATGCATAAAGGGAATTTGTATTCCCCTGAGCATTCCAATAGCTGTTTTATAGTGAAAATATGCTCAATCGTGCTGAAATTCCTTCGAAAGCATGCCTGCTCTCTCGGCTGCCGCTCGTACAGACTGTGAGAGTTGGTTTGTTATTATTTTGGTGAACAGCTTGAAGAAAATGTGAGAGCAGGCATATTGGACGATAGTACGGTAGATCTTCATGATTGCCCTTCTTGTACAGCAGAATGGTGTTGAACTCTTTCCAGCTAGATGGTATCTTCTACATTTCCAAGTAACAGCTAAACTTCAGAGCAAGAATTTTCCAGAAGTCTTGGCCTCCAGCTCTTATCATTCCGCTTGTCAGTCCATCTTTACCTGGGGCTTTTCCTTCCTTTATTTGGTGAATTGCATGTCGAACTTCACTGACAAGGACTGGGAGTACATGCTTGTTGGTCTGTTGAAGCTTTGGTACAGAGACATTTATCTGAGATGTGAACTGCTTGGTGTAGAAATCTTTGCAGACCGCTTCCATCCCCGTTCTGTCAATTATTGGCTTTCCATCCCTGTTTTTCAGCAGCATTATTGTTGACCTGTACAGTGTCAATTCCCTTTTGCATTTTTTGAGGCTTCTGTGATTTTCAGCCATCTTTAAGAGCCTTTCATTTTGGTACGTCTCAAAGTCCTCCTTAGTCGTCTTCTTATCAACTTGCAGAGGAGGGAGTACTCAAGTTTGTCACCATCTTTTCACTTCACTTTCCTCTGCTTCTCTAGGAAGTTCCACGTTTCCGCCAAGATTCTTCGCTTTGCTCTTTCTTTCCTGGCTAATTTCACGCATTGCCTGAATTTATCAATGAAGTTTTTTATAATCCTCATCGCAGTTACCTGAAGTGGAAGGTTGGACATATGACCAGGGAAGAGTATAAAAATATTGCTCGGGCATGTAGGAATGAAATCAGGAGGGCCAAATCGCACCTGGAGCTGCAGCTAGCAAGAGATGTCAAGAGTAACAAGAAGGGTTTCTTCAGGTATGTTGGCAACAAGAAGAAAGTCAAGGAAAGTGTGGGCCCCTTACTGAATGAGGGAGGCAACCTTGTGACAGAGGATGTGGAAAAAGCTAATGTGCTCAATGCTTTTTTTGCCTCTGTCTTCACTAACAAGGACAGCTCCCAGACTGCTGCGCTGGGCATCACAACATGGGGAGTAGATGGCCAGCCCTCTGTGGAGAAAGAGGTGGTTAGGGACTATTTAGAAAAGCTGGATGTGCACAAGTCCATGGGGCCGGACGAGTTGCATCCGAGAGTGCTAAAGGAATTGGCGGCTGTGATTGCAGAGCCATTGGCCATTATCTTTGAAAACTCGTGGCGAACGGGGGAAGTCCCAGATGACTGGAAAAAGGCTAATGTAGTGCCAATCTTTAAAAAAGGGAAGAAGGAGGATCCTGGGAACTACAGGCCAGTCAGCCTCACCTCAGTCCCCGGAAAAATCATGGAGCAGGTCCTCAAAGAATCAATCCTGAAGCACTTACATGAGAGGAAAGTGATCAGGAACAGTCAGCATGGATTCACCAAGGGCAAGTCATGCCTGACTAATCTAATCGCCTTCTATGATGAGATTACTGGTTCTGTGGATGAAGGGAAAGCAGTGGATGTATTGTTTCTTGACTTTAGCAAAGCTTTTGACACGGTCTCCCACAGTATTCTTGTCAGCAAGTTAAAAGAAGTATGGGCTGGATGAATGCACTATAAGGTGGGTAGAAAGTTGACTAGATTGTCGGGCTCAACGGGTAGTGATCAATGGCTCCATGTCTAGTTGGCAGCCGGTGTCAAGTGGAGTGCCCCAAGCGTCGGTCCTGGGGCCGGTTTTGTTCAATATCTTCATAAATGATCTGGAGGATGGTGTGGATTGCACTCTCAGCAAATTTGCGGATGATACTAAACTGGGAGGAGTGGTAGATACGCTGGAGGGCAGGGATAGGATACAGAGGGACCTAGACAAATTGGAGGATTGGGCCAAAAGAAATCTGATGAGGTTCAATAAGGATAAGTGCAGGGTCCTGCACTTAGGACGGAAGAACCCAATGCACAGCTACAGACTAGGGACCGAATGGCTAGGCAGCAGTTCTGCGGAAAAGGACCTGGGGTGACAGTGGACGAGAAGCTGGATATGAGTCAACAATGTGCCCTTGTTGCCAAGAAGGCCAATGGCATTTTGGGCTATATAACTAGGGGCATAGCGAGCAGATCGAGGGACGTGATCGTCCCCCTCTATTCGACATTGGTGAGGCCTCATCTGGAGTACTGTGTCCAGTTTTGGGCCCCACACTACAAGAAGGATGTGGATAAATTGGAGAGAGTCCAGCGAAGGGCAACAAAAATGATTAGGGGTCTGGAACACATGACTTATGAGGAGAGGCTGAGGGAACTGGGATTGTTTAGTCTGCAGAAGAGAAGAATGAGGGGGGATTTGATAGCTGCTTTCAACTACCTGAGAGGTGGTTCCAGAGAGGATGGTTCTAGACTATTCTCAGTGGTAGAAGAGGACAGGACAAGGAGTAATGGTCTCAAGTTGCAGTGGGGGAGGTTTAGGTTGGATATTAGGAAAAACTTTTTCTACTACGAGGGTGGTGAAACACTGGAATGCGTTACCTAGGGAGGTGGTAGAATCTCCTTCCTTAGAAATTTTTAAGGTCAGGCTTGACAAAGCCCTGGCTGGGATGATTTAATTGGGGATTGGTCCTGCTTTGAGCAGGGGGTTGGACTAGATGACCTCCTGAGGTCCCTTCCAACCCTGATATTCTATGATTCTATACCTATAAGACCCAGTCTTCCTTGAAAATGTTTGCTTTCAAGATTGCCTTGTCAAATATTTTTGGCAGCTGTCTCTAATTTGCCATCTGTAGCACTTTCTTCTCCACCTTTTCGTTGAAGTTGAGCTGTTCTCTGAGCCAGTGATGGTGACTACCAGTGTTAAATGATAGTACTACTGAGATGTCTTGTACAATGCGCCACTTATTGACCAGAATGTAGTCAATTTCATTCTTGTTCTTCGCACTGGGTGCAATCCATGTCCACCTCCTCTTGGCCTTCTTAAACCAGGTGTTACCAATTAACATTTCTTTCGTCTCTGCCAGAGTTGCCAATTGCTCTCTTCAAGGACTCCATTCGCCGATGCCATATCTTCCAATGAACTTTTCGCCTTCTTTCCCTCATCCAACTTTGGTGTTGAAAACTCCCATCATAATCATGTGTGTGGATTTTTAAGCAAGGGTTTCCTTGAGCTCCTGATAGAATTCTTCCACATTGTCATCTTCGCTTGTGCTCATGGGAGCATAGATCTGAACAATCTTGAGGGTGCTGTTCTTGTTAAGTTAGAGGCATAGCACTCCGATGCATGAAGACTTGAACTTGCAGGAGATGATTTTTGAAGACCATTCCTTGCTGATGATGAAGCCATTTCCTCCAACAGTTCTCACGACTTTTCCTTTTCCCAACATGATGGTACTTCACTTCCATCTCCTTTCTTTGTCGTGTTTTGCAGAGACCAAGGATGTCTTAGGCTGTCCTTACCTTCTTCTCCATTAGACGGTTGATCGAATCATCTCTCGTCAATGTCCTGCAGTTATAGGTAATCCTCTTTTCGGCCCTTGAGATTTTTAACAGCCTCTCATCGACTGAACTCCCTGCCACCGTTGTAGAACAGATGGAGGAGCAGTTGGGGCCCATTTATTCATGCAGTTTTAGCCATTTCTTCATCCACCCACTGGCTATGCTGTCAGTGGCACGTTTACCTCCTCAACTTA
The DNA here is from genome assembly GCF_015237465.2 of Chelonia mydas. Lineage (NCBI taxonomy): Eukaryota > Metazoa > Chordata > Testudines > Cheloniidae > Chelonia > Chelonia mydas. The sequence goes on from NC_057855.1 coordinate 93,391,755, forward strand.
GCTAGCACTCAACCTCAAGAAGGAGGACAGCTGTCTTCTCCCTGGGTTGGCAGTCTGACACCTTAATAGCATGGTTGAACCTACTAAAGTGTACACTCCGGTATCCTTGTTGTCAGACAAGCCAGGGTCACTGCTGCATCACTTTGAGGCACTGAGGTAGGATTTTGCAGCGGCTCCATTCATCCCTTTGTAAATAAATATTTCCCTTTCCTATACTCATTGTACTATTCCAGTGCGTGTGTTTACTCCAGGGGATATGGAATAGGTGCACTGGGGTAGAAGGGAGTTTACCCTGCTACATTTCTGTGCACGTCTTTCCTTGGCCGAAGCTGCCTGCAGAACAGACTCTATCTTGGCCATGAGGGTGCTACAGTTACAAAACATGTCACAAACAGCCAATTTTATAACAGATGAATGGATAGGGAGAGAGCGAGAGATGGAATAGGGTACATTGTGGTAAAAAGGGTTTTATCTGCATGAGTTTGAGATGATCTTAGTACTAATGAGTGGCACAGCTATGAAGGAGCTATGCAGATTATCCCAGTTGAGTACAGATAAAGCCTTTATATTACTACATACCATTGTGGATTTTGCATTAACCACATATGCTATAGATGCCTGTTTTAGTAACAGAGGGTACATCTACCCTGCAAATGAAAAACAAAACAAAAACAAAACAAAAAACAGCAGTAAGCCTCAGTGCCTGGGTCAGCTAACTCAGGCTTGTACTACAGGGCTTAAAACAGCAGGGTAGATGCTCCCACTTGGGTTGGAGCCCAGGCTCTGAGACCCCACCTGCTTGCTGGGTTTTGGAACCCGGGCTCTAACCTGAGATGGAACATCTACACTGCTGTTTTTAGCTCTGTAGTACAAGGTCCATGAGCCCAAGTCCGTTGATTTGAGACTCACTGTGGTGGTGGTTGTGGGGGAGTGGGGAAGAGCACAGTGTAGAAAGTACCTTAAGGCACATGACTTCACAGTTAGTGGGATGGAAGAAATAGTCCTGGTAGATATTTTGTTTTGTTTGTAAATCTCTTTGTAAAACATTGCTAGCATGCACATGTGAAAGTCACAGCTAAAATGTAAATGAGTGCCAATGGCATCTGGTATGATCCAGTGTCTTAAATTAAATTAAGACAAGTCAGAGTGGAGTAATTAATGCTTCTTTATAATTGTGGAGGCACAAATTTTGAAACTGAAAACCTGGAACAGTCTGTCCTGGACCAGCATCATCAGGGAAAGGTGTTCTGGTACCAGTGGTGCGGCTCCCATGTGACTGGAGGCCAGAATCTGGCTGATTATGTTTATGTCTTTTGAGATTACAGCTCAAAAGAAATCAAAGCCCTATATATAAAGAAATAGTTTAACTTAAACTTAATGCCTTTTAACGAGGTCTGAACCAGTAACCATCATATACATTGTTCCTTTTATAGATCTCGCTCAGTGGAACATGTTTTAAATTGCGATGCTTAGGGATTTTCATTTGCAACAAAACCCCCTCTGAGCTGAAATATGAGCATCCCCTAGAAAGTAGGAGAACTGAAAAAAGGAAGAGGGAACATGTAATGAACTGATCTGAACAAAATGAAGGTCAGAGTCAACATTCATGCAGAAAAGAGGTAGTCTGAGAAAGATGTATTATTAAATAGGAACTGGAATACATGCACCTGGAACAAGAAGCAGGAGGAAATAGCTGCTTAGCTCAGGTAGCAATCAAATAGTAAATAATCAAGAGGAGCCCCAGGCTAGGAGGAAGAACATCTGAAAAGTTGCAATGCATCTTAGAAGCAGTATCACACTGACTTGGGAAATAGTTTATGACTTACTCGTCAGCTCCTCAACTGGTATAAGCTGGCATAGTTCCATTCAGCATAATGGAGCTATGCTAATTTACACCAGGCAAGGATATGGCCATATGTTTGTTTGTTTTTTAAATGCAGATGTATGAATGATTTTTTTACTTCCCAATAAAACAGAGTTGAGGTTTATCATCAAAGAATTATAGAAGGAGGAGTGACAGCTTTATGTTGCAACAGAAGCAAGACACAAACAGAAGTGAAATGAAAAGTAAAGTAAAATACATCACTGAGATGATCAAATGAATGACAAGTGGAAAAAACCTCCCTCCAGACAGATATCATCATGTGGATAAAGACTAGCTATGGATGATGAAGACCGATCAGCACCACATTCATTACTCTGGAGGGAGACAAAATACAGGAGTAAACTCGGGGCAGCCTGGGTGCAGACCGCTGTGAATAGAAGTGAGCAGGTAAATTATCAAAGAGAAATGACTGACAGAGCACCTGATGATATACTTGTGTGTACCATCTATCAACGGCATGCCTTGTGCTGTTCAGCTACAAGCTGAGTGAGATAATAAAAGTTTAATGATTGTCAGTGACTCTCGCAAAGCAGCAGAAAAGCCAAATATATGTGAGAGCACAGTGTGATGTTTGACGTTGCAAAGTTATTCCATTCCCAGTTCATCCGGGAAGTCCATGAAAGAAGGATCGCTACTAAAATTCACCTAGAATGATGGTCATTGGTGCTCTCTCTGATTTTTGCTTTCTCTCTCTAGCAGTTTGTCTTAAACAATCTCCTCCTACCTAGCCTGCTGCCCTGTAAGAACTTTAATTTTCACAATCAGTAAGCTCCATAACCTGATGCACAGAACTGCAGCCTTTCAGTCAGTTTTTAATATGGCTATTCCTCCCTTTCTGTTTTGAATGCTATTTACATAAATTTAACACTTACACCTAGTGATCAGAAAGATTTATTAGTTGTCAGCACACAGTAAAGATTATAATTACTACTTTGCAGTGTAGCAAGAAATACAAGCATTAGCCTAACAGATTAATTCTGACACTGTCGATGACCTTTGAAGGTATTCATAGAGCATGTGTATATGAGAGAAGGTGGAAAGCTGCCCTGTGATTTGTGCTGTGGTTTGCAATCTCACATGACCGTAACAATTAGATTTAAAATTGTTGATCACAATTCAGTCCCTAGTTAAAAAGGTGCAAGTCTAGAGTAACTCCAGTGAAACCAAAGGAGTTCCTTGGACTTCAGATTGGTAAAACAGAGCAGAACTGGGCTGACCACTCTCATGATGCTCACGGTAGCCTAGAAATGTGTGTATGTGAGAAAGTCATAGCTCAAATGTCAATGTGTGTCTACAGACTAGCATAGGATCAAGTGACTTAAACTGATGACAGACAGCACTGGAGCAACAAACACTCCTTTATAATTGTTGATGCAAAGACTAGTATATACAACTTTTAGGGATGGGCAAACTCAGTTTGCCCAATGTCAAGCCCACTCAAACACTGACAGTTTGCCACACTGGGTTTTTCTACACTGCAGCTGGTAGCAAGTCTCCCATCCCTGGTAGAAAGATTCACACTAGACAGATTCACACTGGAAAGGCTTGAGCCAGTGTGCTAAAAATAGCAATGTGGATATTCTTGCTCAAGCAGAAGCTCAGACTCTCAAGTCCACCCAACCCCCGAGGCTCCACAGCTCAAGCTTCAACCTCAGCTGGAACATCCATACTGATATATTTAGGTGGGCTAGTGGGAGTCTGCCTAGCAGGCTGGAAGGCATGCTTTTAGCTGCAGTGTAGATATACCAACTGTGGTCATGTCTCCACTAGAAGAATACAATGTGTTGGCTCATATGACTTTAAACACAATTTAACTACCATGATTTTGGACAATAAAGGCCAGCTCCTCAAAAGGTATTTAGGTGCCTAACTCCCACTGAATCAGGAAGAGCTGGGACTTGAACCAGGGTTTCCCACATTCCAGGTGAGTACCTTAAGAATTCTGAAAGGTCTCAGTTTCATCCCCCTGTGGAATGGGATTTTTAATTTTTTTTTTTAATATCAAAAATTTTAGCAGGGTGGGAAAACCATTTTCCATCCAGCCCATGTATGAAGAAAATGAAGCAGCAAACACATTTCCAAATGAGGTAAGCTGACGTGTGCCCAAGCCTCCTACCTCCACTGGCCTCCATTTAGCTTTAGTGTGGTTCCTAATACGTAGCAAAGGCTTTGCAGCATTTGTTTAGTAAATTACTCTTGGGAGTAAGGGTTGGGAAACAAGCCAAGAAAATGGGTTTGCAAACTGGAGTTAGACAAATCTCCAAATAGTCTGAGATGTTCGCAAAACGTCAAACTTTGTGAGATTCATTCACTTCACTAAATCACGGTCAATAAATCTTTACTTCCTCCAACAGCTGACATCCATTAGTCACCTAGTGACCTAACGAAGTACTGAAAATGATCAGCCTTTAATAATCCTTGTTGTTCAATACAAAGCAAGTAGTCTCTCTTTCACGTAGTGCATGAACTGCTTTACCTCGCAGTGCAGAGAAGTGTACCCTAGATACGCATGGCAATTTACAGGTATACAAAGAAGCAAGGTCCCTGATATGTAGTGAACCTCCGTGTGCAGAAGAAGATTGTAACTGGCTTTTAATACTAAAGATGTATGTTTGCGCCTAAAAAAACTGCCTTCGCGTCAGTAGACTATCCGATTCAGATTTCCTCCCACTTCGCTTTTACTAAATACAGCTGTTAATTTTAACAAGACTTTAGTCCACCAATGGAAACACCTACAAAGACGAAAAAAAAGCTAGCTTCCATGAGTGAATTGTGGAGGGTACATCTACTAGCCTAGGCCTGCCCTTATATTGAGTAGCATCTTGTGCTATGAAAGGTCCCATTGATTTAACTGAGGCCACTTGTGGAATGAGAATATCCAATATGAATACAGGTGTTCTAATCTAGCCAGTTGTATAGTAATTTACCCCATGAGTAGCCCCACTGAATGGTTCTGATCCCCCTGAAGGATATCAGAATCTGGCCCATTGTATTTTTCTATTATCTGTTTTTATTCAAGGCTTATAGGGTATTGTCAGGTTAATATGTAACTTTTGAGTAGGCTAGAGTTTACTTTATCACCCCTCTCCTCTTGCTTCAAAACATAATTCCTATAAACCGGGGGTGGGCAAACTTTTTGGCCTGAGGGCCCTATCGGCATTGTGAAACTGTATGGAGGGTTGGGTAGGGAAGGCTGTGCCTCCCCAAACAGCCTGGCCCCTGCCCACTATCTGCCCCCTCCCACTTCCAGCCTCCTGACTGCCCCCCTCAGAACTCCCAACCCATCCAACCCCCCCTGCTCCTTGTCCCCTGACTGCCCCCTCCTGGGACCCCTAACCGCCCCCTGAGATCCAACCCCCCCTGCTCCCTGTCCCCTGACCCCTATCCACACCCCCGCCCCCAGACAGGCCCCCCGGGACTCCCATGCCTATCCAACCCGCCCCCCCGAACCTCCGCCCCATCCAACCTCCCCCTGTCCCCTAACTGCCACGACCCCATCCACACCCTCGCCCCTAACCACCCCCCGGGGACCGCCTGCCCCTTATCCAACCCCCCCCCGCTCCCTGCCCTCTTACCATGCTGCTCAGAGCAGCAGGAGCTCGCAGCCACGCCACCTGAGCTACCCAGCAGGAGCAGCGGGCCAGAGCGCTGGTGGCATGGCACACTGAGGCTGCAGGGGCGGGGCAAGCCTCCCCGGCTGGGAGCTCAGGGGCTGGGCAGGATGGGCCTGTGGGCCAGATATGGCCCGCGGGCCGTAGTTTGCCCACCTCTGCTATAAACACACACAGGCAATTCAGTCACTGAACATTTTCAGCCAAGATTGCAGAGTCAACTTCCTCACAGTCCAAAAAAAGAACAGAAGGAAGTAACTTAATTCTTAAGCATTGACTTTATAAAATTGTATACTGATAAAGAAATATAATACTAATAAATTATTTCTACCTCATAATAAAACTATTTCATAATCCACATATATTACCTTCATAGTTATAAATATAAAAAAGGAAAATTAAATCTAAACAGATCAGTCCCCACAGACACATAGGGAGAAGTAACTCAGAATTCCCAAAGCTTAGGCTAAATTCACCCGATTCTCAGAATCTTTGTTCCACCAATTCTACACAGTCTGCTGAATGTAAAACACTGCAATAATATCTTCCCTCCTCTTGCTTACCAAAATCTCCAGTCACAAACCAGACAGACTCTTTTGCCTCCTCTGCTGTACTGTGCAATCACTCCACTGGGGGGGAGGGATAGCTCAGTGGTTTGAGCATTGGCCTGCTAAACCCAGGGTTGTGAGTTCAATCCTTGTAGGGGGCCATTTAGGGATCTGGGGCAAAAATTGGGGATTGGTCCTGCTTTGAGCAGGGGGTTGGACTAGATGACCTCCTGAGGTCCCTTCCAACCCTGATATTCTATGATTCCACTAGCTAGTCAGCTAACTAATTAACCAACCAATCAGTATTACATTTATAAATGAATAACCCTGCGGCAAAATGCTTCAGAGTTAAGGGGAAAACAGCTTGCTTTCTGCTTCTTTGCTTCTCCCAACCCATGCCAGTCAGTTGCTTTGTAAAGCAGCTGCCCCAACTACTAGCCCTCAATGGATTAGTCTAGATACAGGGAGCCTATTGAGCATGCCCCAACTACCACACCCACTTCCAGAAATTTCTGGGAATGGAAAACTAATTGTGAGTCTGCCTAACCACAATGACGCAGCCAACTCATTCCTCCCCTGCCCCGGCTTCTCTCGAGATCTCTTAAAAAGAGCTCCCCATCATTTATGCTGATTTTACCTACCTTTTCCCCATTGGCAATGGACACAGATTAGTTAGTTTATACACTTCTGGCGAGTTCCACTTTTTGGCCACCAGGCCTGAGCACCGCGTTCCATTGCCTGCATTACAAAGATGGCTGGGGAGCGTTTCAAATCCTAAAAATAAACTGCTTTCTTTGGAATTTTAAAACAGAGAGAGGGTTGTATATTAGTCTTAGAATTAGTAAAAGCTTGTTTCTACCTTTGAGGCCTAAATCAATCAGTCTGATAGTGTCCCCTTTTAAGATTATCTTTAGAGATATGGGGGGTATTTAAATAACAAATCTTACAGATCACTGAGGCAAGGTGCATCCCTCCCCCCCCCCCCAATCATATACATATATTTGATGAACCTCAAAGAGCCTTGAAAAGAAATCCAGATTGGGGGCATTATTTGATCAGAGTTAATGGACAAAAGTGTGACTATAAACATACAAAAGGTTTTTATCATAACCAAAGCTTGTTAAGTAGAGGCTATAGTAGATAGAAATAAAATTGGATCATGTATTCATCTGTACTTCCCTTCTCTACCTAGAAAAAGTCATTGAATCCTACTAGGGAGAGTAGAAAAAGACAGCAAAATATCAGGATTACATGGTGTGCCAGAGGGAAGGAAGAATAGGATATAATTTTCTACTGAAATATTAATCTGGGCATCTCTAGAAAATTCTATCTGCATAAATTTTACTGTGCTCTGCTGTTGAATCTAGGACTGGAAAACATGGCTGAAAAGTGTAGTGGAGATGTTTGGTAAATGAAAATATATCTTAAAAAGCATGAAAAGTACGAAATGGTGTAGGTCAGCATAACTCCACTGAAGTCAATTGAACCATGCTGATTTACGGCAGCTGGAGATATAGCCCAGATGTCCTGTATCTGATTAGGATCATGTTTTGATTTCTAGCCTTTATTTTTAAAATCACACCAGGACAGGTGCAAGAATTATACAGCTCTAACCTGAAGGCTGCTTTACCATGAAGACATCAAGATTGCCCATCTTCATTCAGAGATTCTTCAAATTAGTCACCAAAAGGGCCTCTCAAGGCTTTCACCTCAGCGTCCAAACACTGAATCACCCGAAACTGTCTGTTGCTGATCAGATTAGACACAAATTAATTTCTAACAAAATTGCCTGATGACATATCACAAGTTATCACATGTGACACAGTGTGATGCCTCTATTATGTACAATGACATTACTAGGTGATGTGTTGTGTTCAGAGAGCACCAGGCATTTAATTGCCCGTCACCTCAAAAATAATTTAAAAACCTCTTTCCAAAGTTGAAATTACACTGTATTCTAAATAAAAGAGTCTTCTTGGAGGGTGGGGGGGGGGCAGGAGATGCTGTTGGCCTCCTAAAAAGGAGATATGAGAGTATTATTTTATTTACTTAGATTTATAGCTACACAAGTGACACGTGTCTCACACTCTCGGTACCCCTTACAATTAAAAATGCAGTCAGTCTAAACAGAAGGGAACCAGATGTGATACCACAACCAAAATCCAAAGATATATCTCTGTCCTTCCTAAGCATCATCCCTCAAGCTGTATTTGAAATTGTTGTATTATGTCTTGATAATAACTTACCAAAGGAATTTAGCCTTTTTTAAAAATTGACTCTTTTGCAAACAGAACTTGATTTCCATGATGTGCAACTATTTACAAACAGTTTGTGTGAACCAATGTCAACCTATTAGGTGTTTCCAAACCGTTCACTTTGACTGTTTGCCGTTCGCTATTAATGGTTTATTATTACTGATCTAAGCCACATTTTCCCCCTGTTCCCTGAACAGATGACTGACATGTTCTAAACAACAGAACAAAGAATAAACAGAGAATAAGGAATATTCTTGTTTGTGCATGAATATCTTTGTTCAAATCTAAATTCACATGTTCATATGAAATACCGACATGCCCCAAACAAATAACCAGTTGCCCAGACATTCTCAAATAGCAAACAAGAGGTTTAAACAGGGACAAACCCAACAGCTTTCGGGGATCCAAACTAACATTTTCTACCACTGTTCTCTGGTATTTATCTGGCTACAATAAAAAAATAATACATATTTGTTTAAAGTGCTGTATTGTTATTACTGGGTATCTAAATCTCTTCTTCCAGTAATATCTAGGGAGATAACCAGATAGCTAGCAAAACACTCACAGTAGTTATTTTCTATATGACATTCTTTTTTAATGTATACCTATCACAGAATACATGTGCTTAAGCAATTCTCTGTATGTTCTGAAAATCTACCACTCCAAATAACATTTTTGCCTTCGAGGCAGAGAATCGATGCAATTTTTTTATATTGTAAAAAGCTCTTCCCCGCAAATAGATTCACAAGAAAATACTTCTCTTGCCATTTCCTTCATTCTTAGCCAAGGATTAGTCAAAACTAGCATTTTATATGGAATATACCATAGTTGTAATCTGTTGGGCAATACAGATGGCAAAAACGCTGCTACGTAAGGTTCACAATGTATTAACTGTACCAGTGTTTCATTTTTCACCAGTTTGTTTTGTGAAAGACCACGACATAGTATCTTCATCCTATAACATTTTAACAGGTAGTAGATATTAAATGGGATTTTCACAAGTTATGGGGCAGATTTACAGAGGTCTTTAGGCATGTAAAGAGAGGTACAAAAGTGTGTAAGGAGGCTAGGCACCTAACTCATAACTTTCAGTGACTTTCCTAAATACCGTCATAACTCTGGCCCTACATGATATAGGAGCACGTCACCCATTGAATTTCATGTATTCCAGAGTAGAAATGGTAGAAATTTTAGCAAAGGGAACTGTTTTCCTCTTAGAAAATGCTGATTTGACAAAACTGAAACATTTCATGGGAAAGTATTGATTTTATAAAAGCATTCTGGGAAATTTTCAAAGCATTTCACTAAGGTCAAAACATTTTGTTTTGCCTTTATCATTTTGCCTTTTGTTACATTATAGTTTACAATACAAGAAACAATATAGTTTTCCCTTATTAAAACAAAATATCTTTTCCATGTAAAATTCTGAGGTTTCCACTTTGCATCCTAGTACTAGGCCAAAACTAAATTTCAAACATTCTGAATTTCAGCAAGCTCTACTCCTAGGCCACCTAAGACAATTTGAAAATCCCACCTTTTATGACTAAACCGATTTGAGAATATTTCAAAAGCGAATGACTTCCGTTCATTCATTTAGGCCCCAAAACACTTAAGCATGCACTGAATTTTAAGCACATGCTCAACTCCCGTTGAAGTCAATGAGCTTTTCTGTGGAGCTAGTAAATGTGGCTGATGCAGCTGGTATTTGTACAAGAATCCTTCTTTGGAGCTATATATTTCACATAGTCACACATTCATGTTTTAGATGAGTTAATACCACTGCAGCAAGGCAAACAAAGACATCTATTTTGTTGTTATAAATTGATTATCTGGTGGAATTTTGATAAATCATCCCCTTCTCTCAATATCATGGAATTACTGAATATGTTTAAGCTCCCAGCAGTGCACTGAAACATCTCTTATATGTTAATGCCGATGTGTAGTTTGTACCAGCTTTGACCAAAGAATAATTATTTGCTCTTTTTCATCTTTTACAAGCTGTCTAAATATAATACTTTGTCAATGCAAACCATTTAAATTTAAGGTTATGGCAGTATGCCTGGTTGCCTTTGCCCAAATTAATAAATTAAATTCTTAAGATATTTTCAGTAATTTAACATAGCTAATAATTCATAGCTAATCAAGTTCATGGCAACAAATTAAGTGCCATTTTTAAACAAAGGCATGGCTGAATATGTGTCTATTAAGCACTGTCTTAGCTTGAGAAGATGTAAAGGAGTTCCTGAGCTAACAAGTTAGCACTTTCAATTGCCATTATTTCCCATTAAAGTTTAATTTTCCAGTGAAGTTAATTAATCCAAGCTGAAAACTGCTATGTCAGAAGAAAGCTAGACAAGCCACCATATAGGACAGGTTATTGAAAAATCATGATGGGTGAAGGGTAGGATTTTTAAAAGCATTGAAGCACCTTAGGAGCACAACTCTCTGTGACCCAAGGACCACTTGATGCCAACTGGCAGAGGGTACAGGGAGGCATAAGGGTTACAGGCATCTCCTGGGTATGTTATGTACATTCTAGTTCACAAAAGTGGGTCATGTAAGATTTGTACTGAAAGCCTTGTCACACTTGTCATCACAGTCTTTGTGAAATGCAAGTATGGATAATATGTAAGGAGATAGTATGTTCCTAAGGCCTTACAGTTAAAGGTAAATCACCCAGCGGTAGCTCACTTGAGGCAGAACTTCTCCAGAGAGGTGGAATACATTTCCCTAGATGACCATTGCATATTCTGCATCTGACACTAGAAGTCAATTAAAATACTGAGTCAAATGCTAATGAAATCTTGGGGACGGAGCAGGGGCAGGGAGAAACAGGAAGAGGTGAAATGGGGGTGGAGAGACCCCGTTTTAGAGGTAAAGAACAAAAGGAATGGTCTGGTACATCTTGGGGGAAAGAAAGATGCCCTGGCACCCTTCATCGGGGGAGGCAATTGGGCTTCGGCTCATGAGAGAAGGGTCTCTGCCATCCTGGTTGAAAAAAGCTCTGAGAAGGACTTTAGGGGAAGCATTACCTTATTAGACAAGAGGACACCTTGTGCAGTGTTTTTAGGCTCGAGAATGCAGGTTATGATTTTCTTTTATAGGTTAGTTTCCATTAATCCTACTTGCTGTGTGTTATTTGAATGTCTGTTTGTTAAAAAAACCTCCTTGTTTTCACTATAAACATAGGCACATGCTGTGTGTTAAGCAGACCTGAGGTCTACAGTGTAAACAGCAAGCTGCAGGGGACAGTTTCTTTGGGAACAGCCGCAGGTCTGAGAATATCGTTCTTTGTGCCTCTGAATTGTTCCTCCTACATTCTTTAATAAAGAGAATCTGGAGACTTAAGGGGGCGGGGAAGGTTGGACAAATTGTTTGTGTAGTATTATAAATTGCTCTGCCGTAAATATATAACAGTTTAGATATTCCTATTACTTTACTGGGGGGAAAATTGTGTTGTTTCTCATTAAATAACTAAGTTCTGGTAATGCTTATGGGAAGGGGATCAACTGAGACGTTCATTAAGATAAAACTACCCATAATGGCCACCCCTGCAATACAATTAAGATTTTTCTGAGATTAGGGCATAAACCAATACAATAATCCTCTTCGGGAAAGCCGCTAGGAGATCCATCCTGCACAGTGCGGAGTAGTTAGGCTCTATACACATGCTTAACTTTAAGCATGAATAGTCGCACTGAGTTCAATTAGACCAACCTCCCACTTAAAATTAAGGATATGTGTAAGTGTTTTGCAGGATAGAGGCTAGTGTGCTTAAAACCTTGCAGGAAGGAGGTCAAAATGATGTTCGCATAAGAATGTCCTCTCCGTCTAGGTTTTCATCCTGATAGTCAAGTGCCTAAAACACAATGGGCCATTACTTAACAGTATCAATTACGAGCTGAAATATTCCTTTGCTGCAGTTATATGAGAAACAAAAAAAAGAGAATTTAAACTAGTAAATCTTTATTTTTGGGTAATGGGAAAGATTACCTGCCTGGATGCACAGAAAGATACGTGAACCTTTAACTAAGCTACTACCTGGTTTGAACATGGAAACAAGTGTCATATGAACTTTTTTAGCATGTTCAAATCTCTTACTGACGTGGGAGATGGCTGAACAGGCAGATGGCTCTAGGAGCCGAGTTTTGCAGTTTCATTGGAAGAGTTCAGGTCAAAGATCATATGGAGTAAATCACATAGATTTCCCCTCAGTCAATGCTGGTCAAGAGCCTGACTGCGTATTGTGGATCATCAATCTATACATATAGACACAGGAGGGGAGATGTAGAACCTGGGAGAGTTTAGCTGAGCTCTGTAATTCCACTCTAAAAAAGTTTAGTTTTTATTTTATTTGCTAAAGGTAAGAAGTAATGAACTTACGTTTGTAAAGTAATTTGAGATCCTTGAATACAAGTAACTGCATAAAAGTGCACAGGAAGAGATTATGTATAAAGCCTCCATCAGAAGCAGGCCCCAGGACAGCATCTAATCATACACAACATTCAGTCAATGGGCGCACACTAAAGACCAGCATTCCCTCAAAAAAAAAAAGTGTACAGTATGTAAATAGAGAAAATATTGAAGCCAATGCATTGAAGCCAAAGTTGCATCCATTTACACTAGCGGAGAATGGATATACTTGTACAGCAGTGAGTGACACCTAATAAAGCTCAGTGCTACTCACGTGCTTTTAATGATCGTTTTTTACTATTAATAAAAGTGTCAGCAGGAACACCAGTGGTGGCCTCTCACCCACCCCATCCAAAGTACAGTGTACTCCTCGAAGAAGCCACCTCATTTTCAAGTGGCTAAAGCTGAACTTGTAGCTTTCTATTTCACCATAGCTTACCACCCAACCAGGAAAATTCTATTCCTCACCCCCCTCCAAAGTGTTAGTGAGATGCTGCAGCCAAGTCGACCAGAATCAGGAACAATAAATAAATAAATACAGACAATTCCCAACCCACAGTGAAACAACATGAATCAAAATGATAAACAAAACAATTAGATAATGTCCTGCTAACCCAAACTCCCCAGTCTCGTCCTGTTCCAGGTATATGGTCCTATTGCCACGGAAGTCAATGTTAAAACTCTCATTGACCCCACTGGTGCAGAATCAGGCCCTAAATGCATGCCAAGAGCCACAGCAATAGGAGTGAGAATTGAATGAGTGTTTTGTCATTCAAAAATATCAGGTGGATTAGCCGCTTTCACGGTCTACCCAGGCTTATAATAAAACCCAGATGCAAACAAAGCTCTGGTCTACACTGCATACTTACTTTGGTATAACCATGTTGCTCCAGGGTGTGAAAAATCCACAGCCCTGAGCTACGTAGACATACCAACCTTAACCACCCATGTAGACAGCACTATATCAATAAAAAAGCTTCTCCCATCAACATAGCTACCGCCACTCTCAGAGGTGGCATTATTAAGCCCACAGGAGAGCTCTCTTCCATCGGCTCAGAGCACCTGCACCAGACGTGCTATAGCAGCACCAGTGTAAATTTGTCATGTAGACCTGCCCAAAATAATCAACTGGATTAGAGTCATGCTCTGGAACGTATTGTAATTCATTCGTCACTGATTTGGAGTCACTACATTACAGCTGTAGGGCTGGAGTCTCCTCTCACTTACGCCAGCAAAAGCCAGGAGTAATTCCACTGAAGAACTGGAAAAATGATAATGTGTAAAATTGGTGCAGATGAATCGGCTACTGATAGCTCAGATGCTTCCCACTTCTGCTGTTCTTCAATTCAAAGGAATTTAGCCAAACTGCACAAGCAAAAATTGTTCTTTATTTGTACCTTTGACCCAGGTGAACAGACATTTTATTAACCTTATTCTCAACCCCGTAACAGTAGATCACACTTGATCTCAAGACTCTGCAGCATGTGTGTCAAGTCCTTCTGTGGCATGACTCTATTCAGGATTCTTCTACATACCCAGGGAAATTGCTGTCAGGGCTTTGAGATTTTTTTTTTTTTGTAAATACGGCAACTTAAAAAAACCCAAACAAATGTTTTCTGAAGCAGGGTTTCCGTCCAAGCTGTGCCACCAAACAGCCAATTAAACAAAACCAGGCTCATCATACAGTCTAATAATAATTCACCTATTGATCTACAGTCACAGACTCGAAGCTCTGTGCAACCAAGTAACTGAGCCATGAACCGGGAGAAAAGCTTATAGAATTTGCTTGGGATGGATGAGAATGCATTAGCCAGTAGTAACACTGAAGCTGACAAAGCAGGAATCATTAACACAACGAAGGAATGGTTGAGCGGATTCTCATTTGCAGTCTAAAGTAACCTGAAGTCCATTTCACAATGACAGCATTACTTAAAGCAGCAGTAGTGTAAATGAGAATCAGGCCTGGTATATTTTAATCCTGATTTTGTAAGGTTTATCCTGATCACACATGCCAATTTTTAACGTGATTTAAAAATGTACCAGCTCGACAGTCTGGTTTTCAAAGTTGTCTTAACTTTTCACATTACTTCTCCTGCTATTAGTGTTTCTCTTCCATCTGTTGTCCACATATTATCCTTTCTATGCACTTTCTAGTGAAACCTGACACAGATCACCTAAGGGACTGACAAAGATCACTTCTATTCAGCAACTGATTTCCCATTCTAATATAGGTGAAGCAGAGCTGTACTCAGTACAGTTGATACTACTATGGTGTGATATCTTAAGGCAGGAGGCTACCCAACTAGAGTATCAGATTTTAAAACAAGGCTAGGAAGTGGGGAATAGAGATCACTGCTCCTGATGGGAAAAGAATAATACACATCCTATCATTTTGTTAGATCATTCCCCCTCCTCTCACCAGCCTGCTTGTGTATTCTTTCACTTGTTATGTCTTGTCTTTTAGAGTATAGGCTCTTGGAACTAGGAAATGTCATACACCGTAAGTTTGTTCAATGGCTAGCACCATGAAGCCCCAGTTTGGTTGGCCTCCAGCCAAAATTAGGAGGGAAGAGTTCCCATTCCAAATAGGGACAAAGTCAAAATCTCAAAACTTTGTGTGAATCAAGAATCTGGGGGGGAAAAACCCCAAAGATTAAGATCAATCAAAATGCTGTCTCAATAACTTGATTTTTTTTTTATTTCAACCATTAACTTTTTAGTCTAAATTTTCAAAACAAGAAGTTTCAACTCATACAAATTAAAACAACAACAACAAAAAAGATTTCTAGATAAAAATGGCCAAATGGGACATTGACAATTTCTATTCTCCCCATATTTTTCTTGAGTCCGGGTTGTCTCAAGACTGACGTGGAAACCATTCACAAAACAGAAAGTCAGCATTTTTTTTGTGAAAAAACAGTTTGTCAGAAAATTCCTGACCACCTCTACCAGCTTCTATTGCAACAAATATGAAACAACATATTAAATAACAGGGCAAAAATAAATGTGCTGTATAAGGAGAAAGAGACACTTGGGCAGAGATCATGTAGAATTTGGAGCTTTTTATAAATTGCTTCACCCTTCATTTGTTTGGGATATTTAATACTCAACAACATCTCCTTCACTAGTTGAATTAAATAATGAATATTTTTTCAATGACGTTTAAGTGTGTTAATTGATATCCAATTTACTGTTTTGATAATGCCAATGAAATATTTAAACATTTCTTACAATTTTAATGAACTAAAAGAATATAATTATTCATTTATGGCTTCTGTAATTTTCAGTTAATTAGATGACAACTAGATTTCTCTTTTGGATAATAATTATACTTCAGATTGTCCCCTCTTGACAATAATTCCTTACATTTCAGCCTGTATAAGGTTTAGACCCTTTTGCATTCCATCCATGTGGAACTTTCTCCTTGTTCCTCCACAGATATTAGCTGATACTGAACTAAGTAAGAATGAGTTTTTCAAAAGTGCTTAGCATTGGCCTAATTCAGCTCTCACTGAAATCAACTGTAAAACTATTGACTTCAATGGGACAGAGCTAGAAAGACCTCACCCTCTCCACAAAAATCAGCTATTAGGTGCAGGCAATGGTTAAATTCTCAGAGATTATTTCCTGGAGTCCCGACCCCATTGGGGTCTCAGGGCTTTCAGCCCCACAGGAGGACCTGGGGCTCCACAGATTTAAAAATATTTACGGGAGCTCTGCTCCAAATGACTCCAGCTGAATATAAGCCCTGGGGGAAGGGATAGCTCAGTGGTTTGAGCATTGGCCTACTAAAGCCAGGTTTGCGAGTTCAATCCTAGAGGGGGCCACTTAGGGATCTGGGCCAAAAATTGGGGATTGGTCCTGCTTTGAGCAGAGGGTTGAACTAGATGACCACCCTGATATTCTGTGTCTCCATTCAGTAACCAAAATGGGTCAGAAACAGACCTTGTGAAAACTGGTACAGTTTCATTGACTTCAAAGCAGCAATACTGATTTACAGCAGCTCAGGATCTGGCCCATGATTTTAAGTTTATTCTTTTCCTGGTGAAGTGAATCTTACTCTTCATTTATAGGCAATGGGCCCAATCCTCCTCTCACTCACATCAAAGCAATTCAAGGGTATCAGTGGAGTCACTCCTTGTCTACACTGGTGTGAGTGAGATGAGGGTCAGGCCCAACCAGTTCTTTTTTATGTCAGCCTTTCTGGGCCTGAACACGCTGAATGGCAACACTCACAGTGACCTCAGTGGGAGAACAATCAGGTGCACAGAACAGTCTCAGGAATGCTGTGACCAGCTGCTTTGCTGCCCAACAGAATCAGAACTCCACCCCTTCCACTCTCCCTCCTTATTAAAGTCAGGAGTAACTCAGTCATAACATTACCACATTAATATCCACCAGACCTTTAAGTTCAGGGCTGGGCAAACAGTAGAAGTCTAGAGAGATTTTTATGCCACTCCAGGACACAATAACTAGGAGGCAGAATGGAATTAGGGTTGCCAAGACAGACAACCTGTGTCCAGCATAAAGCTGATGAGTGACCATGTCCCCAGTGCAAGAAAGAGCAAGTTAGAGGAGTCTTTTCATGAAAAAAATTAAATACATTTAACCACCATGTATTAATAATTATGTACCAGTGACAGAAAGAGTAAAACAGAATTCAGATTATTGAAGAAGTACTTTGGACAAATACTTATAGTTAAACTGATAGACCCTTCACACCAGGCTGTGGCCTCCTGGTCTAGAATATAGATTTTTAGTAATAACTTCAGGTACATTTCAACTTCTCCTTGCATACATTTATGTAGCTTATCTCTAATGTCACAGGTTCATTTCTATATCCTTCCACACCTCAACTAGAAACTGAAGGACAAGGGTCTGCCTTTTTCATACACCTCAATTTACTAGAAAAAGAATACGTTTTTAGGGCACTATCAAGAGATGAATGAAAATGATCCAGAGACCATAACATTTGGAGGAGTCTATAAAATGCTAATGCAATCTTGAGTGAGCACAGTATATTGATAAAATTACACAACCAACTTTCAACCACATTATGAACTGGTGTAAATTGGCATAGTTCTATTGGAGACAATTGGGCTATACCCATTATATCAGCCAAATATAATTTGCTCTCATTTTGAAAAGTAGTAATTCCTAACAGGATTAGCCGGAGAAATGAAATCACTCATGACTTCTGGGTGAAATATTTTCAAGGATAATATTAAAAACATGATGTCCTAGTTTTCTGCAGGTAATGTAGGTAGGCCATAAATGAAATAGACAGAAGTAGTATTTCATACCACTGCATCTCTAATAAGAACCATTTTTGAAGTTCTACATGACACATAAAATACCTACTTAGGACCTGACGCAAAAGTCACAGAAGTCAACAGAAAGACTCTCTGGGATTGACTCCACTGGGATTTGGATTAGGCCCAGAGGCCCAAATGTTCCCCTTCATTTCCATGAGCAGAATGGATCAAAAACCATGTTTCTGGAAGGATGTGTACCCTCCTCTTGGTCAGAGTGTTGCACGGGATCTTTGTCTCTGGCACCGCCTACTGGGCTCTCCCTTGGCCCTGCAATGGCCTTTCCTAGCTTCTATCTTTCTCCTGACTGACCCTCCAGCCAAGTCACTTGAAAGTCTAAACCCCTTCCAGTGTAAAACACAAAGAAGTCCAAATGACAGTCCGAACAAGTCTTGAAACCAACACCCCTTTCAGGATCCTCTGTAGTTCCTTTGTTGGCCCTCCCTCACAGCTACCCCTGTAGAAGCCTAACTTGCACCTGTAGCATTCTTCCTTCACATTTCCTGTCTGTTAAAACCTATCACAGGGCTTCTCTCTGCCAGACAGATCTGTCTCCTCTAGAGTCTGTCACCAATTGAGCTCTCAGTCTACTTAGAAAGCCTAGCTCCATGCCCTCTGTACAGGAGGCAATTAATTAATCATCCCTCTCCCCCCGCCCCGCCCCTCTGTAGAGCCTGACTAATTAGGCTTGTTTCCCTTGCCTTGCTGGTGTGACGGTTAAGCCCCATCTCAGTTGGTTATGGGGGCCAAGAAGCAGGGATTGCCAGCTCTGTAGCTTGGTTTCTTCTTCTGCCTGATCCCATGCATATCACTCCTCAAAGTGGGGAGAAGTGGGTTAAAACCAGGGAACAGCTATTGTGCTATACACATTCTAGTAAGTTGAGTGGAACTGGAGATGTCAGGTTTCAGGAGGTACCTGCTTTGAGGGACACTAGGAGTTTAGGAGTGCAAACTGGGGGTCGGGGGGGAGGGAAGCTGCCAGAAAAACGCAACTCTCACAGCTTGTAACACTGGCCTCTAAGAATTCTCAACAAATCTATCTATTCTAGAACTCTGCCTGCTGCATCACTTATTGCACTCTCCCTTTGTAATCTTGCTGGAATGCAAGGGGTAGATTAGTAGTCTTTGCTGCTGAATGGAACACGCACTCCAGGAGGGAAGGCAGACACTAGCAGGTGATAGTAGCATGGTTCCAGCCCATGCTATCAGAGATTATGTAGGCCAAGCTTCTGGTGGATCCTCATAAATCAGTAGATCCAAGGCCCACCCTATTGGTTCTGTGTGATGGAAGGAAAAAAAAAAGTTCTACTGACCACAGTGGATTGCTGTATCAGAAATTGCTCTGGGTCAAAGCTTATAGTATTGTCCATTCCCCTACATGGGAAAAATTCAAGCAAGGAAAGCTTTGGACCAAGGTTTTCTAACAGTGACTCGTGTTTCTGAATGCCCAATCTGACACCTACCTAAAAAGGGCCTGATTTTCACAACATACTGACCACCCACTCCCTGAAAAACCAGAGCTCTAGAAAGTGAATCGCAAGGAGACACCCTGACTCACTAGTCACTTCACAAAAGAGTGTTGGTCTTTATTTACCACATATATAAAACCAAAATCCACTATTATTGCTAAGTTATTAGATGGACAAATAAAAACTGTCTTCCAACATACGCATAAATTCAGCCGAATAGAGAACCAAATAGTAACATTATGATTAAAGGGAAAGAATGCTACTTCCAAGAGAATATAATATACACGTTTACAAGTATTTTCCATTGTGTTTTAAGGTGTCTCCAACGATCAAGGTCGTAGTGAGAAAAATATGGAGAAAACATACTCTGCCATGTTATTCAAGTTAATCTGAAAGCCTTTTACTAAGAAAAAACCCTGGCAAAACATTTACAACACCAGGGCACACATTATAATGTCTTTAAGACAATACCAGTGATCTAGAAACTAAGCTCTACCTAGGACAATGAGCTATACCATGTTGCCATTTGACCACAACTATTAGTTTTCTAACTATTTTGCTAGTGAATCCTTTGTAAGGTTTTTTTTCCACTGTCTAATTAATTGTCAGGTCTTATTACATAAGTCGTTGTACGCCACCCTCATCGTTTCACACCAAGTGAAAATTCACTGTACAAGGTGATTAGCAGAGTTGCAAGAATCATAACTGTGTGCTTCAAGGCAATCAAGATCTATTGAGCCATATTTTGTTATAAATCCAAACACCAAAACAGTGCTATTTCATCCTAATAATGAAAAGATGGATTTATGTACATTTAAGTTAGCCAAACAGATTGTTTCGAGTGGACGTTGCCTTTTCTTCATTATACAGCATCATAATTAAGACATGCGCTAAATTAAAAGTTCATTAGCAATACTGATTATATATTTATATTCATCAAAAGGAAATCTGGAACACCAAGATGCTAATCCGGCTTTTTTTATTTCTTAGTGTGAATCTCTATGACCACATAAATTTCCATAGAAGTTAATGGGACTACGCGAGCGTACACCACTTGAGCATATGACCCTATGTGGTTAGGTACTGCATGGGCACTAGTCGCTTGCTGCTAGCCCTGGATTTTACAACACACACACACAAGCAGAAAAGCAACTGCTTAAATTGAAAGGCTCCATATTTTCCACTATGAATCCCCTGAGCCATCCAGTATTCTGTCCTAACAATACATTATTTAGGCCTGCAACCACTTATGGACATGCCTAACCTGAAGCACATGAGTAATTGCATGGATTTTAATGGTGTGTAACAAAACTGCTGCTTACTGAGCACTCCTTTCTAGCCAGGGGTGTCTCTATAGGCCCCACACTTCTCTTTTCCTCTCTTCGGGGCTCTTTAAGAACTCAGAGAGACTCCCTCTGGTTAACAATTCCCCCTACTTGGAGCTAGTTTAATACTAGAACCCGTTTACAACAACCCAGAGTCCCAACCTAAAGTCCATTCCGACAACACAAAGAAAAAGGACCTATATTTAGTTCTCATGTTCTCTTTCACCCCCCCAGAGCTCTTCCTCCATCCAGCTTGATTTCCCAGCCAGTCTTCCCTGCTCCCCCGCACTGGAGTTCTGACATTCACTCCAAACCCCCTCAGGGTTTCCCACCGCCCTAGAAAACTTTTGCTTACTGGGCTCTATGGCATTGGTATTTCTGCAGGAGCTATCAACTCAGCTCCCCCAGTTTCTCTCTTTTGCTGCAGCCATCTTCTGCTTTTAATGGGAAATTGCCTGATTCCCCTCAGATGGGGCTCATTCCATAATCAGGGCTGGCTTAGCCCCAGCTCATGGGGCAAGCCATTCTCTTATAGGGTTACTATATTGAAAGCTAAGCACATGCTTACATACATTGCACCAAACCTTTAAGACGACATTTTCCTAACAACATAATGTTGAAAAACGCTGTAGAGCAAAAGTACCATAAAGAGATGACCGACCTTTGTCCAAATTCTGCTCATCTATAGACTCATTAATAGTCTTGTTGACTACTGGTGGGTGTATGGTAAGCAGGATTTGATCTCTCTATATGTCCATGTCAGACCTAGATATAATAAAATGAGTTTCCACCAAAGAAGGAGAAACCCACATAACAAAAAGGAAAGACAAATTTTAAACAGGGACCCTGCTTTCAAATGGTTACCTAGAGGTAAATCATTCATACCACTTGCCTGTGATTGCTTAAACACTGACATATTATGGCCCCAATCCAACGAAATACTTAAGCACGTGCTAAATAGTAAGCCAGTGAGTAGTCCCATTGAAGTCACAAGCACATCAAATCAACTTGAAATCAACAGCACTTGTGATTTCAGTGGTACCACTCAACTGATTAAAATTAAGCAGATGGTTCAGTGCTTTGGATCAGAGCTCATGATACTAAGGCAAAAATCATACATAATTATGGCAATTTAAGTGATTTTGCTACTTTAAAATATCTATGATTTACTCATTATAATAAAAAAAGACTTTAAAACACTTATTTGGCTGAATAGCCAGTAAAAGGCTCTTCAGTCTTCATATTTCAATTGTGTTAAAAAATATATTCCACCTTATATTTTCTTTTTTTTTTTTTTCCTTTTCCAGGCCAGGATTTTCAAGCGCTCCATTACTACTGAAGCAGAGAGGACAAAACCTGACCCATTTTGTAGATACTTTAAAAACAGGAAATTTGATTTCCTGACTATATGGTGTGTTTGAAAAATGAATAAAGTCAAACCATTTTTCCTTCACCACTTATCTGCCAATCTTTACCAATTTATTACCTTGCACACTGCAGGTACATCTGTGGCCTAAAATGGTCGAAATCCAAAGCACTAGATATCTAGCAGTTAAGTGCAGTTGTACAGTACTTGCAATTTAACAATATATTATACAGTCGAATGGGTTCTTTAACACATGGACAGCACTTATCCTGGTTACTGAAATATCACTGGGCATATGAAGCTAAAAAAAAGCTTGAATGCCGAGTCCAGAAATTGAAATTGCTACATTTGATGTATTTTGGGTGTTTAAAGCTTTATAAAGGGAACTGTGAGGCAAGTTAGCAGTGCAAAGTCCAAATGCTGCTGTAAGTTTCCTCTCATGCAAAAGGTTTAAGAGTTAATTCTAGAACTCAGGAGCTGGGATGGTCATCCTATGTAATGTAGGGGAATCACGGGCCCAAGCCCATACCTGGCACACCCTCCATCCAGACACGGCCTGCTAGAAATGTCCAATAGCTCCTCTGTTTTGTGTGAGCTGAGCTCATCTCATAGAGGTTTTCTCATTGACTTCAATGGAAGCAAGACTGAGCCATTACCAAGCAGTGAGTATCTCCAAGGTACTGATTATCCTGCATTCCCATTGGTTTCAGTGGACGCTGAGGAAGCTTAGGAGTGTTCACCAGCTTTCAGGATCCAGCTCTTAATAGATTTTAATCCCAAAGAATATATTTATATTGATTTCTCAGGTAATTCTGCAAGCCATTGTCTACTGCAGCTGTGGGTTGGCGAGTCCATAGCGTACCTGCACCCCAAAAACGTCCCAGGTTCCTGGTAACAACTAATCAGGATCCACAGGTTTGAGGGTCCAGTTGCATATTGTTCCTTGTGCCTCTGTTTCACATTTGGCACCACCCTTTCCTTGAACTACACCTGGCCAGTCCCAGGGGCTGAAGTTTTATGTTTTTATCATTTTATTTGTTCCCTTCTTTCCTGGGAGGGGAACCTATGAGCCAGAAATGTTGTCTGCAATCCACAAACTCCTCATTGCTGAAAACCCTAAAACGTCGGAGTCTATGAATTGATGTTCCTTCATTCCCGGCTGCAGGCATAACTGTTAATGAAGTTGCCAGGTCTGTTGAGATTCTAAAGATTTATTTGTTATACTGAACATAATATCAAGACAGAGAGTTATTGGTTACTTTTCTTGGACAGTTTTATTCATGAAGCAGAATACTGGAACTTGTGGAAGCTTAGCTCATTCAATATATGGCTTCTGAAACTTTGTTAAGAGCTTAATGCAAACTTTGTTTAAAAGGGAACAATTGAATGCAAATATTTTTGTAATGAAATTGCCTCTCAAGCTAAATGAATTACTCTGCCATATAGTTACACAGTGAAAAATAAAGGGATTGCTTGCTTGTGGTTGACCACTCCTCAGCCCAGACAGCTGAATTCAATGTTAGAAAAGCTAGTGGTGTTCTTCATTTACATCTGTTTGTTTTCAAACACACTGAGCCAGCTTCAGGACTCAACTTCAGATTAGGAGATGGCTTCACATTTGAGGCAGCAGCGAGCTCCCCAGCTCTGGAGAGTAAATGGGAATTAAATGTCAGCAACTGTCATTACTTATTCGTGCTAAGAGGCTCTGACAAATATAGAAGCCCCATTGTGCTGAGTGCTGAATGGACACCTAGTAAGAGACAACCCCTGTCCTGAAGAGTTTACTATCTAACTAGACATGACAAAGGGAGGATTTTTAGTCCCGCTTTACAGATGGGGAACTGAGGCACAAAGATATTAAGTGATTTATCCAACACCACACTGGAAGTCTACAGCAGATCCAGGAGTTAAACCTGAGGTCAAGTCCTGGAACAACAAGAAGACCTCCCTTTCCTTCCAGGCCAGCCTTCTTTATAGCTGGCCATCTTTGAACAGTTGAATACCAGATCCCGGGTCCCAGAGAACAGGAGAATGATGGACTGAGAGCCAGCACAGAGGAGGGTCTCCTATTCTGAATCTCTATAGACTACTTCCAACTACAGACCAGAAGAACAAGGCACTGACAGCTGACTTATCAGTTAGCCATGATGACACGTTGGTGTGTCATGGTACCCCATTATATTATGGTCCACAGTTTTCACAGCTCCTCCTAGCCTAGCAGGCAAGATCCTTACTGGACCTTCCCAGGGTTTCTCGCAAGGAAGCTCAGTGCTCTAATTACTAGGCCACCATGCTTTCGATATACTGTTAGAACAAACTTTAGCACAGGTGAATGGAAACATTATTGTAATATGGCAGGGAAGCTTACACTGGCCTCGTCTTTGCTGCAGTGTTAGCTTGAGTGAATGCCTCTTGAGTTAGCCTAGCTGCACTGCAAAACAGACTGATAGTATTTGCAGCACAGAGGGTTTGAATTAGCAGCACAGAGCAGCTGCATCCCTGCTGCTTTACTAGCTTAAGCATGAGCAGCACTCAAGCTTCAACCCACTCCACCTACCCTGATGGGCCAGCTGGCTTGTTTAAAGCACCACTTAACTCAAGCTAGAGATTTTTTGCTGTGTGAACAGGAGTCCTGTATATAGGATAGCACTCAAGTTATAGCTCGAGCTAACACTGCAGTAAAGGTGAAGCCCACTGTTACCCTCTGCAGACAGGTGGAAGGAGTACTGAGAGACGTTTGTGGCTTCATGGGAGAGAATTTCTTTATCAGCGATGATATAAGAGCGCGACTTACAGCATTAACTCTAAAAGTGCCTTCCAGCATTGCCCATGCTGCCCCAGTTCTTTGGATAAGGGTCTTCCACACACACACTGCTTCTAATCTTTCATTTTTTTCACAAGAACTACGCCAAGATTATCAAGAGTGATTACTGATTTTGGGTGCCTCCATTTTTCAATGACTAAATTGATATGCTTTGAAAGAGCCTGGTTTTCAGAGTGGGGGTGATGAAAACTTCCTGAAAAACGAGGCCTCTTTAAAGTGTCTGAAGTTGGTCACCCATAAACCTGGGGCCCTCAATATCACTAATGATTCCTGAAAATCTTGGTTGTAATTCTTCCAAGATAAAAAAGAAGAGGAACCCCAACAACACAACAACTGAGTTTGATGGTACACATTGGCCAGTATATAAATGTACAGAAGTCAGCATTTATAGTCCTACATACAGGAGATACATGATGCAGTGGTGAAGCAGGAAAGTTTTTAATAGTTTGGGATGGCTGCATACTCAGTAGTGGAGAACCAAGTTCCAATAAAAGCTTTCTACTGCTCCACATCACTGTAATATAGGCCACATATGACAGAAAAAAATATCTGAGAAAAAATGTATTTTTGTAGCCATCAGCCTGCAAGGCCAGAAACCTTAGTTACCAACCATCCTGCTCCTCATGACCCAGCAGTAGAAGAACATGATGATAAACATTTTAAACCTATTGAAAAGTAACCAAAATAACTTTTCTATCAATAAGTAGCTCACACTTTTAAAGGCTGGCGCGGTATCTAGGGACCTACCAGGGCTACAAGCAAGTGCAGTGTTTTCATTGGTGGCTGGTGCCCAAAATAGGCAAGGGGACTTGGATCAGCAATGAGATATCTCCTCCATGCCCAGCCCCGTGCAAAAAATAAAAATAAAAAAATTTCTCATCTAACACTCCAAACAGTTTCTGCTCTTCCTAATAAAATCAGCTCACTGGTTTTTGCCTCCCCTAACAAATAAATTCTGCCACACCCCTCCCAAATTAACTTCCCTGTTGTAGTCAGCAAGACTGTTCACATGCTGCTCCTGAAAATGAACAGGCAATGGCTTCAGTTCTGATGCCTGCCTCTTCCGCCCCTCAGTGGGTCAGAGTGGGTCACTGAGGGGGGAACGATGTTCCTGTTCTGCAAAGACTTGGAAGTCTCAAAGATTTTCTTGTACCACATCAGGATGAAACCGAGGCTCTGATAATTTTTGCGAAAAAATGAGAGACTCCAAAAGAGCCGTTAGCCTGGTAGTTAAAGTGCTCTGTCCCATTCAGAACAGGGATTTGAACCTTGATCTCCCATCTCCCAGTGAGTGCCACCAGGGAACTGGTATTCTCTCCCCATCCCCATCCATCAACCCGTAGCTGAGAAATGTTCCGGATGCGATTTTGGTCAAAAAACAGACACGTTTCTGCAAAAAAATTGTTTCAACAAATTGACATTTTCTGACAAAACCCAATTTGGCAAAAAGTTCTCAACCAGCCTTCATCACAGGCCCTCTAGCTTTCCCTTTCAATCTCACCCCATGACCTTCGCCAGGTCACAAGCCCTTCTGGTCCCACTGTCAATGTCCCTCACCATATCACAGGCTTCTTCTACTCCACCTTTTACCCTCTCATCATGTCACAGGTGCCCCCTTTTATCTACCTCTACCAGGTCACAGGGACCCTTTCCTCCTCAGGCACTGGCCCCTAGCTATTGAAGGCTAGTGCTGGATTACCCTTAGGGCTTGTCTACACTACCAGCCCCGGCTTGCCGGGCAGCAATCGATCCAGCAGGGGTCAATTTATCGTGTCTAGTATAGACACGATAAATCGAGTGCCGAACACTCTAGCGTCGACTCCACCTCAACGAGAAGCGCAAGGGGAATCGATGGGAGAGCATCTCCCGTCAATACACCGCAGTGAAGACAGCGTGGTAAGTAGATCTGAGTACGTTGACTTCAGCTACGTTATTTACGTAGCTGAAGTTGCGTAACTTCGATCGATCCCCCTTCTCCCCCTCCTCGCCCCCCACCCGGTGTAGACCAGCTCTTATACTTCTGAGATAGTTAAGTCTTTGGTGCTGGCTGGAATGGGACCATTGACAGATGATGGGAAAATTACTTCTACAAAACCTTGGTAGAGTTCCCACATCTCTTAGACCTCAGTGGAAAAGAGATAAGTTTGCTGTAAGCTCCTTCTGGGCTGTATGCCAAAGTTTGGCAGAGTGTATAAAAGTAAACAGCTCCCAGCTCAGCAGTCACTCAAGCCTGGATTTGGGGTCTGCCAAGGAATGCCTAATATGAGGCAAAACTATGAGGCAAAACTGTTTTGCTTTGATCAAGTGAATCAGGTGGCACAGTATCTCTTGCAAGAGGTAATTTAAAAAGACAAAAACCTATGTATTTTCCCAATTAGAATGGTGCATATGTGTGAGTGAGACAGCTTCAGGAGCAAATCCAGAGCCATCAATGTAACTACATGCATAGACATCACAATTTGCCAACTATTCTGTGTGATGATTATAAGAACATAAGAACGGCCATACTGGGTCAAATCAAAGGTCCATCTAGCTCAGTATCCTGTCTTCCGACAGTGGCCAATGCCAGGTGCCCCAGAGGGAATGAACAGAACAGGTAGTCACCAAGTGATCCATCCCCTGTCGCCTGTTCCCAGCTTCTGGAAATATATATATCCGCATGCGTAATTTTTCAAATGCACATGACAGATTAGTCATAAATAATAATCCAGTGCACAATTGTAGGCTACACCTGGGGGGAATAATGCCACATTATTTTCACCTGTGGACTGTGAACCCTCATGTTAAATTCTTGGCATCAAGTGCTTCCAAGTTCTTCATGCCAAAGAAACCTGCACTCCCCACCTTCATAAATAGGGCTGGCCTCTTGTGACTAGTTGATTGATATTTTTTTTTTTAGCAGCTGACAGTTGACTGCTACATCAGTCTGGAGGAGTCGTTCCTCTTCTTAACTGTCATTTGAGAAGCACTGAAAAGGTTGCTTTCTTCTACCACTGTACAAGAAGCTTTATAAGAACAGTGTTACTCTGAAAGCTACTGTGTCTCTGTCAGCTTCATAGTGACTTTCCTCCTATCAATAACAGCCTCTTGTACATCCTTCAGTGGTTCCACTCACAGTGCTGACAACAGTGAAGAAAAGGGTCAGCATGGCTATTTCATTGACCAGGAACCCCTTTCCAGTGGGGCATGGAATGCGCTAAAGTCTCTTGAAAAGCAACTTCCCTCTGTGCATGACACTGTGCTGGGATCTTGTTGGGGCACAAGGGGACGTCTCAGATTGGATATGGGGCAGTGCAGAATTGGGCAGCAACTTTCCTTCCACTGGATCTTGCTAGGTCCTAGGATTTTGCTGTTTTACCCCCTCGCCACCAATTGTGTTGCACCTTATTGACGACCAAGCTGCTGGTCACACCCGACCAGTGGAAATATCCTTCCAAACACCATGATCAGAGGCTTGATAAGCCTAGGGACATTGAATTTCTATAGGATCCCTGAATTACTCCCTTCCCTTCCTTCCTGGGAAGGCTACTCATCTGTCTGATTGTCTGGCTGTAACATTTCTACCTATTGTCATGGTACCTAAGTGCTTCTAACTTATGACGGGCCCTGTATTCTAGAGGACACAAAATGGTGTATATAGCTTTTTTCACTTGTAGGTTTATCAAGTGTCACTTAAATTCTTGGCATCAAACTCCAAGTAAGCAGCCCACACCCCTTCTGGGATGTGTCATTCCAGACAAATCCTCCCATACCTCCCATGGTATCCAGCCAGAACTCCTCTACACACATGCTGGAATAATAGTTGATATTTGTATATACTCAATTTGCTTCTACCTTATCATGGTCAAGAAGAGAAGTATGGTCCTGCAGAGTTTGCTCTTGTTAAATCTATTTAAGTTTACAGTGACACTGTAACAACTCCACTCCAGTTTAGGAGATTAAAGGTCTATATATGTTTTACATGCGCTTTCGTTTTCCACACCTTAATTCATTAGTCAAGAGCCACAGGAGTTAAGTTTCATTCACGCTAGGAAGGGAGTGTAAGCTCTCTGGCATGAGGTGGTCTTGGAGCCTTCATCTGATGCCTGATTTTAAGATAACAAGTGATAACACACAAGTGAAAATAACATGTAATTATTCTCCCCAGATAAGCATAATTGCCTTTTATAAAATCAAAGGTAAATTTTTTTCCAGCTGACAGTGGGAACTAAAATACAGCACAAGCGAGGTCATCAATAATGTGCTGGATTGCCCCAATGGTGTAGTTTCCAGAGCTTCCTGTAGGATGCTTGCAGAACCGCAGAGAGAAAGAGAAATTACAGAGCTCATGGTGCAATCTGCCTTTTGCACGTCACTCACGTTTGAAAATTTTTCAGCTAACATCAGTGAACGTTTCATTATCTCATCCTCAGCCCAGGAAAAGGATAACAGGGAAATGAATCAGATTCCAAACACTGCAGATGATGTTCATTGAACGATCAGCACAGACTGTACTGTATTCTCTGCTGGCCGGATATAAACATACATGATGAACATATTTTTGGACATTCTGTTCATATAAATACGACTGATGCAATCTGCATAATTCATAGCAGAAAAAAGAAAAACAAAACTTTTCCTAGATTTTTCCAATTCAGGAAAGCTAATTCCTACTTATGAAGCTCCTGCTATCACAGTCACATGTTGCAAATAATGAGAAACAGGACTGAGGTAATGGATAGCTCAGGGGTTCAATTTTTAAGAAAATGAACTATGGCTACATTCTTCTGTGGTGTGCACACCATCATCATCCGGGCCACGTGAACCCCATCTGCACCCATTCATGATGCCTGAGGCAGTGTCCCACTCCTCCTTGGCATACCATGCCCTTTGCTCAGGAAGTGCCTAGGTGGCATGATCTAGCCATAATTTGCCTCCTGAAGGTATCAGCGTTAAAGAGGTTTATGCTTTGGCAAAAGCACATTTCTTTTGCTAAGAGATCTTCTCTTTAAGAGCTTGGTCCTGCAAGGTATTTAGCACTCTGAGCCCTGATCCAGCAAAGCACCCAAGCACATGATTAACTTAAAACATGTCAATAATATCCTTGACTTCATGGAGAGATGGAGGATGCATTGAAAGATGGACTTCAGTTAAATTAACTGTGTGCTTGGAACTGGCCGAAAGGGCTCAGCACCATGCAGGAGCTAGGCCTCGATGAGCAGGATTTAATTTAGCTTGGTTTACCCTATATCTTGCCAAGCATCTGTATTCCAAACCAACTGATGAACACATACTTTAAGACTTCTAAAAGCTACCAATTCTATTGTCAGACTTCTTTACTGATGGTTCTGGATGTGGCCATCACCTATGGGTTTGCCTTCCTTCATAAGTGCCAGGCATCTACCATCTCCGATTCTTTAAATACATGCAGATCATTGCCATGCTGGCTACTCCCTGTTTTTAAGTTGACATTTTCCTTGGTTTGACTTCTCCTATTTGCGTATTCTGACTCAGACTGCATGAGATCAAGCATAATTCCCACTGTGCTGCACTGTCCAGCTTTTTTACCTCTGAGGCATGTTTTTGAAGTGCTCTCATCTTTCTTCATGGCTGGGATATGGATTCCAATGGATTCCTTTTTCAACTACAGAGGTGTGACCCTCAGAACCCTTCAGGGTCAACTGGCAATGGGTTCACTATATGGGCCACTCTCATTACCACTACAAAACTGATATTTCCTCCCTTGGTATCCTACTGTTAATTGAATTGTCTCATTGGACTGACCTCACACTTGGTAAGGCAACTCCCATCTTTTCATGTATTTATACCTGCTCCTGTATTTTCCACTCCTTGCATCTGATGAAGTGGGTTCTAGCTCACGAAAGCTTATGCCCAAATAAATTTGTTAGTCTCTAAGGTGCCACAAGGACTCCTTGTTGTTTTTGCTGACACAGACTAACACGGCTACCACTCTGAAACCAGTAACTCCTGTCTGGCCTGACAAACTCACTGCACGTAGCACACTGCTTTCATCGTATTTATCCAAAAAGGGTTCAGGGAGGTGTCTAATGGAAGCTTCCGTCATGCCAGGCCTCATAATGGTTCGGCGACGTATGTACGGACGGTATTTAAAAACTTGTAAACGTGTATTGAAACTATCTTTTAGAATCTATGTCCCAAGAAGGTTTGCAAGCTGGTTTTGCCAGACAAACTGATGGGAAATCCCCTGCTTTGGTTCATATGTAAACTAAGTATTGTAAAGCCAACATAAAGAATTCCCTATTTATATGGGAAAGTCAACAGTCCTGCTTTCCTCAAGACTAAACCAGCCCAGTTTTTTGTAACCTTTCTTCACAGATCAGGTTTTCTAAACCTTTTATAATTTCTTTGTTGCTCTCCTTTGGACTCTTTCCAATCTGTACACTTCTTTTTTAAAGTGTGGCTCCCAGAGCTGGACACAGTACTCCACCTGAGGCATCACGAGTGACAATTCAAACCGAACAGCCTCTATGCAAAAGAATAACATTCAAAAACCAGTGGGAGAACACTTCAATCTCTCTGGTCACTCAGTAACAGACCTCAAAGTGGCAATTCTTCAACAATAAAACTTCAAAAACAGACTCAAATGTGAAGCTGCAGAACTGGAATTAATTTGCAAACTAGATACCATCAGATTAGGCCTGAATAAAGACTGGGAGTGGTTGGGTCATTACAAAACCTAAACATAATTTCCCCAATACTAATTTCTCCCTTCTGTTACTCACACCTTCTTGTCAACTGTCTGAAATGGGCTACTCTCTTACCACTTCACAAGTTATTTCTCCTCCCTTGGTATCCTGCTGTTAATTGTTTATCTTGTTAGACTGACCTAACACTTGGTAAGGTAACCCACATCCTTTCATGTATTTATATCTGCTCCTGTATCTTTTACTTCATACGTCTGATGAAGTGGGTTCTAGCCCATGAAAGCTTATGCCCAAATAAATTTGTTAGTCTCTAAGGTGCCACAAGGACTCCTCGGTTTTTTTTTGTTTTTTTTTCTGATATAGATTAACACGCCTACCACTAAAACCTATCACATTGAATATTAGTCAACAATTTGTAATCCACTATAACCCCCAGATCCTTCTCAACAGGATTACTAGCCAGCCAGCTATTCCCCATTTTGTATCTGTGTATTTAATTTCTTCTTCTTCAGTGCAGTACTTTGTACTTGTCTTTACACAATTTCATTTTGTTGATTTCAGACCGAACCTTTAATATGTCAAGATTGTTTTGAATTCTAATCTCGTCCTCCAAAGAACTTGTAAATCCCCCTGCCCCCAACACCGCCTCCAGGTTGGTGTCAGTTGCCAATTTGATAAGCATATTCATGCCTCTGCATTTGTTTTCTTCAAATACTGTAGCAAACAAGTTTTTTTAGCATAAAGAATTGCAAAAAAACAGTACTGTATACTTGAATATTCTTGAATTGCAATTCAGAAGGTTACACCCAAATATGCAATTCTTACTGTTGTTGATTAATTATAAGTCATTCAAACAGAGAACAGAAAATTTACCACGTGACATGGTTAAGTGACCAACAAGGTGTGAAGTTCATTGCTTAACAGTCATAATGAGCTGTTTGTGAATGGCTAGCAATTACTGGCGGTGGAGAAAAAAACCCTGCAAATAATTCTGAATAATGAATAAATAAGATAATGTTGAATTGATCAGGACACCCAAGAGAATGAAACAGAGAAAGGGATGGATTTTAAAGGAGAAGGCACATCTTTTAACTTTAATGAGGGGGTTAAATCCTGCCACCCTCAAAATATCAGGCCTTTATCTGGGTCCAGCATGGTGTTAAGTGGTCTCCAAGCCAAATATTGAGGGCTGGCCGTCTTCACTCTAACCCCTGGGATTCAGCCCACCTTCACCTTCCCCCAGAAGGTGACAAGAAAGGTACCTCAGTCTGTAATAGGACCCACCAGTTATCTCCTGGGTCTCCTTTACCTCAAACCCTGTCCTTATTCCTTATTAACCTAAAACTGGGCCTTCAGGATGTTGTGGGGAAGGCAAAAGAATTCACCAGACACTTTGCCAATCTTGCCCTGAGACACAAATTCTTTCCTGATCACCAAAACCTATGAGCCGTCTGATTCACAGGATTTGAAAACAGTTCAGGCTGTGCCTCCATTGCAGGGCATTGGCTGCTGCATACCATGAAGGCTTCATATATGAAAAGCAGAGGGTGCAAGAGATCATCAACCCCCTTCCTCTTCCCCAGCTCCATTCCCCACAACGCACCCCTCCCCCGCCCCCAGCCCAGCCAAATGGTAACAGGGAGAGACCAGGTAATCTCTCCTTCTTCCCTTTCTGCTCTGAACCCAGATATGATTTCCACATGCACATGTGGGTGGGGGGACCTCAAAAACAACCAAATCTGTCCCTTCCTTCTCCATCTCCTCTCAGAAACCCACACGTTACATTTTCCCTACCAACCTCATCAGACATCCCAGGCACTGAGAGGCAGGCAATTTGATCCAGGCCAAATTCATGGCGTGAAAAAGATGCAAAATAAATGAAGAATATTATTCATAGCAAATTGTTTTCCCAGCTCTTATATGAAGCCCTGAAAATGTACTTGAGGCAGCTTTGCGATTTTGTAGTCGGTTATAATTACCTATTTATTTCATCTTAAAATGATACCAAATTATGGATTTCACACTGAAATGATTCCTGAATGTCATGATGCTATATACAACCTGGGGGGGTGGGGGGGAGAATGTTAAATTTACTGCTTGCCTCATTGCACAAAGAACATTTTGATTATGAATTTATTGAGTTCTAAAGATCTTATATATATAATACAGTCAGGCCATGGACTTAAGTGGCCTGTAACATGCCCGTTCTTTTCTGACCAATAATTTTGGAGATTCATGTTGCTTTCTATGTTCCTGTGGGTCAGATTCTGAAGCCCTTATCAGGGCAACACCTCCAGTGAAATCTGCGGGAGTAACATATTTGTAACTGAGAGAATGTTCTGACCCCAGATGAATGACAGAGACAGTAAAGTGAACTGAGACTTGACATTTAAGACATGTGAGAGACAGCCAGAAGTTTTCCCTGTTGGGGAAAGTTTCTTTTCACCAAAGACTTGAGGTTTAATGGGGTCTATAACCTTGGTTTGATCTACATTAGGGAATGTGTCCATTGGAGCAGAGTTGTGCTTGGTGTATGAGAATCCTTTCTTAGTGGAAACCTAGGAGATTGCATTGATTTTCTAGTGAGAGATTACAATGTTCCCTCGAGTTAAAGTTAATTCTGTTTGATGCTGTTTATCTGTTTAAGTAACATTGACATAGACCATTTTTCAATATGAGAAGATTTAGATACATATTCGTGACCACTGTCAGAAAGGATTCCTGCCTCATTGGTCTGAGAACAAGCTGGGAAAGCATGCACCCTGTGAGAATTGCCTGCCATTAGTAAAGCAGTATATTTTTCAGTTGTCACTGTGTGTCACTCTACAAAAGATTCCCCGGAGAACCCTCCCTATTTAACTGACGAAGCACAGGTGAGCTTTGTGACAATGCATCCAGGAGTCTTATAGAAGGTTTTTCCAACCCAGTTTTTGCCAATCCTTCCCAATGCTGCATCTATTTCCACTGAGACAAAAGTCTTCTGATTGTCCTCAAGAGCGTCACACAAAATGGCTTGTATCTGTCATTCTTTCCCGGAGTAGGCTTAGCTTCCCCCCACGCCACTCCGAGAGTCCCCCTAAGACTCAAAATCCTCTTAAAGGATCTGTGTGGCAGATATCAGATAGCAAAAAGCTTAAATAATACTAAGGGGACCTACATGCTAGCAGTAAGTCAAGAGTGTAGCCCAAACATTTTTCTAGGGCTTAAATTCAGGGGTTATAGTAAGACAGGGGTGGCCAACCTGAGCCTGAGAAGGAGCCAGAATTTACCAATGTACATTGCCAAAGAGCCACAGTAATACGTCAGCAGCCTCCCCATCAGTTCCCCCCCCACCCCGCTCCCAGCGCCTCCCACCCACCGGCAGATCCACCAATCAGCGCCTCCCCCTCCCTCCCTGCACCTCCCAATCAGCTGTTTCGTGGCGTGCAGGAGACTCTGAGGGGATGGGGGAGGAGTGAGGGCACGGCAGGCTCAGGGGAGGGGCGGGAAGGGGTAGAGCGGGGGCAGGGCCTGGGGCAGAGCCAGGGGTTGAGCAGTGAGCACCCCCCGGCACATTGGAAAGTTGGCGTCTGTAGCTCCAGCCCCGGAGTCGGTGGCTAAACAAGGAGCCTCATGTTAACTTCTGAAGAGCCGCATGTGGCTCCGGAGCCACAGGTTGGCCGCCCCTCCAGTAAGAGGTGCAGAGGTGGGAGAGGGAAATTCACATCCCCCTCCCCCTCCCAAGTTCTCTCCCTGTCAGGAAAGCTTTTCACTCCTGCCTCTTTCCCTTTTCCTTGTCTTGGGGGAGCTCCCCCTCATCACAGCCTGGTGAAGTGGGTCTTGAACGAATCTGTAAACTCAGGGGTTGTACCATATGATTGGAGAATTGCTAACATAGTTCCTATATTTAAGAAAGGGAAAAAAAGTGATCCGGGTAACTACAGGCCTGTTAGTTTGACATCTGTTGTACGCAAGGTCTTGGAAAAAATTTTGAAGGAGAAAGTAGTTAAGGACATTGAAGTCAATGGTAAATGGGACAAAATACAACATGGTTTTACAAAAGGTAGATCGTGCCAAACCAACCTGATCTCCTTCTTTGAGAAAGTAACAGATTTTTTAGACAAAGGAAATGCAGTGGATCTAATTTACCTGGATTTCAGTAAGGTGTTTGATACCGTGCCATATGGGGAATTATTAGTTAAATTGGAAAAGATGGGGATTAATATGAAAATTGAAAGGTGGATAAGGAATTGGTTAAAGGGGAGACTACAA
This sequence comes from Chelonia mydas, assembly GCF_015237465.2. Taxonomy (NCBI): domain Eukaryota; kingdom Metazoa; phylum Chordata; order Testudines; family Cheloniidae; genus Chelonia; species Chelonia mydas. The sequence continues at coordinate 93,427,679 of NC_057855.1, forward strand.
CAGGTCCTACTGAAAGATGAACTGTCAGGCTGGAGGGAGGTTACCAGTGAAGTTCCTCAAGGATCAGTTTTGGGACCAATCTTATTTAATCTTTTTATTACTGACCTCGGCACAAAAAGTGGGAGTGTGCTCATAAAGTTTGCGGATGATACAAAGCTGGGAGGTATTGCCAATTTAGAGAAGGACAGGGATATCATACAGGAGGATCTGGATGACCTTGTAAACTAGAGTAATAGTAATAGGATGAAATTTAATAGTGAGAAGTGTAAGGTCATGCATTTAGGGATTAATAACAAGAATTTTAGTTATAAGCTGGGGACGCATCAATTAGAAGTAACGGAGAAGGAGAAGGACCTTGGAGTATTGGTTGATCATAGGATGACTATGAGCCACCAATGTGATATGGCTGTGAAAAAAGCTAATGCGGTCTTGGGATGCATCAGGAGAGGTATTTCCAGTAGGGATAAGGAGGTTTTAGTACCGATATACAAGGCACTGGTGAGACCTCAGCTGGAATACTGTGTGCAGTTCTGGTCTCCCATGTTTAAGAAGGATGAATTCAAACTGGAACAGGTACAGAGAAGGGCTTCTAGGATGATCCGAGGAATGGAAAACTTGTCTTGTGAAAGGGGACTCAAGGAGCTTGGCTTGTTTAGCCTAACTAAAAGAAGGTTGAGGGGAGATATGATTGCTCTCTATAAATATATCAGAGGGATAAATACCGGAGAGGGAGAGGAATTATTTAAGCTCAGTACCAATGTGGACACAAGAACAAATGGATATAACTGGCCACCAGGAAGCTTAGACTTGAAATTAGATGAAGGTTTCTAACCATCAGAGGAGTGAAGTTTTGGAATAGCCTTCCAAGGGAAGCAGTGGGGGCAAAAGATCTATCCGGCTTTAAGATTAAACTTGATAAGTTTATGGAGGAGATGGTATGATGGGATAACATGATTTTGGTAATTAAATATTAATGGTAAATAGGCCTAATGGCCAGTGATGGGATGTTAGATGGGGTGGGATCTGAGTTACCCAGGAAAGAATTTTCTGTAGTATCTGGCTGGTGAATCTTGCCCATATGCTCAGGGTTTAGCTGATCGCCATATTTGGGGTCGGAAAGGAATTTTCCTCCAGGGCAGATTGGAAGAGACCCTGGGGGTTTTTCGCCTTTCTCTGTAGGATGGGGCACGGGTCACTTGCTGGAGGATTTTCTGCTCCTTGAAGTCTTTAAACCACGATTTGAGGACTTCAATAGCTCAGACATAGATGAGAGGTTTTTTGCAGGAGTGGGTGGGTGAAATTCTGTGGCCTGCGTTGTGCAGGAGGTCAGACTAGATGATCATAATGGTCCCTTCTGACCTTAGTATCTATGAATCTATGAATTGACAGTCTGGGGAAGCTGAAATTGGGAGCGGGATGAAGAGCTAATGCCCGACTGGGGAGTTCACAGACTTTCAGTCTTTTTCCTCCGTGGTGGAACAGCAACCGCAGTTGATGGAAAAAGCGTCAGCTCTTGAGCTCCTCTTCTCTGAGTGAAGGTCTGTCACTTGGACAGCTCCCCGGGCCCTGTATAGGGAGACAAGAACAGGGACAATCTCTGCTGCCTGTCCTCCTTTATGGAAGCAGAGGGGAAGGAGGATGGTGGTAACTCCCCCAAGCCCTCTCTGGGGAAAAGGCAGGTAAACATAGATGTGGCATGAAGATTCTCTTTTTAAAGCTCCTTATCTATCTCTGGGTTTATCCAGATGCCCATCCATGTAGGATCTAGGTAGCTTCCATGTAAATACAATAGCAATCAGGAAGTCCCTAATGGAATTCATGGAGACTCTGGCACTAATCCCTTTTGAGGGAAAAAAAACCCCAAACCCTTTGGGAGTGGGGGAGTTGTTTGGGGTTTATTAGGCAGAAGGGGACGTCGATCTTTTTAAACAAGTGAAGATTCTCGATCCTGGTCATATTCTCTTTCTGGGTAGCACCAGGGATGTGCCTCGCCCAGCCCTAAAATTTACACACACACGCACTCACCCTCATACCTTTATTTGGCTGGCTTTGGGCCAGTGAACTCCTCTAGATTCACTTCTTCTCTCTCCTGCATTCTCGTCCGCTTGTTGCATCCCATCACTACAGGAAAATGCTTCATTATTGAAGTGGGATGATCAAAACTGGGTCCTCACCCATTGCCTATTGACATCAATGTAAAGGCTCCCATTGACCTCAAAGGACATTGTGTAATTCTCTGCCACATGTCAATCGCAGCGACCCCTGTGTTCAGTGTGCCAGGGGTCTGTTATAAAATAAAACAATGGCACAAGCCGCATTGTATTTCTGACTCTGAGAAATTAAATAAAACCTCCCTGGGCACCTTTGCAGACATTAACTCACAAACACTTAGAAGTCTTCTGGGAACATGGAAGATCTTTTGATTTGGGGGAAAGGGAAAAGCAGACAAACCCACTATGTATATTTGCATATAATAAATTGTGCAAACAAAACAGAAGTTTTGGACAACCACTCCCTATCTCAAATAATAAATGTCTGATTGATAGAGGTGTAGAATCTTCTTTCACCACAAACCCCACTCATGGGTCAAGTCAGCCTCAGGGGTAGCCAAGGGACACTCAGATCTGGCCTGCTCCAGTCCTGATAAAACTACTACACCAGGTCCCACTCTAATAAACACCTACCCCTTTCATGAGTACAGTACTGATAATAAACAATCATCACATTTACACACCAACATGTAAACAAATTCCAACCAAATAAAAAAACTCAGTAGATGGAATTATGGATAAACAACATCATAGCGTATCTAAATTAAGCTTCCCAGAACAGGCATTTCTACTTCAACAGAGGGAGCAGAGAGCTCTATCCCTCTAGGTCTTCGAGACAGTGTGTTAACAGCTGGATCTGGGCCTTGGTGCACTCCCACTTATCTTGATCTACTTTAATTGCTGGCCAAACTATGAATCTGTAACCATCAAGTGAATATAAAATATTTCACTATGCATTTATCCATCCTGTTATAGAGAGTAATAGGAATGGAAATTTTACAGAATATGTTAGTAGCATAAGTGCACTTGATTTTTAAATGCAAAGTGCGAAATGTAAATCTGTCCTTTGCTTCCCTCATTGATATTGCAATTGAAAGAGTCTGCTGCCTGAGTGGCTATGGACAAGTGGGTGATGTTATAAATAAATGAGTTACAATACTACCTGCAAACACAACAGGACACGTTCAGAATGGAGATCACTAACTTGAAGCCCCTTTGGCTTAGTGCCATTTTCACCTTAACTTTGAGCCCATTTGTTTATGTAAACTGGAACTTTAACATGATCGTAAAGTTTTTCAAATGTAGTTCCTTTTCACAAAGGAGTGTAACCTGGGCACTACACACAGTATGCTTCCATCAACAATGCAGCAGCTTCGACAGATCACTTTCAATGTCAGCAGATGACAGTCAAACAGCTTCAACAACCTACAGCCTCTTTGGGAAAAGGGAGGCAAATTGCGCAACAGAAATCACTAGTTAATCTCTATAAAACTCAATGGATTTTTTCTTGAGAAAATCACTAAATCATTAAGCAGAGAACGAAACCTATTACATTGAAACAGGGCACAAAACTGACTTTTCAGACAACTGTATTTTTCACATTAAAGACAGTACAAATATTTTGCATCATGCGTTGATCTCCCCCATTGTTTTGGGCTTAATTGAAATTAGACTCTTTTATTACTAAGAAAAGGACTGCAGACGCTATTGGATTATTGTCTTCTAATTAGCTGCAATGCCACAAGAGTATAAATGCTGGTAGCTAATATAGACGTAGTTCAGAGTGAATTCAAACCCAGTTTGGGTGCTTTAATAATTAATCATCTTAATTGTACCATTACTTGCAAGTTACAGTTACAACATGTAAAGGACCTGAGAGCCGTAAGTGATACAAAATAAGTAAGGTGTAATGAATTTTTTAAACTTTAAAAGGTTTTTCAAAGTGTAATGAATCTTTGGTATCAGCCAAGATTATAGTTTGGAGAAGTAAGAGGAACATTGACCTTCACTTGCTGAACCTTCTACACAGGGGAAACTCAGAAGTTACATTTTCAGCGATGGGCAATTCACATTTCGTGGCAGTTCCTTCATTCAGGGGGTTTCATATGTATTTTATATTCATGATGAACCTTTACCCTTATCTACAGCTAGTTTTAATGTACAACAAGAGATGTCACTTTTTAAAAACTGCTTTTGTGACCTTTGTATCATTATTTTGAAAAATAATTTAAAGGGACATTTTCCTCATCATTCACAAGCTGTCATTGCTGGAGAGAAGAGCAAACTTTTCAATAACTACTTTGTAGAACAGCAGAACTAGGCAAATAGTGCAAAAGAATTTGAAAAAAATAAACTGAATTACTTTGTCTCAGCTGTGGTTGCACCAATTCCACGTTTGATTTTCACAAACATTCTAGTGAACAAGTTTTCTGCAGTAGAAAGACCTGATCATGGGTGGATGGACAGACAAATAGAAAGAGAGACAGCTCATCAAAACAGTAACATTTAAGTGAATATTGTGCAAGGTACAGAGAAAATTATTTCTTTTCATAAATGTAATGCAATTCACAGGTGAAAACATGTTCACATTAAATCCTCACTGAAGAGTGTACAACACTAAACATCTTCATGAAGATTTTGATCTACACATGGACAATTCAGACCAGAAAAAGTACTATGTTTAACCAATATAGGCTCTGATGCAAATAATTCACCTACCTCCATATTTATTACTATTTGTGATGCTGTTTCAATCAAATAAGATGATAAAAATGGCACATCCTCTGCCAAGGAGTTCCACAGATTGTCTGTGCGTTGTGTGAAAAAAATACTTCCTTTTGTTTGTTTTAAACCTGCTGCCTATTGTAGGTGATGCATATTTATATTAAATTTGGATCCAGATATATTCATACAGGGTATATTGACAATTGAAAAAGAACTATAAACATTATTTCTCTCACATGGATTACATTTTGACTGAAGATATGCCAAGGTTGGTGGATGATTGTTAAAGAATTTGATGAAATGTAAACCACTCTATGTCCTATAGAAAAAAATCTCTATATACTGCATTATAATAGCTGTTACATCAATGGGGAAATGGGATAGTGGCTAGTCTCACCCAGCAATTGATGCAACTCTTTCTAAATTATCCTTACAACTAACAAAGTACTTGCAATCTGGGGGTTCGGGGTGGAGAAGGGTGAAGGAGGAGAGACTTAAAAGTGAACCTGAAAATATTTTTTACATGAACTGTTTTGTAAGATTATGAGATGAATGCTTCAAATAGCTAAAGTTAGATGGACATTGAGCACATGCAGAATTTTAAATGTACCTTTCGTTTTATTTTCAGGTTCCGCAAAGAAAATTTGGGAAAAGATGTTTAATGCAAAAAATGTTGGGGGAGGGGTGTGTGTTTGGGGGGGGGGACAACTATGAGTGAATATAAACAGAATATTAAAAAGACTACACTAAAAAACAAGACTAAGTCAGTGAGTTCAAACATTATTAGCAACAGTTGCTTCTTCTCCTTCAAATTTGATTAAAGCTAAACTTTTTGGCTCTGATTTGTGCTGGAATTGCACATTAACACCAGTAATAGGAATCTGCCATGTGGGTTCTGGAATAGCCCAGTAATTAACAGGTACAATTCTTCTGACACAAAGGTGTGGATCTTCTCTATAATGTTACTATGTAAATATATTGCTTTCTCACACCTTTGCTTTTACATATACAGATTGAAAGCCAAAGACGTTAATGATTTTAAAAAATGTTTTTGCTGCTGCTATTTTTCTCGTGAGTAACATTGGCCATAAAAATGGAAACACTTTCTGGTGAAAAATTTCATGATTTTTAAAGGTTGTGGGGTTTTTGTTTGTTTGTTTGAAATTCATCCTAAATCAGGCCAAAAGTTAAGCACATGGCATTTTTCACAGGAAGGGATTTCCAGGAGAACGGAAATGAAATGTTTTGCTTTTTGGCTGCCTGCCTAGAAGGCTCTTGTCAGTTACACTTGTTTTTTGAGGGGTGGGCTGTGAAAGTGAAATTGGCAAGATCCCACCTGGTGAGCAGCCATCATTTCAATTTTCCCAATGGAAAATAATTTTTTTGGCCTTTTCAGGAAACCATTCAGACAGAAAATTCCCAAACAGTTCTATTTGTTAGCACTGCAGAATCAACGTAATACATGGGAGAACAAGCTGGATTCTATTCCTTCTTGTTCCACTTTTTTTTTTAAACTACCTTCCAGTCCTTCAGATCTGTCCAAACCCACTGAAGGCAAAGGAACTTCACCAAGGACACCAGATGAAGAAGATGGGAATGCACAGATTTGTCAAGCAAAATGATTATTACTGGTGATATGTGAGAAAGAAAGAAAAGAACAAATGAATAAACTCAGGTTGACCTTCAGAAATCAAGCATCATTACTGGGACTGGTGATAAGAAAAAAAAAATATCCTTTGTTAACTGACCATATTTGATATCAGAATCACTGAGGAGCAATAAGCATGCTTCTCCACAATGCCCCACACTCTGAATGCTGGCACTCTATACAATATAGACAACCTTTAAAATGTCATCTCTGCATGACTCACATGAGTTAAAGCTTTTCAGCCCAGATGAGTGGAGACTGGTATTGTTACCATCTACAGAGGCCTATACTTTTGGAAATGAATTGCCTGGTCCAAATCCAGTTTAGCAGACATTCATCCATGTCACGATAGACTCCACTGAACTTAGGATACCACTTGATACTCTCAACTGGGAGATCAACAACTGTATGAGCACAAAGACTGACTGAATTAGCCTCTGACCTCTAGAGCTGGTGCTTCCATTTCAGGGTGAAGACGAGAAATGTGCAAACAGATAAGGTATGTGCTGTAACCTGCTCCAAATCAGGTTAGGGTTGGGTTTAACGGGTTTATGACCCTAAGGCCAAGTCTCTAGGCTGTTTGTAGAGTCTAAGCTGGTGTTTGCAGAAGAGCTCAGTGAAAGTGCCCCAGCAGCTAACTTTTTGTCTCCAACAGGCACTAAGTCTTCTGGACAAGATGGGGGATGTGACACTCTTGACAAGCTGAGCAAGTACACCCCCTTTACCTCCTTCCCCACACTGGGGCCAGCCCCTCTGGTCTGTGTGGAGAGATGATATTGTTGCCTTTTATGGCTCAGATGGTTCCCCAGTATTGGGGGTTTTGCTGTGTTGTTTCGACTCGGAGGAGAAATTGATTACATGAGCCAGGTATTTCTTGGGTGCTATCCTGTTTATTTACAAAGAATGTACACAAAGTCCTGTTTCCCTGACCACAGCAGAAACAAACTGCAGGCCATTTCCTTGCTCAGAAGTCCAAGCCTGCCTTTCTAATAGTACCGTGCCCCAAAAGAAGCTCTGTCTCCTGGCTTCCTCCCAGCTCCACACCCGTCCCTGCTTCTCTTGTCTTCTGTTCACTTCCAAGCTCTAACACACAGACACACAGCTGTGACCAATCAGTCCTCTTGGCCCATCATTTACAATTAATCCCAAGGAAAACCCCTCAGCACACACAGTTTCGCTTGTGATTGGCCTGGCCATGTGACCCATTGCCTTGGTTGATGGCTTCCCGTTGTTTCCAGCTATTACTACATATAGGGGCATTTAATTGCTCCTTCCATTTATCCTGCATGAAGAGTGGTTAACACATTGGTCAACTTTAACAATGTCTGAACCTTCATCATGACAATACCATGGAACAGTGGCATCGCCCGCTCCCTTCTACTACCTGCCCGCTTTGGGGAATCTGTTGCTGCTTCTGGTGCTAGAGACTCATGTGGACCTTGCATTCCCTGAGTACAAGTAATAAGATGGAGTCTTGCCCTGAAAAGTGGCTGGGGGGAGGCTCTTTGGACATCCATGTAAGACCAGTCACAATATAGTGCTTAATGAGTTTCAATACATGTTTCTAAAATTCCATCATAAAATAATATGGGCCCATAGAATAACAGATTCATAGAATCATAGAAGATTAGGGTTGGAAGAGACCTCAGGAGGTCACCTAGTTCATTCCTCTGCTCAAAGCAGGACCAACACCAACTAAATCATCCCAGCCAGGGCTTTGTCAAGCCGGGCCTTAAAACCCTCTAAGGATGAAGATTCCATCACCTCCCTAGGTAACCCATTCCAGTGCTTCACCACCCTCCTTTCCCCCTCATATTAGCCTCCCAGGGGATCCTGCCCATGAGTTCCCTGAGGGAGTCAAAGTCTACTTTTCTGAAATCCAGGGTCCGTATTCTGCTGCTCTCTTTTCTTCCTTTTGTCAGGATCCTCAACTCCACCATCTCATGGTCACTGCTGCCCAGGTTGCCACCCACTTCTACTTCCCCTACCAGTTCTTCTGTTTGTGAGCAGCGGGTCAAGAGGAGCATGGCCCCTAGTTGGGTCCTCCACCACTCGCACCAGGAAGTTGTTCCCAACACTCTCCAAAAACTTCCTGGATTGTCTGTGCACTGCTGTATTGCTCTCCCAGCAGATCCCACATTAATTAATCTTGAATGCAGTCCCATTTAGTCAGATTCCCATCCGGTGTAAATTGACATAGAAAGACATTGTATGTTGGTTTATACCATCAGGCTGTCCGGCCCATTGACTCTAGTGGGAGTACTCACAGAAGTAAGGGCTGCAGGAACAGACTTTGGAGTATATTTTTCTTCTTTTTCTTACCCCATGATTGTTCATTTGATCTGAGATTGTGGATTTGGATTCTGTCATTTAAATGTCCTTAGAAACAGCTTAAACTAAGGGATTTTCTCTCAAAAACCTGTGCACCTTTGCAGTATAACTTGACTCTTGCTACTTTTGTGAATATTGTTGATCCATACCGCTTACCTTTTGTAATTCTGTGCAGGAGGGACCCTATACTGCCAAATCACTTGATCTGCAACATGCCTGAGATTTCAGCCGCAAGCCTCTATTGAAAAGAGACCACCATGTCTGATGAATTTTCCTGAGTGCCTAGGGTGAGCAGATGTCCTGATTTTATAGAGACAGTCCCGATTTTTGGGTCTTTTTCTTGTATAGGCTCCTATTACCCCCACGCCCATCCCGATTTTTCACATTTGCTGTCTGGTCACCCTATGAGTGCCTGAGTTTTTGTAATGTGGACAAATACCCATTCAGACCAGGGAGAATCTTCAAACTCATGTTCATTTGTAAATAAAGATGAACCCAGTTCTCTGGAGTTTACAGAATTGGATCAAAACAAAAAGCTTCTTAATGAGCCAATTAGCAATACAAATTTGACCTGGTGATTATCTCTAGCTGCACTTTGGAAGCATTAAGCTCATTATGACACCCTCTTACCATAGCATATTGATGTCTGTTACATACACCAAGGGTCCTTCAAAAGAAAAGGAAACTGGTTTTCCTTTTCTCCTGTGTGGTTTCAAGCTGCTTATTTACAGGCAGATGGATCTAGTTTGTTTACTCCAGGAGCATTTTTATCAGATTTATTCTCCCACAATATGGTTAGGGGAATAGCGTGACATAGATGAGTCTCACACCTTGATCTGCATTCTTCAAGACGTAACCTCAGCATGATCTCTGCTGCATGTGGATTACATAGCTGAAGGCTCTCCATAAAAAAAATCCCACTGCATTAATTTCAAACTCACACCTTAAACATGCTCAGAAAGGGCCTAGGATGCGGTAAGAAGAAAATGTTGATGGAGTTGGGTAGCAGCATTGAAAGGTTGTGGCTACCCAAGGAGGGGAGACCAGAGACAGAACGGCAGTGGATGAGGTTGTTGACATGAAATGATATTGTTCTGAGCATGGCTGGATCGTCGCACATTTTAGGCTAACTAGGAACATGCCTTTTTTGAGCGAAACATTGTTCATCTCAGTCACTAATGATTTATGTATTCTGCATTGGCTTTCATAAGTCACAAGGCACGTTGGTCTGATCCTTCCCTCTCATCTCTGTGACACTCACCCTGGGACAGGCAGTTCCATTCTTCCCACTCCTCAGCGCCCTGGAATAAATGCCAGGATCAGGCCCTACGTCATTAAGCCCATGCCGTGGAGCAATCACCTCAAATATGATTTATTTCAAAGAATTTATTATTTTCATACCCTTACCACTTACGGTACAAGGAGATGATCTCCTCTGGAAGTATTCATTTCTTCAAGTCTTGCCATATGCACCTACCAAATGCTTCTTTGTATTGCTAATGAAGCTAAACAACACCTTGAAGCAAAGCTGGGTAAGTGTGTAAATTGGGTGACAGCTTACTCCCAAACACCAACAATAAAATGTCGTCAGATGAAGACATCAGGTTGAATTACAAAGATGGGCAACTTGGAGATTCATGTGAAACAAACTAATCTCTGTATCTCTCCCTCCCTCCAGTTCTCCATTCATTAGCACAAATCCTGAGCAATCCAGTTCCTGTAAAAATCCCTGTGTGACCTTGGTCAAATCACTTACCCTTTTGTGTCTCAGTTCCCCAATTGAGATAAGTTAATGCTCCTGCAGTAAAACAGTGATAATAGCACTTCCTTACCCTCATAGTTTACCAGGATAAAATTATAGACTGTGAAGTGTTCAAATACTATGGTAAGGAGGGGAAGGAGGAGATAGAAGTACCTACATAGATTGTAAGGTCTCTGTTTAGCTATAAAATGAGTCACACAATGGGCAGCAGCAGGACCAGCTTCTTCACCAGCCCTGCCAGAAGCTCCAACCCTGACCTAGAGGGGTTACTGGGTACTTGAGTCTAAGTCCCTGACATCTCTGCTCAGCTTGCCAAGAAAGCGGTTGGTTATTAATTATTAATAGAGGTATAAATTAGATTTTTTTGCTGAGCTGAGGGACTGTGGGGGGAAAAACCTATGAGAAACTTTCAGTATTTGATTGGTCCCCCACCCTCATCTCTTTCGGGTCTGACCAACAACGATTGAAGTCAATGGGCATCTTTCCACTGACTTCTGTGGGGTTTGGATTAGGCCCTCTACCTGAAGCCCTATACCTCAGGCCAGATTCTCACATATGATCCATTTTTTGCACTATCGAGAGCCAGGTTCTGGTTGGAACTGGCCAGCTGAAAGTCCCACTGGTGGAGAGGGACTACTCAGCTGGCATACAGCTGATGCCAGCTGCCCCCTGCCCCTTTAAGCCCCACTCTGCCAGGCCAACCCTCCGCTAGTGTATGAGTCCCTTACATGCTCCTTAGCAACCATACTCCAGTGGCATAAGTTATAGCAGCCCTAATGTTGCTCTAACTCACGGGGAGGTGAGCATGACCATGTACCAGCTTTTGGAATCAGAAAGTCATGGCTATCAGCCTGCAGGGTCACCCCAATGTGCATTCTCTCTCTCTCTCTCCCCTGAGAGGAGCACAACTTGATCACAGACAGGAATCCAGACTCTCATTGTTTCTCGGGTTAAACATGACTTGTTTTTCCTTTCATGTCGACTACAATTTCTTTTTGAACCGCTGTGGAGCCAAGGCTCATTCGGAGAACATTCTGCCATGTGTATTTCAGTGATAAAGCACGGCTCCTGTAAAGCCACATTCACAGCTCAGTGAGGCATGCTCACTTCTTACTGTAGCTGGGTGATTTAGGCAGATAGAACATCGATCAAAATCATCAACCTTCGCTGAACGATTTTGTGGTGGATATTAGTTTTCTTATTTTCTCTTTTAAAAAAGGATGAATTCTCAACATATAAAGCCAAAATCTTTCCCGTGTATTCTTACTGAAAGTACTTTAATCTGCAAGTAGCCCCATTCATTTCATTTATAGCTCGTGATAGACAATGCCTATACTTGGAAGTTGGCATGTGATTCCCACCTTACACAGATATAATCGCATTAGCTCTCATGGAGCTAGCGTGCTAAAAATAGTAGCACTGTCATGGAAGCAGAGGCCGTGGTGGTACAAGTGAGCTGCTCCAAGAACAAACCTGCCTGCATCTCCTGGGTATATACTTAGGGTGGTTAGCCCAAGCTGTTAATTACAACTGCCTCTGCTTCTGTGGCTATTTTCAGTGTGCTAATTCAATGACAGCTAACATGAGTATGTACACAGGAGCTGGGAATCATACCACTAGCTCCAAGTGTAGACCTAGCCGTGGGAATTAATGTGTAGGTACTAATCAACGTAAGTCACTGTGGGAGAATCTAGCCATGTTTTATAACATGATGGCTGATTTTAAATGCTTTGGAATCATTATCTGCATCTCTTACCATTGGATCATTGTTCTTCCATTGATCCCTGTCCATAGATTAGGTAAACGTCAACACAAAAAGGCACTGCATCAACTTTTTCAGTGACATACGACATAACAGTTCACTGGATCTTGGAAACCACTTTCAGTGAAATTCTGACAACGAAAGTGTACTCTCTGATAGTGTCCAGTTCAATCAATGGCAGACAGTCATTTATTTTCGTAGCAGCGATTTATTCTGCACAGGGAAAGTGAAATAAAAGGCAACAGCGTTTTGTTTACATAAACCTCACTTATTTTTAAAAATAACCTAAAAATTAGGTAAAAAGAAAAATCTACGACTGACAGCATGTCTACATTTGAGGTAGAGGTGTAATTTCCAGCTCAGACCTGAAAAAGAGCTCTATATAGCTGAAAAGCTTGACTCTTTCACCAACAGAAGTTGGTCCAATAAAAGACATTATCTCACCCTCATTGTCTCTCTAATATCCTGGGACCAACATGGCTACAACTGTGCAAACAGCTCAGGTAGACATACCTGCACTAGCTCCGATTAAACTATTGTGCTAAAAATAGCAGTGCCAGAACAGACTAGCTGCCCTGAGTATGTATCTAAGTTTTCAGATGGGCTCATACTTGGGCACTGGCCCCTCCCACCTTTATGCACCACCATGGGTAAAATTCTATTTTTAGTGCACTAAGTTGACCGGAGTTAGCAAAGATATGTCTACCCAAGCTGGAAGTTATACCTCTACCTCCAATGTAGATATAACCAAAGTTCATTACAGAATAGAATATAGTCATTCCCTTCATCCAAATATTTAATTTGCTCTTAAAACATCCAGGTTCTATAAATTCAAGTGGCTACTTTTTAAATAAGAGCTTGATTTTATAAACCCCATATTTATGAATATCCTTTTAATCCAAATGGCCTATCAATGGGAATTAATCAACTCTCATACTCCTCCTCAGCTTTAGAAAAAGGTTATTGAACTTTCCCACCAATTCACTGTCCCTCAGATAAATACAGTTTCTGGGGTTACACCTGAGATCTTCAGAAAACTAGGATTCTTCTCTTTTATTTGTGTAGTGTATTTGTGTATTATTTAAAGTCCAAAAGAGCAGTTTACATTCAGATGGGAGTATTGCATATAAAACAAAATAGTGTGCCTGACTTGTTAAAATATACAACCATCGGGTCTGAAAACACATTGGAAGGCGCTACCAGAATTGGTCCACCACCATCATATTGATGATCTTCCCCCGGGAAGGCTACATTAGACACAGGGCAATGGTGAAGTCATTAGCTCCAAGAGAGATGATTCTTGAGGTTTGGATGGACCATCGTGTGCTTCAGGATAGCAAGCAGGTTGAGTCCCTAAGGGAAGCGTCGATAGACTCTGAAAGTAGTGAACCTGGGCTTTCCTCACGTGCATTAGCCAAGTAAGGGATTGGATAAGACTTGCATTGTTTTAAGAGGGAAGTGTATGGATGGATGATTCCTAAAACCAACAATTAACATTTCCCAGAGGAAATGAGAAGATCCATAAGATCAATTCCCCACTACTCTCATGAGTGTTCTATATACTTACTGTAAATTCTAATTGATTCTTAACTACAGTTGTCAACACCGAATCTTTCTAACAAAGATGCTACAGTTCACAGTTGATTTATGAAAGCTCACTGAACACAAATAAATAATTTGCTATGGCTTTAACCTCACTGGGAAACAAAGAAGTGATTATGCATTCCACTGACTAGGTAGTATAATTGATGATGGTATTGCTTATATTAGCATTGGGAATGAGACGCCATAAAAATACTGACAACTGCACCATCAAGTTACTGAATATATATATTTACTTTTAACAACTGTAACTTTTTCTCTTTGCATGTAGCTATTTTGTAACACACATTTTATGTGAACATAAAATTTATCGCCTGTGCCATATGTTTTCATTTAACTTCATTAATATATTACTTAAGGGAAGGAAATATCAGCAGGGAAAATTAAAATCTTGAAATTAGTGTTAAAACTATTAAGTGTAGGCAGCACTAATATGTAAATTGATATCACCAGTGTTCTGGAATATATGATTGAAAGAAATCTCTCCCACTTGCGTCCTCATAGCCCTACATGGTGGGATTAAGATAGCCTGGTATTTTTTGAACACCGTATGTTTATATATCCTAAAGGAGCAGTCTCTCTAGTCTCTACTGTATGTCTGTATAGGAAGGAAACAAGTCAGACCTGTACGAATGACGTGTGAAATGAACCGTGATCCATCTAGTTGGTAGGAGGAGGCAGAAAGGGTCACACACCACAGGCTGTTTTATACAATTTGAGTCTGGTTGGACTTGAAGGAAAAATAGAGGGCAGTGATAACAGAGGAACCAGCAAGCAATGAAGGTGGGAGACGGGAAAGAAATGAGGTTAAGGAGCATTTGGGCACTGGCCAAGAACAAGGAGAGAGGAAAGACAGCGCAAGGAGCAGTGGGAGATCAGGTTTAATGATATCTCACTCCCCAACAAAAGAGCTGTTAACAGAGGTGAATGCAGAAAGGCTGGCCCTAATATCTGCAACAGAATTCTCTGTAACATAGAAAGATGGTAGCACAAAGCAGGGATGGATGGCTCAGACTGTTCAAGATGTTTAAAAGAGTAGTAGTATATTAATTATATTTAGCTAGGACAAGGATACCATATGGAGATCCAACAAGGGTCTTTCAGGGAAGCATTGACAATAAGAAGGCATGCTGTATTTGTCTCTGTCATCTACTTTGGGTGTCATTGGCAATACTAGGCAACTATTTAAACAGATTTCAGAGTAGCAGCCATGTTAGTCTGTATCCGCAAAAATAAAAGGAGTCCTTGTGGCACCTTAGAGACTAACAAATTTATTTGAGCATAAGCAATGAAGGTGGGACAAACCATCCCGATGTGTCGAAAGAATAGTAAATATGGCAGGCGACCAGCTTGGCTTAACAGTGACATCCTTGCGGGTCTTAAACATAAAAAAGAAGCTTATAAGAAGTGGAAGATTGGACAAATGACCAGGGAAGAGTATAAAAATGTTGCTCGGGCATGTAGGAATGAAATCAGGAGGGCCTAATCGCACCTGGAGCTGCAGCTAGCAAGAGATGTTAAGAGTAAGAAGAAGGGTTTCTTCAGGTATGTTGGCAACAAGAAGAAAGCCAAGGAAAGTGTGGGCCCCTTACTGAATGAGGGAGGCAACCTAGTGACAGAGGATGTGGAAAAAACTAATGTACTCAATGCTTTTTTTGCCTCTGTCTTCACGAACAAGGTCAGCTCCAAGACTGCTGCGCTGGGCAACACAGCATGGGGAGTAGGTGGCTAGCCCTCTGTGGAGAAAGAAGTGGTTAGGGACTATTTAGAAAAGCTGGACGTGCATAAGTCCATGGGGCCGGATGCGTTGCATCCGAGAGTGCTAAAGGAGTTGGCGGCTGTGATTGCAGAGCCATTGGCCATTTTCTTTGAAAACTCATGGCGATCGGGGGAAGTCCCGGACGACTGGAAAAAGGCTAATGTAATGCCCATCTTTAAAAAAGGGAAGAAGGAGGATCCTGGGAACTACAGGCCAGTCAGCCTCACCTCAGTTCCCGGAAAAATCATGGAGCAGGTCCTCAAGGGATCAATCCTGAAGCACTTACATGAGAGGAAAGTGATCAGGAACAGTCAGCATGGATTCACCAAGGGTAGGTCATGCCTGACTAATCTAATCGCCTTCTATGATGAGATTACTGGTTCTGTGGATGAAGGGAAAGCAGTGGATGTATTGTTTCTTGACTTTAGCAAAGCTTTTGACACGGTCTCCCACAGTATTCTTGTCAGCAAGTTAAAGAAGTATGGGCTGGATGAATGCACTTTCAGGTGGGTAGAAAGTTGGCTAGATTGTCGGGCTCAACGGGTAGTGATCAATGGCTCCATGTCTAGTTGGCAGCCGGTATCAAGTGGAGTGCTCCAAGGGTCGGTCCTGGGGCCGGTTTTGTTCAATATCTTCATAAATGATCTGGAGGATGGTGTGGATTGCACTCTCAGCAAATTTGTGGATGATACTAAACTAGGAGGAGTGGTAGATACGGTGGCAGGTAGGGATAGGATACAGAGGGACCTAGACAGATTGGAGGATTGGGCCAAGAGAAATCTGATGAGGTTCAACAAGGATAAGTGCAGGGTCCTGCACTTAGGACGGAAGAATCTAATGCACCGCTACAGACTGGGGACCGAATGGCTAGGCAGCAGTTCTGCGGAAAAGGACCTAGGGATGACAGTGGGCAAGAAGCTGGATATGAGTCAACAGTGTGCCCTTGTTGCCAAGAAGGCAATGGCATTTTGGGATGTATAAGTAGGGGCATAGCCAGCAGATCGAGGGACGTGATCGTTCCCCTCTATTCGACATTGGTGAGGCCTCATCTGGAGTACTGTGTCCAGTTTTGGGCCCCACACTACAAGAAGGATGTGGATAAATTGGAGAGAGTCCGGCGGAGGGCAACAAAAATGATTAGGGGTCTGGAGCACATGACTTATGAGGAGAGGCTGAGGGAACTGCGATTGTTTAGTCTGCAGAAGAGAAGAATGAGGCGGGATTTGATAGCTGCTTTCAACTACCTGAGAGGTGGTTCCAAAGAGGATGGTTCTAGACTATTCTCAGTGGTAGAAGACAACAGGACAAGGAGTAATGGTCTCAAGTTGCAGTGGGGGAGGTTTAGGTTGGATATTAGGAAAAACTTTTTCTACTACGAGGGTGGTGAAACACTGGAATGCGTTACCTAGGGAGGTGGTAGAATCTCCTTCCTTAGAAGTTTTTAAGGTCAGGCTTGACAAAGCCCTGGCTGGGATGATTTAATTGGGGATCGGTCCTGCTTTGAGCAGGAGGTTGGACTAGATGACCTCCTGAGGTCCCTTCCAACCCTGATATTCTATGATTCTATGATTCTTTCGTGAGCTACAGCTCACTTCATCGGATGCATAAGATGCATAGCTCACGAAAGCTTATGCTCAAATAAATTTGTTAGTCTCTAAGGTGCCACAAGGACTCCTTTCATTTAAACAGAGACAGTGAAATCCTGGCCCTATGGACATCAAGGGGAGTTTTGCCATTGACTTCAATAGGGCCTGGACTTCACCCAGGCTAGTAACAAATACATATCAGACCCTAAGGGAGTGCTTTGCCACATAAAAAAAAAAATTATCCTTCACATGTCCTATACTGAGAGTCAGAGTTAATTAGAGAATAGAGAGGCTAACTAGGCATAATCCTGTGAGTTTATGAGCTTTCAAGGGCCTGAAGTAAAGTGTTTTTTGCATGAGAGCAGTTTTTTACTTAAGGAAATTTCTGGGAATTGCATTGAATCAATTCTGCAATCCCAACCCATTGGGGTAGTTTAATCATGTAAGTAGTTATTAGGATTGCAGGACCAACCATACAGTATAAAGTATGTTGCAAGATTAGAACTTTAGTATATATCTGAATAAAGGATTATTTTCCCATTGTTTCGATTTGCCAGAAAACATACCCATGACTTTGGTTTGAAAGACTGCTGTAGCCTAAAACAAAATCCATTGAGTTCAATGGAATGATTACTACCAACCTCAACAGGCTATGGACTGGGCTTCTGGTGAGGGGATAACATTGCCTATAGCATGGTTTCCTGCTGAGTGTGGAGTGTAGGATTAACCACTGGTACAGGACTCCTAGAGATTTCATCTGGTTTGAAGTACTCATGTTGTAAACATAAGAAAAGGCATGGAAACATATGTATTACAGACAGCATTGCTGTCAACCCTTGTGATTTGGGAATATTATCCCTGTAGGAATTTAAAGGTCTCTTTTCACCATCAAGGTCAATACAATCTGTGTTTAACAGAATCTGTAATTATAAGATGCAAGAGACTCTGGAAATTGCATTGTAAACAGATTTAAAATGTATTGTAACATGAAGCTGCAGTATTTGTTTAGAAAAAGATAGCATCATCTGAGGTTTTTAATTGAGGGGGAAAGGAAAATTGTGGCTGCTTGCCAGCGTTAAATTGCATGTTGCCACTGTGAAGATATCTGAGAAATATCTTTAGCATGTTGCATTTGGGTTGCAGCTGAAAGGTCTTGAAGTTCTTTTAGTTGCTTAAGAAATATACACCCACAGTTAGCATACAGTATCCATAAACTGGCTTTTCAAGTGAGATATACAGTAGTGCAACAGTATTGTATTATAGAAGCTTAGAGAATATATTGCAAAACTGTGGTTGCATTTAAAACATACAGACTTCTCTTTAAAATATTTATAAAATATCTACTTTACTTGAAAAGCATGAAGAATACATACATCCTTGTTCAAGATCTGTTGAAATTAATAATAATTATTCTTCTATTACCGCCAGCAGGCTAATATTGTCCTTGTTATTTCACTTAGCTTTATTGCAACAGATCAGTCCAGAGCTGGCCTCCATTTTGGGACAGGCCATTGTACAGAAGCCCATTGAATTTCTCTCACTCCTGGGCATACATTCTTTGTTCTGTCCCTTTAGTACACATCTGAATATATTAGAGACTGAGATGGAATTTCAAAGTGATTTAATACTAATTCTTTACATTCAATGACATACACCCTTGTCATAAAAACCCTACCATCTATGGGCTAGATTGCATTTGAACTACACCTGCTGTCCAAGGGACTAAAACCCTTCTCCCTTTCACATGCTACAGGACCCAAAATCATGGGAATAAAGCTGAGCAAATAATTTAGTTTAATGGCAATTCTGAAAAAATGGGAAAACATTGTTTTGTGCTGAATTTTGTCAACTTTTTAGCAAATCAAAAAATCTGAGAATTTCATTTCAGGGAAATGAAACATTTCATTCAACCCAAATTAAAATGTTTCATTTCTATTTCTAGTATTTAGTGCTTTTGAAATGTTTTAAAGAATAGGATGGAAGGAAGTCTTGAAACAGTCATTTTGAACTGAAAGGTTTAAATATTTTTGTTTCAAAAATGCCTGTTTTGACTTTTGTAATTTTGGTTTCCCCTTCCTCAATCCCCCTCAGTTTAGTGAAACCAACACACGAATGTTTCAGTGTCGCCATATCTGCATTTTTCAGCAGAAAAAATGTTTCAGCCCAAACATTTCACCCAGCTCTACATAGGAATAAGTGTTTCCAGTTATTTCCGGTTTACTCTCTCCATAGAGAGGGTGGGTGGGGCGCCACCGGGGGCAGGACAGGAAATGAGTGGAGACTTGACTCTACCCCTGCATGCTGGAGTAACAGAGCAGTTAGGGGCATAGGTAGTAAGTATAGGCCATCTGTAAATACTGCCATATATAGACAGCACTGGTAGAACTCCTTGTCTTGGCTGGACATTCCCCGTGTGCTTTAAGCCTCCAGAGTTTGAACAGAGTCCAAGTGCTACCCGTAGCACTTGGGTTCTCTAGGCATAGTCTTGGGTTGTGGATCATCTGCCTGGAACCCTTTGAAAGCTGAGATCCCCCACAGTCTAACTGCCTATCCGCTGGAAGCAATGCTGACCCCTCAGACTTCCCTGTCATAAACATACCCTCTAACAGAATTTCAGCCATGTGAGTGCTCTGGTTTAACAGTTTCCCTCTTCAGGGGTATGCAACTGTGAAAGTCAACAGACTCAGAGAGACTTTGCCCAGGATTCTAAAGAAACTTCATTTTACTCAGCAGAAGAGATACACAGTTAAGATAATAAACATACTTATATGCAGTTTCCTTATATCTTTGTAGAGTTTTTTGGGCATAGATCAGAGTCCTCTAAGAAGCCCAGGATCCTCCCCAACTGTGGGCCTCCTGCTCATGGCTTCTCATCCAGAACAAGAAATCATTGGCCTTTTCTCCTTTTCACTAAACTGGCTCCTGAGACACTCTTTTATAATCTCCAGTCCTCCCCACCCCTGTCAGGTGACTGCCTGATCAGCCTCAACAAATGATTACTGACCCGTACTAGGTGCCTTAGTTGCCAGATGACCTCTGCCCTGGTAAAACAGTTCTGCTGCATAGGAACCAGTTATTGTCTAAGGTGCTTCTATTTGAATAGAGAACCAACGAGGTCTAGCAACCCTCTATTGGTAGCCCTCTTCTATTAGCCCTTGAAATTCCAGTCCTACACAGCGGTAAAAGGACAACTAGGCAAACAAGCTGTGCATTCCAAATGGAGTTTGCAGCTTGATAATTATGCATACAGAAAGTTCATGATTTAACACAGAACTCATAGCTGTACCCAGACAAATTTCCCAATGGTCACAACTACCCATTGGGATCAAGAAGGAATTGTGACTCAGAAATGCACTAGCCTCGCAGGGCTATTCCTGAGGTGGTGCAGTTTACACAAAACCCTTTGTTTATGGCTTTGAGAAAACTTTGTTGGATTTCTACAGAATGCAAACACAGAAACACATACAGAAGCACATATGCATAATTTTCATCTAAGTGGGTTAGATGCTCCAGTGAGTTCTGGTTTCTATGATGGTGGAAAGGAACAGAAAGTCACTGGATCTCCCCTGCAGGGGATTCCTTAGTGTGGAGGGCTCCTTAGCTAGTATAGAGCAGTATAGCATTTCACCAATCCCCAGCTGGCAGACAGCTCCCTGGGGAGTCGTGGGAAGATGAGGGGTTGGCATGGATTAGAGCAGCACTAAAACTACTCTAATCCAGGGGTGCTGGAACGATTTGTATAGTGGGGCTGCTCAGAGCCATTGAGCCAAATAGTAAACCCTGGATATAATGGAAACCACTTCAAACCAGGGGGTGCTGCTTGTTCCAGCACCTATGCTCCGCTATGTCCCAAAACTGGTGTTACACAGAATCAGACAGTCACAACTGGCACACCTGAGACTTCACTATCAGCTGTGTCCAGTGGGTACTGGGTAAATAACTATAAATTACAGCACACACTTATTCAGTGTAGTTCTCAGTCTGAATACAATTCAGTGCATTTCCCTTTACACAGAACACAACAGTTGTTAATAGTCCAGGGGGAAAGAAAGGCTGAGTGAGAATGCAATTTATTTATCATTCTCTGTCCTCATATCCAGACTGTAAAGTCACACACACACACACACACACACACACACACACACAAAAGGAAAATGTGGATGTGTCTATCCCTGTAGTTTGTGATGGGGTCTTTGAGTCACCTTCGTCAGCCAGCAAAGAGACAGCACACTTATCAAAACTGTTCACTAATAAAACCAATGTACATTACAAGGCTTTTATATTTATGTTCCAACTGGGGGAATAACCTATTTTTGGTGGTAGTTTATATATAATGTCATTTTGAATTGAAAAATAAAAACATTTTGTTTAGAAAATGTCAAACCTGAACGTTTAAATTTCATTTGAAATTTGACAAGAATTTGTGAAATGTTTCAGGTAACCTGAATCTGCATTTTCACTGACAAAAAATTTCATTTGAAAATGTTCATCCAGAATTACTTTCATATATTTGTTTCTGAGTTAAAGCCAAGTTGAAAAATTTAGATCCAGCTCCAAATGTCAAAGTTTTAAGGCATTTAATTCAATGGTTAAAATTCCACCATGTTAAGGGTAGGAACTACTCAGGACATTCACACCAGGATATGACGTACCGTGAATTTAGAGCTTGTGGTTTGGTTTAGACCCATCGCTTCTTTTAGTTGGGAAGAAAACTCCCTCTCAGATAACTCAATTAAATCAATATGGGGCGGGGAGGGAGGGGGGGAAATAGTCACGGACTTTGATCTAAATTCACAAATAGTTTCAGTGCCCTAAAAAAAAAAAATGTATGTTTTGTGTGAATTTTCTATTTGACAAAAACATTTCAACCAGTTCTACTTCAGACCTGATGGGGAAGGAGATGCTGTCAACACAATCAGTGGAGAGTTATCACTGAAGTGGATAGTGGAGGTTTGGTAACACTCACACTCACTCTGCATGGAGGAGTGTAGATTCACCCAACTTTGTAGTTGGGATGCTCTGGACCTTTTCACGGCACCAGAAGGGCTTTAAAGAAAACATCATTAGCTAAGTAGCTTGAAGTGACACTAATAGAAACTTCCCTTCAGCATTACCAGATAAAGGCTGCCACTTGAGCATGTATTTGTGTTTTGTTGGGCCCGATTGTCTACTACCTTGCACCTCATGCTGTCATTATAGATGGAAGGGGGTAAATGATGCCATGACAATGTGGCATAACAGGAGGGGAAATGATCAAGTAGATGAATGTGTTTTTATTTTAATAAAAAACAGGATTAATGTCCACTTTATAAAATACACTATACACTTAAATGCGGTTTTCATAACACCCAGATAGAGGGTGGATGTACTTAAAAAAACTCCACATCAATGACTGTTTGGCTTCCTTTAGGTTTTCATACCCAACAGCTGACAGAATGATTGTACACACGCTTGACATTTTACCAATGTTTGTCATATTTGTCAAGGATGTGTTAATGTGTTACAGAAGAGCAGCAACAGAAATATCAATGTTTTGACAAAAAAATGACTTGGTCATCATGGTGCCATGAAAGCTTTCCAGAGTAATGTCATAAAAATAAACACTGAACTAAAGACATGGCAGTACAGTAACATCTGGTAGAGCTTATCCTAGGAAATGCCTCACCTAGTGAACCATTCAACTTCCTTTAGCTTACACCAGACTGGAGAGGCTGCATTGTGCTTGTTCATTTTTCCTCTAAACTTATGGAATAGTTTGGTTTTTTTCATTACAAGGTAACTACTCTGAGGAAATTGACTATAGGAACTTAGAGTTTATGGTAATGAGGATCACATAGGTAGACAGATATTTTGTCTACATTGCAGTTTGCAGTGTGCTTCCCAGGGCAGGTAGACTAACATACTCCAGGTAGACCAACATACCCCGCTGCGGCGTAGACATACACTAAGAGACAAGTGTTACTTTGAAGCCCACAAAATATTCAACTCAAGCCTCAAATAAACTCAAAATCAGCCTTGGTTGGAGTTCAGCTTGCAGTCACAGTGCTCTTCATAAATTTTGTTCTCATGTGAACTTTCAGTCAAAGCCAGATATGAATTTTTTAGCTATTAGCAGAGATCCGCAAACATTTTATAGATCCACTGGTGCATTTTGAGCCCAAATTACGTCTACTAGGAAAGAGCACATAATATTTAGGTTCATAATTTTTAAACCCAGAAAGAACCATTATGAGTAGCAAATCCAACCTCCTGTGTAATAAGTGATAGGATTTTACTCAATAATTCATGCAGTGGAGGGAATTACTCTTCCTGACTGTAAGAGAACACAATCAAGCCCAATAACTTATGACGGAACTAGAAGATACCTTTTTAGAAAGGCATCTATGTGACGCTGCACCCCATAATGCTTTATAGAAATATGCTTATGACTGTAAATATGACATAACTGGAATATGTTTTACACTAGATATGCCAAGTAACATATCTCTGAAAAGGTTATGATCTATTGGATATATTCATCCTATTTGTATGCATGTATCATTTTTGTATGCAAAGTTACAAATATTGGCTGTGTACTTTTTTGATTTTAAGTAGCCTCAGTGAAGCAGTTGGTCAGCTTCTTGAGAAAAGACTATTCTCAGTAAGTGCCCAGACAAGAAACACCTAAGCTGATAATGAACTTTGAGAGATGCCAATCCACATCTGAGCTTTCCTGGGAATGTGACATTGGCCTGTAAAGAACTGAATCATTCATGAACATGTGACTTGCCCATGGACATGTGACTTGCCCAAAACTCCATCTGGTAGCTAGATTCTGCATAGGAGAGGAGAAGGGGTTTCCATCCAGAAGAGAGAGACTATATAAGCCCCTGGGGAAACCCCTCCATTTTGTCTTCAGCTGGCACAAAAGATAGCCTCTCCACCCCAAGGAGATGCCTGCAAGAAACTGGAACAAAAGGACAGTAACAGTAGGGTTGAGAGTGATTACCCGACTCAGACTAGGAGGAAGTCTAGTCAGTAAAAGAGGCTTATTGGAACACCTCTGAGGGTGAGATTTACCTGCATTTAGTTTTTTACTGTATTAGGCTTAGACTTGCGTGTTTTATACTATTTTGCTTGGTAATTTACTTTGTTCTGCCTGTTATTACTTGGAACCACTTAAATCCTACTTTTTATATTTAATAAAATCACTTTTTACTTATTAATTATCCCAGAGTAAGTATTAATACCGGGGGCGGGGGGGGGGGGAGGGGGAGGGGAGAGGAGGGGAACTGCTGTGCATCTCTCTCTATCAGTGTTATAGATGGCAAACAATTTAGGAGTTTACCCTGTATATGCTTTTACAGGCTAAAATGGATTTATTTGGGGTTTGGACCCCATTGGGAGCCAGGTATCTGAGTGCTGGAGACAGGAGCACTTCTTAAGCTGTTTTCAGTTAAGCCTGCAGCAGGGGGACGTGGTTCAGACTTGGATCTGTGTTTGCAGCAGGCAAGCGTGTCTGGCTCAAACAAGGCAAGGTACTGAAGTCCCAAGCTGGCAGGGAAAACGGGCTTAGAGATAGTCCCAGAACATCGGGTGGCAGTCCCAAAGAAGTTTCTGTGATCCAACCAGTCACAATCTAATCTTAAAATTTATGATAAATCTGTCACATCCTTTGGTAAGATGATCCAATGGCTAATTACCCTCACAATGTGTCTTGTTTCCAATTTGAAATGTTCTAACTTCAACTTTCAACCACTGGATTTATTTATGCCTTTGTTATTTTAAAGGGTTCCCAAATGTCCGACATCATCACAGATTCTTCAGCGATACCAAGGCCAGAAGCGACCATTGTGATCACCTAGACTGACCTCCTGTATTGCACAGGCCATAGAACTTCCCCAAAATATTTCCTAGAACAGATCTTTTAGAAAAAACATCCAATCTTGATTTTAAAAATTGTCAGTGATGGCGAATGCACCATGACCCTTGTTAAACTGTTCCAATGGTTAATTACCCTCACCGTCAAAATTGTACACCTTATTTCCAGTCTCAACTTGTCTAGCTTCAACTTCCAGCTATTGGATCGTATTATACCTTTCTCTGCTAGACTGAAGAGCCCATTATTAAATATTTGTTACCTATGTAAGTTATAGACTATAATCAAGTCACCCGTTAACCTTCTCTTTGGTAAGCTACATCGATGGACCTCTTTGAGTCTGTCACTATCGGGCAGGTTTTCTAATCCCTCAATCATGCTTGTGGCTCTTCTCTGAACCCTCTCCCATTTATCAAGACTCTTCTTGTCTGGTGGGCTCCAGAACTGGACACAGGAGTCCAGAGGTCGCACCAGTGCCAAATACAGAGTTAAAATAACTTCTCTCTACTCCTGCTAGAGATTCCCCTGATTATGCATCACAGAACCCCACTAGCTCTTTTGGCCACAGTGTTATCCTGGGAGCTCACCTTCAGCTGATTATCCACCACAACCCTCAAATCTTGTACAGAATCACTGCTTCCCAGGATAGAGTCTCCCATCTTGTAAGTAAAGCCTACACTCTTTGTACCTAGATTTACACATTTACATTGAGCCATATTAAAAATCATATTGTTTGCTTGAGCTCAGTTTATCAAGCAATCCAGAGTGCTCTAAATCAGGGACCTTATTTACCACTCCCCCAATGTTTGTGTCATATGCAAACTTGATCAGTTTAACTCCCTGTATAGTTAGCCAGACCGTGATTAAGTCACCTCTGTATCAACCCTAACCTTCTCTTTGATGAGTTAAATAGACAGAGCTCTTTAGTCTCTCATTGTAAGATATGTTTTCCACTAGGTATGACACTAATCCCCACCTCTGGTTGCAGTTAAAAGCCTGCAACCCCAAGCTTTGCCTATGGATTCACAATGAGATTTAACTAGGAGAAGAAAAGATGCATTTGAGTTCCAGCCTTTTCAAACATCAAAACCCAGGAAAGTGTATGAATTGCTGCTGCCGACAAAAATATGCAACCCTGTTTTGAACAGAAATTGGAAGCATTGTGCCAGTTCTAATGCGACAGGTTTTGCACAATTAAATTTGGATTTCACTTGACTAACATCTCCGTAGCCGAATGTTTCATTTTCTTTCACTGCCTAACAAGAAACAGGTTTGAATGTCAGCTGGTAGCCTAATACTTTATGTAGTTCAGTAGACTTGGACAGTCTATGGATTCTCAGAGGAACTGGCTACAAAACCCCACAAATGAATCTCAGACCTGGAACTTCATAAGCCACTGACGACAGGTCTAACTATGAAGTACTTATGGGTAAAAAACTTTTTGCACCTGAAAATTTCTCTCATTCATTAAACATAAAAGAGGCATATGGCTTTTAAACCCAGTTCAGAATCTGTCCCAATAGGCTGTTGTCAGGGTGTATAATTTTCTAGAGTTCTGAGATATCCGAAGCATCTGAAGGAACAGCACCAAAATGAAAAGCTGATCAAAACTGAAATTTGGTAAATGCCAGCTAGTCCTTCCATCAATCCATATGCAATTCTCATTCCCTTCCACTGAACTTTCTGTTCACAGAATGATGGCAAGATGGAGTTTATTTTTATACCTTTAGTAAAGATGTGTGAACTTTAAAATATCTATGAATCTCCAGCAGAGACTGGAAAATACTGAAATAAATGACACATTTCTCTGCCCACAAACACATCCCTTGGGCAAGGATATTAGATAGTGTTGTGCTGCCAAGTTTTTGTGCCTTTGTTTTCTACGTATGGCACCTTTAAATTTCTAAGAGCACTGTCTGTCTGCAGAGACAGTTGCCATTTGGTCCTTGTTATGCTGCCAGCGGGGAAGTCTTCTCTTCCAGATGGATCATAACAAGATCACATTCCAAGGCAATTTTAGCACTGACAGTGGGAGGTTAGTTTGACATCTTTTTACTGTGCTAACTCAGAAGCCTGTGTTTAAATGGTAAAGGCGTCATTACCAAGCCTCCCCCAGCAAAGGAAATATCCATCACAATAATTCTGGTGATCCTCTGATGGAAAGCATCACAGAAGGATAAGTCTTCTTTCCCTCTGATTATTTACCTGGTAGTAAAGCAGGTCAGACATTAATGTGTCCGGCATCAGCCTTCTACATTATTAATGTCACAACTGATGGTCATTTTCCAGCCAGATGGCTATCATCAAAAGAGAAGGAATCTGAAAAGTTCTAACTGTATTTAAAAGGCTTGCTGGGGTGAGAAGGCACAAGTCCAAAGTTCTACCCACTTATACAAGCCGTGAACATGGCTTGGAAGCTTTATTAGCACATGCAGTTCAGTGTATTAGTGGTGAGGACAAGTGCTCCTCAATCTGACACACATTCTTACATTATTATGTATTATTTGTTTTACTGCAGTGCCTAGGAGTCCATGGATCAGGACCCCACTGTGCTAGGCACTGTACAAACACAGAACCAAAAGACAGACCCTGCCTTAAAGAGTTTACAATCTAAGTAGAAGACACGACTCAACAGATGGACACAAGTGAGAGTATAAGGAAACAATTAGACAACATTGGTCACCCTGATATATACAAGAGTGCATCCCACCAGGAGTACACTGTGAAACAGAGGACTAGATTTTCAGCCAAACCACGACTGGTGTAAGTGGGAGCTACTCATTAGGGCTCTGATCCTGCAAAACACTTATGCACTTGCTTAACTTCACTGCCATGAGCAGCTCCATGGATTAAGCAAGTGTGTGTATTTCCAAAAATGGGACTTCAGGTTGTAACCATTTACAAGCAGTGACTTTCATGCAAACACTTTATTTGAAAAAAGAAAAGGAGTACTTGTGGCACCTTAGAGTCTAACAAATTTGAGCATAAGCTTTCGTGAGCTACAGCTCACTTCATCGGATGCATGCAGTGGAAAATACAGTGGGGAGATTTTATATACACAGAGAACATGAAACAATGGGTGTTACCATACACACTGTAGCGAGAGTGATCAGGTAAGGTGAGCTATTATTAACAGGAGAGAAAAAAAATCTTTTGTAGTGATAAACAAGGTGGGCCATTTCCAGCAGTTGACAAAACGTGTGAGGAACGGTGTGTGGGGGGGAATAAACAAGGGGAAATAGTTTCACTTTGTGTAATGACACATCCATTCCCAGTCTCTATTCAAGCCTAATTTAATTTTCCACTGCATGCATCCAATGAAGTGAGCTGCAGCTCACGAAAGCTTATGCTCAAATAAATTGGTTAGTCTCTAAGGTGCCACAAGTCCTCCTTTTCTTTTTGCGGATACAGACTAACACGGCTGCTCCTCTGAAACCTGACTTTATTTGAAATATATTTCACAGTGTATTAATGGCAAGAAAAGTTTCTGGCACTTTGGACTTGAAGAATGCATGACACTAAGTAAAAATAACCCTGTTAGGGTGCCCTTAATAGAACTTAAACATTAAATGAATGTGCTTAATATTGGATGTTTGTTTCTACCATCTGCACTGTTGAGGGCACATGGGATAAGGAATATGAAGCGGTATTGTCTAAATTAGTAATGTCCACTCCCTATGGCATTACATGACAGACACAGCAAGAGATTCTTTGGACGCACTGACTGTGAATGATTCAGTTAAACCACTACTCAACCCAAAAATAAATAGCAAACCCATTACTAGCCAGCACACCACAATCCCAGCGCTTACATAACTGAAACCAAAGGGAATTCAGTGCAATGCTTTTTTAGTGAATGGACATTAAGTCCTGATAGACTCCAGCCTTCAGACAGGCAATGAGACAAATGTGGCCGTCTGATTTCTAATGCACCCTACATAGATACTGTAGAAGACACAGGGCTAAATAGTCTGTCTAACGCTCCCCAGAAGGGGAACACTAGTCATAAAATTACACAGGACGGGCCATCATATGGAAACTAAACCATGTTCTACCCAGGGGAGAGTGATGCAGCACCATGGAAAGAGGAGGGAGATTGGAGACTATGCAGGTACTAACAAATTATGGAAAATATCCTTAGGACTTTGGGACAATTTCATGGAGTTCTTGGCTCTCCATGTATGGTCTATCCCCTCCTCAAGCAGTGCAGCTAGTTTAGTGGTCATGTTGTCACATAGCCACTGTTCTGCATGCATCCCACATGAAGGAGGCAGAAGCCATGGGGTTAGGACTTCATGCTACAAGCAACAGCTGCAATATGTACAGCACCTTTCCTCTCAGTGCACCCCTCCAGTACACGTACAACACATTTACACATCTAGTCACCTGTGCGTGGAATAGCTT
This sequence comes from Chelonia mydas, assembly GCF_015237465.2. Lineage (NCBI taxonomy): Eukaryota > Metazoa > Chordata > Testudines > Cheloniidae > Chelonia > Chelonia mydas. Next base: position 93,457,166 of record NC_057855.1, read on the forward strand.
TCAGCCCAGCGCAGGCTTGCCTAAGGTCTTATATGCCAGGGAAGACTTTACTATGGGGCACAGAGCCTCTGCACCACAGGGTGAATTTCTCCCAAAGAGTTAATAAAGGGGCTGACACACTCATGCCATGCAGATGCTATTCCATGCTGCTTGAATTCTTTGCTAGTCCTTGGGTGCCTTTGCTCCTCCCCCGGCCTCTGAACAGAAGTGAATTCCTGTCCATTGATTCCACGTTTATACCTCACTCTTATTTAAAACTCTACAGTAACCCCACCACAGTGAGTAAAGCAGATAGAAAGCCTAAAAATGTGTATGTTTTCCCCCACCTTCCCATCTTACTATTTGAACACAGGTTGCTGTTCTCGCTCCTCCCCTCAATATCCTTTATTGTTTGCCACAAACATTTGGAAAATGTCCAACTGCTTCCTTCTCATATGGTCTGTTGAGCCTTCAAGCACCTGTTGATCTGGGTGTTGCCATATTGAGGATATTATATATGATTCAATCCATGCTAATGAGCCCTCTATCTTTAACGTATGACAACATGGACCTTTGAAATCCCATATGCTGTCACTGCTAAATATATATTATGCCAGATCCTTGATTGGTGTAAATGTGCATAGCTCCAGCTAAGTCAATGGGACTATGCCGACTTACGAGCTCAGGAGCTGGCCCATGGCTAGTAATCGACAGCTCTTGGATCTTCTATAACATATTAATGAAAATTAAAGAACTATTTACAAGTGGCTCTTCCACAAGACATGCCATATGTTATTTATTGACTGAGATTTGTTTGATTTACATAAAGAGAGCTCGTCCTAGGCTATGGGTACCCTGGTCAAAGCCTTACAAATACATTATGTTCAATTCAGAGGCTAGCAATTGATGCACCATGGAAGCACCTCTCAGAAGTAACTTTGCTGCATTATATGCATACGACTAGTAAGCCTCTTCCCTTCCTGAGTGAACCATGAACTCCCAGCCTTCATAATTATATCATACACAATCCCACAGAAGTGTATGAGTTTAAGAGTTTCCAAAATTGCCTGATAGTGACTGGCCTTTGCAGGTGATCACAGGAGGGTAGGGGATGGACAAGGTGGGTGGGAGAAGGTATAAGGATCCTTCCTGTTGCACATTCCATGTGTCGTATAACAATATAAGAGAACTCCATGTTTATAAAGCTAAACTGGCTCTGTATTAAGAACGGTTTACAGTGGTGCTACAACTGCAGCTAGCATTCTAGTCATGTGCACACAGACTGACTTTCTGATGTTTCCTCCAAACTCTGCCCTCCTGCAACCTGTACTCCTCCTCCTCAGTTCCATGCAGGTTGCTTCACTCTCCTCAACCCCTTTTACTGTCTGTTTGGCCTGAAAGATTCTACTGAATTCTGAGAATTGTCTTGGCACAGTGGTGTTGGGCTGGCTAGTCGAAATTTAATGGATTTCACTATTGTACACATTTTGATCACTTCCTCAAATTCCTTTGAGAATCCCAAAATTCTCAAAACATGTCTAACCCCAAACTCAAACCAGCTTTGTATGGAATCAAAGTTCAGTATCAAGAGTTGCCCCTACGGTTCTAGTTACTAGCAAGTGGATTTAGTTCTCTATAACGCAAATATGATTTACCGAAGAACAGAAAACCACTACCCCTCTGTTGCAATTTAAGAAAGTTTAGCTTTCTTCCATTCTAAAGCGCAACATCTTACCATAAGAGAAAAGTTTTATTGGATTTGTGTTGGAAGTTGTGACGGGAACTTTTGAGCTATATTTCATGATGCATAGCGTAGCATGGGTTGTAGCTCCCAGCACACCAAGTCTGGCATTATTGATTGGATTTCCAGTACTGGCTGGAAGAGTGGTTGGAAGGTAAGATTAGAGGACACCAGTTGTACCTAGAGTTAGTGGTGAGTGGTGCTACCTAGCAGCCACTGCGGATATCTGTACCAGGTTTTCGGCGTATGCTTTGTGGGGTAAGGGCATGCTTGACCCCCAGAGTTTGGAAGCTGGAAGATATTCTCCCTCCTACAAAAAAAAGGCATTAACTCAGACATTGCCTAGGATTTGGAGTAAGATAAGATGATGTCACTGCCCTTGGCAGCAGAGTCAGAACTGGAACCTTGGATTTAGGCACTGATGTGTCTACAGCCCTTGAACTGCAGGATGGCTGGGAAGATCATACCAACAGAGGTATCCCTATAGGAAATGGGGAGGAGACAGTGGGGTCAAACCAATCATTTCCTTCCAGCTGTCAGGGCTTCCCATGTTAGAGTTCTTGATACCCAATCAAGAGTCCGTGTGGGCACACTGTGCTTCCTTTCAGCAATGCCATACTATTATTCCTAAGCTAGCATCCTTAGGCCAGACGCTTGACACAACTGCAGAGAGCTGGGGAGAAAGGTAGCTCTAAGCAGTCTTTCCACTCTCCTGGTTTGGTGCTGGCTCTGCAGCTGAAATGCTTCCCTCCACTTCACCCCACCGCAACTATATGTTTGTCATCATTTGCTTCCAACTGAACAACCCCATGTCTGTGTAAAGATTTTACTTGGCTTCTCCCTGCTCTGACACAACCTTGCCTGCTCCCTGCCCCTCGTGTGGGGGCTGGGATGGCTCTATGCCATCCAAGGATGCTCCTCTGTTCTAGAAACCCTCAGTTTCCCCTTTAAGATCAGCTTTCTGCCTGCTTTGCTTTGCTGTGCTGTGCAGAGTCAGGGCTGAGAATCTGGCCCCAACAATCTATTAATTCAGTTAGAGAACAGCAACCTTAACGAAAAATTATTCCCAATTGTTAATGTTCGCTATAGTGAAGTTATATTAGCTCATTGAAATTTAATTGCTAAAGGGTTATAAGAGCTTAGAAATAGGCCTAGCATCTGTCTCTTTTTAATGTCTCAATTATCACCACAATAATTTAATGGCACCATGTTAGAGACTCACCACTGACACGCTAATGAATGGCACCTTGTTCATTTACATTAACTCTATTTTCAGAAGGTTATAGGTTGAAGGCAGCCATCTTATGCTTCAGATATCACCGAGTCACATTTATCTCATTTTACTTTTATAACTGAAATTACGCATCTTAAAAATGTTCACTCAACACTGAACTGCAAATGGGTTAAACTGTGGTCAATTAAAATTATGTACTCATTTCCCAAGATCAAGCTAAGTAACATGAATCCTTTCAACCCACTTATTACTTAATTTGTCTGTCAGCGTTTACTATTGAAATTCAGTTAATCAGTTTGTTTTGTGAGTTGCCATTAAATAGACATGTCCGTCATCCTGTGCTTTTTAAATGAACATCTGTTTTCTTGTAAATATTTTACTGTATTATTTTCTTTCCACTATACCAGATTTACTTATATAATATTTTTCTTCTATTTATTCTGGAGAAACTATCCTACTAACTTGAATAAACTGTCAGATCTATTGCATCTAAATTATGATAATGTTAATTTCAGCCATAGAGGATGCAATTATATATATAATTATAAACAGTGCTATTTATTTAAGCCTTTCAATAAATCACACATGGGATACGCTAGACAAAACATGATTTCCTTCATAGGCAGTGGAATAGTCTCTGAGATCAGTCAAATGTTGGTGTAGTCATAAAATGAATTGTGCATGGAATTCTTCATTGTGACACTAATTCTAGGAGATTTCTCATTTTAGCAAAATTAGTAAAACAGTGGGGAATATAAACAAAAACAAATCACATAATATCTAATATTAATGTACATTTAAAAGTCTTTTACAAGTCATTTTATTCTAACATAATGCGACCATTCAATAATTCTCTGACACAGCCCTGTTGTGCTAAGCACAATTATAGGGTGCAACCTATGTCTGTTTTATGGACTAGAATGGATCAGGATGTCTAAAATGTCCTCGCTTGTTGGTACCACTCATGCTACAAATATTGAAATTGAATATGTCAGATGATCCAATATAAAGTATTACGTCTTATTATTATTGTAGTGGGGACGAAACTCATTCATATACGATTTTGTGAGTTACATAACGTCTATCATGTAAGTTTTATAGTAAATGTATATATTCATCTCTCCTTCGTAGAGCACTGAATTAAGGTATAATGCATTTGGGGCCATACTTCCTGTGTTGCATGCTGAGGAATCTCTCCGTTTACTGCAAAATCTTCAGTCTCCATCCTGGCTTATACCCTTTCCCGGGTTATGTAGCATGGATGGCATTAAAGGAGTAAGGAACAGAACTCTCTCATGGTGGATATCATGTGGCTCCTGCAGATCACTGGGGATCCAAGAGGATCCCTGGGGAGCTGCCAAATTTGTGGAAAGTTCCATTTCCTATTTGACATGATGGAATCATCAGGGAAGAATTCCATGAGGAAATCCTCAGGGATATTTCCTACCTCAGAAGCCTCTCCTACAAGTTCTTCCATAGGCTGTCCTGAAGCAAAACCTTTTATGTGGGCTACACTCTTATTCAGTCCTTTGCAATCAACTGCCCTGCTCACACATTTCTAATATAAAGGGAAGCATGTGGCCCTTTAAACGTAAATGGAGTTACAGCACATGAGGAATCTAGTCCATCTGGGAACATCTATAACTGGGAACTTTCAGAACTATGAAGAGCTGAAATACTAAAGGAAACCCACTGCTTCACTACCAGGCACAAAATATGGCTCATGATACTGTTGTTATAAAATTGAATGGTTATCAATATAATTTAATCACTTAGTGGTCATCTCTAGTGAAATTAATATTCTTAAATATTCATGACACGAGATAGCTCTTCTTAACCTGCAGAAGGACCTCGTTAAAAGTGTTAGTCCAGGAAAATAGACAGTTATGGGGCAGTTGTAATTGGATCTGGAACCTTTCACCTCAGGGTTACCGGTTTGAATTTGATCCTGCTCGATAGTGATAGAAAACTATACTAGCACTTCTAATTTGAATCAAAAATCTTTTGAACCAGAAGAATGAATTCATTACTATCGGATGATTGAACTCCATCTTATTAAACTGAACAGAGAGAAATAGTTAAATATTATTTACAAAACATAATGATTAATACTGCAACTCTGCATATATGTAAAATCCCAGGTGTTTAACATTAAGAAGGCCAGATGAGAAGGTCAAGAAAATGTTATGGAAAATGTCAAAGCACTATCAGACATTTTAAAGGTCATTCCTAACACAAAGGTGACTTCACATAGAAGGGTAAAGGGGGATATCCAGGATTGTATCACCTTTCCAAAGGGATGGGAAAATGTTGAAAGTCATGTCAGGAATAAAGAATATGAAATTTCCAAGTAGATAATATCAACCTTTGTATGATAACAGAAAGTAACATTACCGGAAGAAAACCACGCTGGAACTATAAAATGGACTAATGTAATAACGTTTATAAAATCATGAGATTTCTGAACATTTAGCCATGAATCACAAAGGCATCCATTCTATAGTGAAGATCTAAATTTCAGCTTCAATTCCACAACAAAGACTGATATGTACATACAATTCTATCAGGTGAGCAGTCTGTGGCATAGGGTAAGATTTCTAGGGAGATCTGGGATCTGATTGTCAGAGGTGCTGAGCACCCAGCGTTCCTATTCACTTAGCTGGAGGTGATGGAGCTCAGCTATCCTGAAAATTGGGCCCATGCAGGATAAACTAGAGCACTCTCAGTAGTCTTATGCCTCCATATGCAATGTTACACACATACAAGTTACTTCCCTCTGACACTTGATATTAGCAAAGTCTGTCATAAAGTACTTCTTTTTTACATAGAGCACACTACATCACACATAATCAACTACTCTAAAGAACAGTAGTAGGTGTGACATGGGTAGGCCAGATGCTAGCTCTTGCCTATGCTGTAGGCCTTAGCTAAGAACTGACAAACTCATAGCTGGAGACCAGACCAGATCACATGTATGTTAGTTTTGCTCAAAATAGGTATTCGTCTTATAAAAATGTATTTCATGTTTAGATGCTATGAAATGCTTGTAAATTGCTGCCTGCATTGATCTCACTTGTAATGTCGGTAGTCTATGCTATAAGAAAAGATGTAAGGTTTTCTTTATAACTTTGAAAATGTTTGCTGTGAACACAGGCACAGGAATTGTCGCCCCCTCCCCAGCAAGAAGGACTATCAAAATCAGGTGGACCATCAAGGAACATTGCAATGGAAAGGATTGGTGAATGGCCTTATCGCATCTTGGAAATCTTTTGTGCAAGGAAGCTTATCCTGTAGACTTGGAAGCTGAATGAAGGAAACAATACAAGGCCACAGGGAAATTGTCCATCTCTTTGCCACTTGAACTCTGATGGAGCTAGAGGCACCAAACTGCCTCCTTAGCCCATCCTGAAAGACACTTGAACTGACAGATCACTACAACTCTGTCACTGCTAGGATCTAGATGGTGACTCATGTGTGTATATGTTTGCTTGCTTTAACCTGTAAATAACTCATTTCTTTTTCCTAGTTAATAAACCTTTAGAGAGTTTATTACAGGATTGGCTATAGGCATTGTCTTTGGTGTAAGATCTAGAGTACCAATTAATCTGGTCTCTTGCGACTAGAAACAACCTGAACATTGTGTGACCATTTCTCACCGAGTCCAGTTTGCCCGAGTGGTAAGATGGACTGGAAAGTCAAAAGGGATGGTCTGTGACTCCATGGTAAGACTGTTTAGAGTGACCTAGGAGTTCACATTTGTTACTGGCTCGGTAAAATCTAATTATAGAACATACCACCAGTTTGAGATAGCTGCCTTGTTTCTGATAGTCTGCCCTGAAGTAGGCACTCTCAGTCGTGAGCCTCTCCCGACAGTGTCTCATCCTTTGAGTTCTATTCTATAGAAGTTCTTATACCACACATCACCTTAGTATCTAAGCACCTTCTGCCAGCACATTAAGCAATGCTACTCCTCATCTGTCATGTATTGCTCGTGCAGCGGATTATCTTGTTTTTGTCGGAGTTTAGGTTTATTAGTTTTGTTGTTTTATATAGCTATATAGCTAGAGATCTCTCTCTTTTTCTCCCTCTCTCTGTATGTCTATGCAAAGATTGATGAGCATGGACTCTGAACTCTAATTGGCTTGAGCAGGAATTCAGGGTACTCAGCACCCATGTAGGAGACCCTGAGCATCTCACCAGAGCAGGCCCCCAGAGTCCAGAATATTGCATCAGTGAAATGTGTGAAGGGAATGAATAACATAATTATCCTTCTCATGTTGTTTCCTATCTCCCTTTGGAGGAAGCATGTAGTAATTTATATGATTATACACATTAGGGGTACTTATTCTGCAACTTTAATTATTAAGGATTCGGTATAAAAATATATTATATATCTGCCACACTTCAGCAATCCTTAAATTCCTAAACTGTTGTCCTTTGGGCTTCAGTAATGCAGAAGGCTGATGTACGTGTTACTGAGCTAAGCCCCAGAATTATTGCCTTTGAAGAAAATCCTCCGACAAACTGGTTGCACACATTCAGCAGCATTTCCAGCTGTCTTGTCAGAACTGAAGCCACCACCAACCGTCTCCACCTCCCACCCCTCCCCACTGACCTCTTATCTATGATGCTGGCTCTTGGGACGCTCCCAATATTGTCTTCCTTTTGTCAGAAGTGGAAGGTTAGAGCAGCTTTACTTTTACAGTATCTTTGATGGCAGTCTAGTCCCGATGGGGGACTCTACCCAAACTGACGTCCTTTTGACTTTCCTGCCAACATAATCAAACCATGTGCCACATGGTGTTTTAAAGCATTAAAAACTATTAAAACCTGTGTCCCTCTCTGCCCCATAAACACTGCAAGCAGGGCTAGTTGGCATGGGTGGTGGGTGAACCGGCCCTTGGGGCAGGCTAGCCCCTGGCCCCATCCCCATTTGCCCGAGGCCCTCCCCCTCCCCCTTCCCTTCAACCCTTCTCTTTCCTGGAGCCCAGACCACCCCCACCATGGCCACCGTCCCCCTGTCCTGAGCGCCCCCAACCCTGGAGCACCAGGCAGGAGACACGGCCCCAGCGTCCCCAACCCCAACCCCGGAGCACCTGGCGGGAAACGTGGCCCCGGCCCCAGTGCTCCCAGCCCCATGCCTTGTGAGCACCGGCCTTAGCTGCCCCCAGTCCCGGCGGCAGGCCGGCCTGCACCAGCCCCAGCCCGGCCCATGGAAGGGTGGGAACTGGAAGCAGGCAGGAGGGGACCTGGGGGCAGAGCGTGGGCAGGGCCACCCATGCTAGTAGGTACACAGGGGGTTGAGGTCCAATGTGCTCTTTGAAATTCTGCACTAGCCAGCACCTGATTATACTCAGGAAGTACAAGCACTAGTATTCTGCATGCTTCAGGTGAAGTACTGTAGGGGTGCTGAGGTTAATGGGGGGCTCTCCATTGAATTACTCTTGGACCAGATGTTGAGAGGACCTCTTGATTCTCTTGTGCCATCCAAGCAGTGACAACCAGATTCTAGCCCTGCACACACTGAAAAACATTAAGGCCCTGATCCTGCATTCTTTCTGAACGCCAAACTTTCACTGACTTTGCTGGCAGGAATATGGAATTAGGTCCAGATGTTGCAGAACTAGCCAAATTATTTCCTATTGTTATTTTCTTGCCTTGCTAAAGTACTTTATTGAAGAAGACTGGGTGAAGCAGAATACAATAAACAGAGCCAATGGCCAGCCTCACAAAAGAGAAACAGTTACGCATGATAAACACACTCATGTTTTGAGGCGTTGATATGAAAGTTGCTAAACCAGATTAAATCCAACTCTTTTAATCCAGGAGTACTTGTGGCACTTTAGAGACTAACAAATTTATTTAAGCATAAGCTTTCGTGGGCTAAAACCCTCTTCATCGGATGCAAGTACCGCAAGTACTCCTGTTCTTTTTGCGGATGCAGACTAACAGGGCTGCTACTCTGAAATCTTTTAATCTGGTAACTCTTATGCAAAGTCAATTTTTAATTATAAGAAAGAGTCTCTGCACTTGTTCTCTGCACAGAACAATTGTAGCTTTTAGAGATTAGTGGGTTGCAGATCTAAACACTTCAATTAAAACTTTTTTGTATAGTGCCATCTAAAATAAGGCATAGCACCAGGGATTATGGGTGATCTATGCTCTGGGCTATTGACCAGAGATTTGAACTCTCACAAAGAAAGCTCTCCAGGTTGCCTTGAAAAAGGCTATAATCAATCTCCCCTGTTTGTCCATTGGGCTTTGGATGAGAGAGAAGCCTGAAGGCTGCCAATATTTATGTATTTATGTTTGACAAATTTAATTTTTTCTGACAGTGACATTCATCAAAAAAACAAAATAAAGCAACATATTACAGTGGTTAATTTTTCTTTTCTCTTCCATTGCATCTGCACTATTACATTTCATGAAGTTCTCTCCAAGCTCTTTAAAGCAGTCAGTTTAAAGAATAAAGAAGGGTAGTGGGGGAAAAGTTTTCCTAACTATACCAATGGAAATTTTTTTTAAAACCCAGTATAGACAAGGTTATATTCATACATAAATGCCTCTGTTGAGTTTCTCCTTCAGCTCATCTGGTAGAGCATTAAAGTTTGGCTACTTGGGTATCCCAACACATGGACTCTGATTCATATATTATTGATTTGTTATTAGTTTATAAATTAGTATAGAAGGTATTTATTATCCTTGAGGGAGGCAGTGTCCTCAGTGGTGGACTTCTGAATGTCACAGTTCTGTTGGTTGAGTGAATATTTTCATACAAGGTAAGACAATATGTTAACAGAAAAAAAAAAAGACAGGAAAGTTCAAGATACACGTGACATGTATGTATGTATAGAACAAACATGAGATGATTCCCCCCTCCCTGAACATATCAGGATGAGAGACTCTTCCATCTCCTTTGGCTTTCAGTTAAATGAGAACATCTGAAAAACAAATTACTTCTTTTTACTCATCTAATTTTGCATTAGAGATATGTCTCTCTCACTTAGCAAGTCTGATCTACCCCCTGTCCACAAGTGCATTCATTTCAGAATGGAGTATGAACACCAAGAGAGAAACAAACACAACAACATTTAAGCTCTTGCATGATTAGATATTTCAAGATTGTCTAGAAACCTAGTGTCACTATATTTCCAATTTATATAGGACATATTGTACTGCATCAATTCTGTTTTACTATAAGCATTTCAGCCTTTTAAATATGACTTAGGTAACTCCCCTCTCTTGTAAGAAAAAAAGATAACTAAATGACATTCAGTTCAATGATTCATGTTTATAACTGGAATTGGTGAGCATTCTAAATAGGTCATTCATTTATTTTTAAATTATTTCCTTTTAATTGTCTATGTAGTTTTTGCTGCCAGCGTGACTATCAGATATAATGCTTTTTTTCATCCTTACCCTCAGTCTTATAGATCACAATGAGATCAAGCCAAAGAGGATAGGTTAACATCATGATATTTTTCCTTCAAATATTCTACTTACAGAGAGTAAGTGAAAGCAGGAGAGATTATTGAGCAGAGGTCAGCTCCTTATTTAAGTGGACAGCTACAGCATCTCTGTCTGATGAGTGGTCTGATTTTAGATATTGGACAAAAGCATCCTTGTTGTAATTCCAAAGTCTGTGGTATTATAGGGTATTTAATAAGGATGCATTTCAGCCAAAAGAGCTTGACATTGAGCATCTGATTCAGTGTGCATCTATAATTCAGCATTATGTACATTTCATAGAGTCTGACCACCTCCTGCCAATCATTCACTTATTTATTTAATAAGGAGGGCATGGGACTGGAACACATCTTTCCACACAAGGAACACCATGAATAAGACAGAAAATAGATCATATTACCTCTATATAAATCAATGGTACACCCACATCTTGAATACTGTGTTCAGATGTGGTTCCCCCATCTTACAAAAGTTACATTGGAATTGAAAAAGGTACAGGAAAGGGCAACAAAAATTATTAGGGGTATGGAACGGCTTCCATATGAGAAGAGATTAATAAGACTGGGACTTTTCATCTTGGAAAAGAGGCAACTAAGGTGGGACGGGGGGGATGTGGTCTATAAAATCATGACTGTGTGGAGAAAGAAAACAAGGAAGTGTTATTTACTCCTTCTCATGACAAGAACTAGCGGTCACCAAATGAAATTTAATAGGCAGCAGATTTAAAAACAAACAAAAGGAAGTATTTCTTCACATAACGCACATAACAACCTGTGGAACTCTTTGCCAGAGGAAGTTGTGAAGGCGAAGATCACCACATGGTTCAAAAAAGAACTAGATAATTTAATGGAGGATAGGTCCATCAATGGCTGTTAGCCAGGATGGGCAGGGATGCAAAACCATTCTCTGAAGTGTCCCTACCCTTTGTTTGCCAGAAGCTGGGAACAGGCAACACGGAATGGATCACTTGATAATTACCTGTTCTGTTCATTCCCTCTGAAGCTCCTGGCATTGGCCATTGTCAGAAGACAGGATACTGGGCTGGATGGACCTTTGATCTGATCCCATATAGCCATTCTTATGAATAGATCATTCACAAACCTAAAAACACAGTCCATTCAAAGGCTATCAGTTCTGTCTCAAAAGTAAATGCATTCATGGCAAAGGCAAACCTTGAAAGGTATAGACACAATGAGCCAAACTGAGCCCTGTTGAAAATGTCATGGAAATCAATGATGTTACAAAAGGGATGAATTTATCCCAATGAGACATACTAGATTGGTGACACTGGTAAGGAGGTGCCTCATTGGGCTTGTCTACACTGGATAATTATAGCAGCTATACACATTAGTGCCGGCCCATGTGCAGCTAGCACATTGCACAGCCATTTTCATTATCACTTTCATTTCATTTGCATTTATCCTTCCATCCAGATACAGCAATATGCTTGCCTACATTAGCCCGTCAATGTTACACATTGACACAGGCGAAGAACACAGGGCTAACATAAAAAGGTACAATGAATGCCCACCGGAGCTCCTTGTGAATACACAGACTTACAAATTCTTAATTTGTTTCCCGTGACTATTCACAAAATGTTTGCTATGTCTGGGAACCGACACAGCCCCAACGCCATATCTGCTATTTCCACAGACATTCCTGCCAGCAAACTCAGTGACTAGAATCCTGGGCTTGGAAAGTGACTGTAAAAAGAAGACTGAGTAGAGTCCAATGCAAAATGAGTTTTTATTTGAGTAAATATCAGCTGGGATTTTTTGAACTACTCTGCCAACTCCATAATTGCCTCTTACCTATAGATCAGAATAGGGAATATTTTAGCATTGGCAGGGCCATATCGGGAGACTTCTACTACTTGTGCCGAGCTTATTTTAAATTATACACACATTCAGCTCCCAGGATTCTCAACCTTGCATTTTTTTCTAGAGAAGTAAAATTCATTACAAAATAAAATATGTATGACATCTGAAAATTATCATGAAAGACCAATACTCATTACGACTGTATTTTATATGAGTAAGTCAGACATTTCTTCAGTTGTCAATCAGCCTTATTCACTTCAAAGGATTTTGGATGTTATTTTCAGCGCAAACTTTGTTTTCTCCCCAGAAATAAATATAATTATTTCATGGAGATTTCAACAGTTCTTCTTATTCATTATTTATTCTGGCTTTGTTTGTAAAACATAGGGACCAGATCCTGAAGTCTATATTCACTAGCTTTTAGTTCTTACTCAAGAAGAATTCCCATTGCCTTTACTATTACTTATGGGTAGTTCAGTAGAGCTTTGAGCAATGGGAAAAGAAGATTATTGAAGCATGCTGAATATAGGATATTGGGGAGAGAGAGAAGTGAGACAATGCATATAGTTAATTATATAGCCAGCATCAGTATTACAGGCCCTAGATGGGTTCACTTTGAAAAGAAATAGGAGATCACTGTATAGGGTTTAAAACATTCGATGGGCTGAACCCAGATTGCTTGATGCATGTACACAGCTTGCATCCAGATTGTGCAGAATCTAAGACTTCATTAAAAAGAAAAATAATGTTGCTGTCCTTCCTGTTTTGGGGAAGAAAACAACAACAACAACAACAACACACCTTCCAAATGTGAACCAAAAACAGAACTGATTCTGTCTTTCTGAATCTGCTGGTAGCCAGAAACAATGATTCAGAAACAATGATTCCGAGGTGTGAACTTAAAACAGCAGTAAACCCCACCAGCACTCTCACGCTCACTTTTGCCCTGTGCTGAATTAATCCTCCCTAAACCCATCACCATTTAGAAGAGTTTCTTAGGCAACTGCTAGTTGGAAGTACAGCTCCTGCAGGAGCAGTGACCTTATGGAGGGTGGGAAACCGAGATATGGCACCAGATCTTGAAGAATCAGTAGGTTCTGGGGTTGAAACTCTGCCAGCTCAATGAGCAGGAACTCACAGATTTCCCAGGCTTTCCACCATCTGTTGTGGACTCGCACTGATGTAGCTTCTTGCATGTATTTCAAAATGTTTCATAATCCTTCCAGAACCTGCACCTACCATTTTAAACAGCTACCTTTAAAGATGTGATCTTTACTGTTGAGTCATGTTAAATGATCATTAATTTATCATCATAACCCCTTCAATTTACTTATGAAAACTGTACTTTTACTTCTTTTGGAATAAACATGGTTTGTATGCAATCACACTCATAAAATGGAGAGCTCAAATTGTGTATGAGCTGTTTGCCAGTTCATATAGGTATTTGTAAATGTAACACATTTCTCCTGAACTTGGCAGACAACTGAAAAAATTACATCCAAATCTAAGGTGCTTTATTAAAATATGTAGCTAACCCAGTATCTAAAGAAAGAGAACAATATGGCTTGGTAGCCTTTGAATTTAATGATTCCATGTTAGCAGTGGGATAGCCTGAGAACTGCACATGGGACTATTTCATCCATTGCTTTGCATAACAATGTCAATGAATGATTTGCCTAAACCAGTTTGGGCTAAATTCACAAAGAAACGCCGGCACGGTGACACTGAGTATTACGATACCTTACTTTTAGGCACCTAGAAAATCACTCGGATTCATGACGCAAAGTAGGTACCTAATTTCCCTATATAACAAATAGGGAGAGAGGCACGCCAAAATGAGATTCACAAAAGCCAGCACAGTAGGGGGATCCTCGCCTAAGCTGGCATCTCCCATTGGTTAAGCCAAGGGATGTGTGATAAGCCCTGCCACTCTCTCAGATGGGCACCTAAGTTCAGGCTGGAGGGGCGTGCTTCCCTTTGCTTGTGATTCTCTGTTTAAACCTCTTGGGTTAGGCACCTATGGTGTTTTACTTGGAGGGTGGATGCAAGTCTCTCTCCACCTTAGGAGTAGAAGGGATCTGCCACCTCTCAGGTGCATGCCTTATCCCATAGTCTGCACTATGGGATAGCCCTGATGTGGGCCTCTCTCTCTTGTGGAAGCTGTTCCACTGCATATAAACAATGCAAGACTCACTAGGCCAGAGAGGGAGAGTAGAAGCATGAGAATGATTCTGTAGCTGGGTGGTAAGAGCATTCATGTGGGAGAGCCAGGATCCAGTCTCTCAGCTCCTATGGCTTTTTAAAAAGTTATTTATCCACAACGGAACAGCTTCAATAGAAGAGACCGAGTCGAGTCACAAATCGGCACATCCCATAGGCCGGTGGCTAGGGTGCTCTCCTAGGGTGACCAGACACCCCGATATTAGGGGCTTTGTCTTATATAGGCAACTTTCCGCACCTAAGTTCCCTCTAAGCTGCATGGCCATGCAGCAGCCTATTAAGTGCCATGCAGGCGCTCAGGGCTGCGTCAGGAGAGATGCCTCTCCCTCAGCCCTGGACCTGTAGCGGCCAGGGGGAGAGATGCCCCTCTCCTGGCCCCAAACCAGTCTCGGCCCAGACCTGCCACGCCCCAGCAGGGAGAGGTGCCTCTCTCCTCCAGCCCAGGTGCTGGTGTGGGGAGAGAGTCCTCTCTCTCCACTGTAGCCCTGCCTCCCCACACCTCAACCCTCTGCCACAGCCCTAAGCCCCCCTGTCTCCAAATCCCTTGCCCCCCGCTTTCCCCCCCACACACATGCATTTTGTTATGTGCACCAATATGGAGGTGATGTTTAGGCAGAGTGGGGACTTCAACTGGGGTGTCTCCTACATCCCAAATGAGTACCTAACCACTGGGCTAAATGTTCTGAGGGAGCTCCTTCTCCTCCTCCACTCTGCCATTTTGTGCAAGCTCCCCTAGAGAGCCCCAATCCAGTAGATAGGCTCTGAGAATGCCTGCGATATCAGACCCCTCAGGCAAGTTAGGTGGAGGAACGTCTATCCTGCCCGATTCATGAAGCACCCTGGGACTCAGCCATCCAGACACCTGGTGAGCTGCTGCAGTGCACATGCTCAGAGGAAGAAACATAGGCATTATGGAACGTTTACTTCAAAAAGTTAGCCCTGAGCAATTGTAGGTGCCTACAGGGTTCAGGGCAGCTGAGCAGGGGGTGGGTCTGTGAATCCCAGTGGGGCCCGATTTGGGGATTTAAGCACCTAAAGTTGCAGTTCGGCACTTAAGTCCTTTGTGAATCTAGGCCTTTGTAAATGAAACATGGGTGGTTCTGCAAGTGGTAATGGGCTAGATTTTAATCATACAACAGCCCTTTCCCTGGCACAGCTCAATGCATCCTCCATGCCTGCTCAGCCAAGGTTCTGCTCCTACCTCCACCTTGCTCCCCTGGATGGATGCGCAGCAGTAATTGCCATGTGGACTCATGAGCCCTAACAGATGTGCTTTCCCCCCAAAACATCTGTTTTTATGGTAGCATCTGTGGTGCTGTTATTTAATAATATTCCCACCAATACTCATGCTGCACAAAGATTTTTTGCATTGATGGAAACTGACAGGACCATCCAACTCTGACTACATCAGCAAATCTTTTGCTGCTCCTGGGTTCAGCAGAGGACTAGCATAAATCTGGATTCTTTGGTACAGGTCTCCCGGAGCTGTCTGTCTGGTCTGTACCTGTACTTTCAATTTATGGAGACAGTTGAGCACATGTTGTGAAGACAAGAGTATTAGCTTGGCCCCATCACCCAGTGCATGTTCACAAATTAATTCCACTTTTGAATCGTGTGGTTCATAATTCTGAAGCTAGCACAAAAGAGCTGGTTATATGTCCGCTCTTCACTTGATGACTTTGTGAAGGCTTAGTCGTCTGTTTGGCATGAGTTTTATTACTTTATATGGCTGTACATCAAAATTGAAAGCAAACTGCTCTGGCTTCTGTGGCTGTCACTTGGAATTTGTAGAGGAAAAAATGACTGCCTGGGAAAAAAGCCCACCACAGTTATTGACGGAGCCGTTAGATTAGGCTTAAAAACTTAACAGAAACATCTTCAAAACACCACAAGCAACCAGTGTTCACTGTAATGTTGGGTATCAATTTGCAATGAACAATTTATTCAGCTAATTTAGAGCTTTTCAGTTCACAAACTGTTTTAGAACAGATTAAGTTTGACTCGTATATTCACTATTAAAAACTGTTAAGTAGAGCCAAGCTCTGATCCCTTTATTCACTAGAGGTAGCAGCTTGTCCCACTAATGATTCCCCAAGTGATTTACATGGGACCACTTGTTGAATAGGGTATTATTATCCCATGTGAAGAAGGGGTAGAGCTCTATGAATAATGGATTTTCCAGTTTGGTAGCAATTCTGAAAAACAAAAAAACCCCTCTATTTTGGGAAAAAGTCAGATGACATATTATTATGATGACACTCTTTCTATTCCAATAGTAACTCAAGAGGATATTAAATAGCTGCAACTGAAGTTGAGCATTTTAAAATCAACAGGTCTGGATAACTTGCATCCAAGAGTTTTAAAAGAGCTAGCCGGGGAGCTTGCTGGACCATTAATGTTGATTTTCAATAAACCTTGGAACACTGGGGATGTTCCAGGAGACCGGAAGACAGCTGATGTTGTGCCAATATTTAAAGAGTAAATCGAATTACCTGGGAAATTATAGGCCTGTCAATCTGACATTAATCCCTGGCAAGATAATGGAGTGGCTGATACAACAGTTTAAGAAGGGTTATATAATTAATGCCAATCAACATAGGGTTATGGAAAATAGATCCTGTCAAATTAACTTGATATCTTTTAAAAAAAAAAAAAAGATTACAAGTTTGGTTGATAGAGGTAACATTGCTGATGCAACATATGTAGACTTCGGTAAGGCATTTGACTTGGTACCACACAACATTTTGATTAATCAACTAGAACAATACAAAATTAACATGGAACTTATTAAATGGATTAAAAACTGGCTAACTGATCAATCTTAAACTGATTGCTGCAGAGGAGCACGTGGATTGGACAGAGACTTCTCTTAGAGGAGAGTTGATTGATTGATAGAGATTCTCTAGGTTTTAGTCAGGAGGAGAGGATGGAAGAGGATAAAGTATGGGCCAGAACAGATGAGAAACATTCACATAACAAATAATCTGACACATCAGAAAAGGGCAGTCAAACAAACAGTGACAAGTTTTTAAAGTGCTTGTACACAAATGATAGAAGTCTAAATAATAAGATGGGTGAATTAGAGTGCCTCGTATTAAAGGAGGATATTGATATAATAGGCATCACAGAAACTTGGTGGAGTGAGGTCAATCAATGGGACACAATCATTTTGGGGTACTAAATTTATTGGAAGGACAGAACAGGTTGTGTGTGGGGCGGGGGGAGTGGCATTATATGTGAAAGAAACTGTAGAATCAAATGAAGTAAAAATCTTAAATGAATCCACATGTTCCATAGAATCTCTATGGATAGTAATTCCATGCTCTAATAAGACTATAACAATAGGGATCTATTATCGACCACCTGACCAGGACAGTGATAGTGACGATGAAATGCTAAGGGAGATTAGAGAGGCTATCAAAATAGAGAACTCAATAGTAGTGGGGGGTTTCAATTATCTCCATATTGACCGGGTACATGTCACCTCAGGATGAAATGCAGAGACAAAATTTCTCGATACTTTAAATGACTGCTTCAGGAACCCACAAGGGGAGAGACAACTCTCGATTTAGTCCTGAGTGGAGCGCAGGATCTGGTCCAAGAGGTAACTATAACAGAATGGCTTGGAAATAGTGACCATAATATAACATTTAACATTCCTGTGGTGGGAAGAACACCTCAGCAGCCCAACACTGTGGCATTTAATTTCAGAAAGGGGAACTATGCAAAAATGAGGAGGTTAGTTAAACAGAAATTAAAAGGTACAGTGACTAGAGTGAAATCCCTGCAAGCTACATGGACACTTTTCAAAGACACCATAATAGAGGCCCAACTTAAATGTATACCCCAAATTACAAAACACAGTAAAAGATCTAAAAAAGAGCCATCGTGGCTGAACCACCATATAAAAGAAGCAGTGAGAGAAAAAGGCATCTTTAAAAAAGTGGAAGTCAAATCCTAATGAGGTAAATAGAAAGGAGCATAAACATTGCCAAATTAAGCGTAAAAATGTAATATGAAAAGCCAAAAAGGAGTCTGAAGAACAGCTAGCCAAAAACTCAAAAAGGTAAAACATTTTTTTAAGTACATCAGAAGCAGGAAGTCTACTAAACAACCAGTGGGGGCTCTGGACGATCAAGATACAAAAGGAACACTTAACGACAATAAAGTCATTGCGGAGAAACTATATGAATTCTTTACTTCAGTCTTCCAGGCTGAGGATATTAGGGAGATTCCCAAACCTGAGCCATCCTTTGTAGGTGACAAATCTGAGGAATTGTCACAGATTGAAGTAAAAAGAAAAGGAATACTTGTGGCACCTTAGACTAAAATTTGAGCATAAGCTTTCGTGAGCTACAGCTCACTTCATCAGATGGCTCACGAAAGCTTATGCTCAAATAAATTTGTTAGTCTCTAAGGTGCCACAAGTACTTCTTTTCTTTTTGTGAATACAGACTAACACGGCTGCTACTCTGAAACAGATTGAAGCGTCATTAGGAGGTGGTTTTGGAATTAATTGATAAACTGAACAGTAACAAGTCACCGGAACCAGATGGCATTCGCCCAAGAGTTCTGAAAGAACTCAAATGTGAAATTGCGGAACTATTAACTATGGTTTGTAAAATGTCCTTTAAATCAGCTTCTGTACCCAATGACTGGAAGATAGCTAATGTAACACCAATATTTAAAAAGGGCTCTAGAGGTGATCCTGGCAATTCAGACTGGTAAGTCTAACATCAGTATCAGGCAAATTAGTTGAAACAATAGTAAAGAATAAAATTGTCAGACACATAGAAGAACATAAAGTGTTGGGCAAAAGTCAACATGGTTTCTGTAAAGGGAAATCATGTCTTACTAATCTATTAGAGTTCTCTGAAGGGGTCAACAAATATGTGGACAAGGGGGATCCAGTGGACAAAGTGTACTTAGATTTCCAGAAAGCCTTTGCAAGGTCCCTCACCAAAGGCTCTTACGTAAATTAAGTTGTCATGCGATAAGAGGGAAGATCCTTTCATGGATTGAGAACTGGTTAAAAAAAGACAGGGAACAAAGGGTAGGAATAAATGGTAAATTTTCAGAATGGAGAGGGGTAACTAGTGGTATTCCCCAAGGGTCAGTCCTAGGACAAATCCTATTCAACTTATTCATAAATGATCTGGAGAAAGGGGTAAACAGTGAGGTGGCAAAGTTTGTAGAAGATACTAAACAGCTCAAGATAGTTAAGACCAAAGCAGGCCGTGAAGAACTTCAAAAAAAAAAAACTCACAAAACTAAGTGATTGGGCAACAAAATGGCAAATGAAGTTTAATGTGGATAAATGTAAAGTAATGCACATTGGAAAAAATAACCCCAACTATACATACAATATGATGGGGGGTAATTTAGCTACAACTAATCAGGAAAGAAATCTTGGCGTCATCATGGATAGTTCTCTGAAGATGTCCACGCAGTGTGCAGTGGCAGTCAAAAAAGCAAACGGGATGTTAGGAATAATTTTAAAAAGGGATAGAGAATAAGAGGGAGAATATCTTATTGCCGTTATATCAATCCATGGTACGCCCACATCTTGAATACTGTGTACAGATGTGGTCTCCTCATCTCAAAAAAGATATACTGGCATTAGAAAAGGTTCAGAGAAGGGCAACTAAAATGATTGGGGGTTGGAACAGGTCCCATATGAGGAGAGATTAAGGAGGCTAGGACTTTTCAGCTTGGAAAAGAGGAGACTAATGGGGGATATGATTGAGGTCTATAAAATCATGAGTGGTGTGGAGAAAGTAAATAAGGAAAAGTTACTTACTTGTTCCCATAATATAAGAACTAGGGGCCACCTAATGAAATTAATGGGCAGCAGGTTTAAAACAAATAAAAGGAAGTTCTTCTTCACACAGCACACTGTCAACCTGTGGAACTCCTTGCCTGAGGAGGTTGTGAAGGCTAGAACTATAACAGGGTTTAAAAGAGAACTAGATAAATTCATGGAGGTTAAGTCCATTAATGGCCATTAGCCAGGACGGGTAAGGAATTGTGTCCCTAGCCTCTATTTATCAGAGGATGGAGATGGATGGCAGGAGAGAGATCACTAGATCATTACCTGTTAGGTTCACTCCCTCTGGGGCACCTGGCATTGGCTACTGTCAGAAGACAGGATACTGGGCTGGATGGATCTTTGGTCTGACCCACTATGGCCATTCTTATGTTCTTAAAATGTAACTGTAAATGGGGAAATCATTATCAAGTGTGTGTGTTTACAGTGGGGTCCCTCAGGGATCATTTTTTGACTCTATACAATGTAATGTTTTTATCGGTGACCTGGAAGAGAACATAAAATCACAACTGATAAAGTTTGCTAAGATTGGGAGAATGGTACATAAGGAAGAGGCCAGGTCACTGACACAGAGCTATCTGGATTGCTTGTTAAAATGGGTGCAAGCAAACAATATGTATTTTAATGTGGCTAAATGTAAATGTGCACATATAGGAACAAAGAATTTAGACCATACTTTCAAGACGGGGGACTCTTTCCTGGGAAGCAGTGACTCTCAAAAAGATTTGGGGGTCATGGTGGATAATCAGCTGTAAATAAGTTCCCAGTGCAACACGGAGACAAAAAGGGCTAATGCCATCTTTGAATGCATATATAGGGAAAGCTCGAGTAGGAGTAGAGAGGTTATATTACCTCTATTTGGCATTAATGCAGCCGCTGATGAAATATTGTGTCCAGTTCTGATGTCCACAATTCAAGAAGGCTGTCAATATATTTGAGAGGGTTCAGAGAAGAGCCATGAGAATGATTAGAGAATCAGAAAACATCCCTTACAGCAATAGAATGAAGATATTCAATCTATTTGGCTTAACAAAGAGAAGATTAAGGGATGATTTGCTCACAGTGTCTAAGTACCTACAAGGGGAACAAATATTTAATAATGCGCTCTTCAATTTAGCAGAGAACAGTATAACAAAGTTGAAGCTAGATAACTTGAGCCTGGAAATAAGGTGTACATTTTTAATAGTGAGAGTAAATAATCACTGGAACAATTTACCAAGGTTCATGTCAAATTCTCCATCACTGGCAATTTTTAAATCAAGATTTTTTTTGTATATATAAAAAACCAATCACTCTATTTCAGAACAAATTATTCTGGGGGAATTCTATGGCCTGTTATACAGGGGATCAAATTAGATTATCACAATAGTCATTTCAGGCCTTGTAAACTGTGAATCTATGAAAAAAGAATTAATTTCAGCTTGAACAGAAAACACATTTTTTGAAAATTTTGGGAAATGGAAAGGTTGAATAAAAGTTTTAGTCAATTCAAAATGGACCATTTTATATTGATTTTGAGCATTTAATTTTTTTTAAAAGATTTTAAAATAAATTTAAAGGAAATTTGGAAATGTAAAGTTGTTAGATTTCTTTTGACTGAAGTAATTTGGTGAAATTATCAAAAATTCACAAAATGCTGCAGTGTTACTGAACCTGGATTATCCACCAAAAATAGTTTTGGTCAAAAAATTCACATTACTGCAGTCAGGAGATCAGAATTAAGCCTTAATGTGTTGTGTGAGCAAATTAACTGCCTACAATTTGTCGGCTAGAAACATTGCTTTGAATTATCCTTATTTGTGAGTCAGTACCTCAGATGAACCAAATGACCTAGCCCTTCTAAACTACTCCCATTCACATTTCATTTACTATTCAAAAATATTTTGGTTTGTAATTCCTAAACAAATCTTGACTAAAATTCAGCTCCTAAAATTCACTTGGTTTCTAATTAACTTTCAAGCACTTTTGGTCCCAAATGGAAATATAGTATGACCAGTCTGTGTTACGTTCTCATTTCCACTTTTTGTTGTTCATCCTTCAAATTTGAAAATGGCCATGACATCACTGATTGGTTTGGTTTCTGTGAACATGTGAGTAGTTGATCAGGCCAATTTGAGCTTTGAACTGTCTGTGGCACACTGAACAAGAGATGCTGCTATGGGTTACTCGATTAACAGCGGACACGCTGCTGTTGTCAGATTTAACTGCTGGTGCTTCTGTTCTGCCTCAGTAGTTCTCCTCTGCTCATAGAGTGGAGCTCCAGTATGGATGAGACTTAGCCAGGTAGACCAATCATGAGCGAGATCTTCCCAGAACTCTAGGTCAATGTTGAAACATCTCAAGGATAACTTGGAGTCTTTGAAACATTTCTTCTGGCCTCCCTTCTGCTTTCCCTCTTTTAGTTCACCATAAAAGAACTTCTTTGGTAGTCGCTCATTTGACATTCTGGCAACATGGCCTGTCCTCTTTTGTGATTTCATCAGAGTATGGATGCTTGCAATACTGATATTCTTATATGGGCAGGTATCTGGAACCTTGTCTTGTCATTTTGTCCTTGTTTCGTGTTCTCTATGTATATAAATCTCCCCACTGTATTTTCCACTGAATGCTTCCGATGAAGTAAGCTGTAGCTCACAAAAGCTTATGCTCAAATAAATTTGTTAGTCTCTAAGGTGCCACAAGTACTCCTTTTCTTTTTGCTTCATAACATGATGTCTGTATAGCATCCAGGTTTCGCATGCATACATCAAAGTTGGCCTACAAAGCCATCGTGTTGCCATCAGTTTTGTTTGTTGACTAATGCCTCTGCACTCCCACACATTTGCACATAGTCTGCCAAAGGCCACCCTTGCTTTTGCAGTTCTGGCATTTGTTTCATCATCATGAACTCAATGTGACCGCATACTGCCAAGGTTGGTGAATTTGTCCACTGCCTGGACAGTTTGGCCATTAACTGTGATAGCAGACTGTACGTAAGGCTTTCCTGGGGCAGGCTGGTACATCACTTCTGTCTTCTTGATGTTGATTGTAAGACCAAAATTGTCACAAGCTGAAGAGAACTAGTCCATGCTCCGCTGCATGTCAGACTCAGATTTGGCATTCGAGGAACAGTCATCAGCGAACAGAAGACCACAGTCACTTCCAATACCTTCCTTTGCCTTTAGTCTCCTCAGATTGAAAAGCCTGCCATAAGTCCAGTATCTGATGCCAATCAGATGTTACGAAAGGCACCTGTAAGCACAGCAGAAAACATCACACTGAAGAAGGTTGGGCCAACACACAGCCCTGCTTGACTCCATTGGTGACTGGGAATGTTTCAGATGACTCACTGTTGTCCATAATGTGAGCGGGCATGCCATCATGGAATTGCCAAACCATTGTGATGTATTTCTCCAGGCAACCAAATTTTGCTGTGACCTTTCAAAGGCCCTCCTGACTGACTGTCTCAAATGCTTTTGTTAGGGCCAAGAAAGTTATGTACAGGCTGGAGTTCTGCTCCTAGCATTTCTCCTGAAGTTGACTAGTGGCAAATACCATGCCTATGGTCCCGCATCCTTTCCAGAAACCACACTGATTCCCAGGCATTTCCACTACTGGTGCTGGAAATCCAGAGGTGAGGAATCGGGAACAAAATAAGTTCACTATATAGACGTGCATGTCTGTAATGGCTCTGTTATAACATGGAAGACAGTGGCATAGGCCACAAACCTTATTTAGTTATAATAATTCTACTTGAACTGCTCAAGTGCCTAGTCCCTACATAAGCCTATTGTAGGAGGGTGGCTGGCCCTTGTAAATAAAACAGGTCCAGTTTCTCTGTGCCAGAACAGGTGCTCCCACTTTGGCCAACGCAGACAGCTCTGCAGCACCTGGGACGTTAAAGCATGAAGGAGAATTTGAGAGGAAGAGATTTAGGATTGTTTGAAAACAAAAACAAACACACCACACCAGTGCAAATATTCTGGGTAATTAATTATTGAACACAGATGTTGTTTTGGTAAATAACCCATGTTTACTTCCTTCTGGGAATCCTGGGTACCTGCTAGCGGTGTTTCCTCTCACACATTACTGAATCAACCTGGGAGGCTGCCTGTGGGAATCTGTACAGCAGCAGCATGTGCTATTACTTGGTCTATGGAAAAGCAGAGGACCTCAGTCTACAGGGCTGTCACTCTAGTGCCTTTCATAAACTCGGCATTCACGCTAAACTAATACAAGCTGCAGTGATGGCTCACTTCTAAAATTATAAAAAATAATGAATAATCCAGCACCTTATTCTTTTGTAAAATGTCATGAACTTTTCACTCTGATTTGCAAATTGCCCCAAAGCACCCTATGACAGTTACAACTAAATGCTAAGTTAAATTTATTCATACATCAAAATGGTTGGTCGGCAGTTCATTCCCTCCCAGATTGTATAATCATTATATAGAAGTGTACTGAAGACTAAAATGATGTCTTCATTGTGTTTAGGAAAAGAGCAATAATGCAAGAAATGACTTCTCATTTATTTATGCACAGCTGAACGTGGAAATATCCACTTTGTTCCTGCTACAGAGCAACTTCGCGTTTTGAGGTTATAGATCTGGCAAACTAATATTCTAAACCTGAAGGTATTTTTTTCCCTAAGATTTCCAGAGATGTAGCTATCTGAAAATTACCTTTTGTATTCCGCCCCTCAGCATGATAGTTTGGATTGCAGCAAAGGACAAATGGAGGACATCACAGTAAAAAATTCCTCTATAATGCCAGCTGCTAAAACAAATGGATGTACTGATTTACAGTATCCAGTGCTAAAAAGGGACCATTTTACCAGTATGATCTTGTCTAATAAAATGTTGTGAATGTCAAACCTTTAGCTGCAAGGACATTTGAGACATAAAGGAATTAAACAGATATTATGCAAGCAGAGCAGCAAACTGTAGTATACTTATCTGCTTTTTAAATTAAATAGCTCCCTCAAATTCCTTAAAATGCAAGAGTTTTATGAGGAGAAATTGCATGGCACATGGCCTAAGTGTCATACACAGCACACCAGTTGTTCAAGAAATGTAAACAGTTAAAGCCTTTACCATTCATATTTTATATCTTGCATGAAATCTGGAATAAAATTCATACCATAGGTCCCCCACTTCCTTACCCTTTCCTGTACTAATTTTCTATTTTAATCTCAACAAAGTGCTAGTGCATTAATTATCTTAGAAGCCTGCGAGTTCTCTGAACGCCACATGCTGAGCCAAATAAGCAATTGGTGTGATCCGTGGAATTACAGCCAGGAAGAATACGGTCCCATAACTAATTGGCCAACTCCCATTTTCTTTTTCCTCCTCCTCCCAAACACCCAATAGCATTAAGCATATAGTGTAGTAGGACAGCAGCTCCCCTAGTTGCCAGTTCCATCACTGCCTATAGTTATAGCACTGTTGGCTGGGAGAGTCAGTAAAAGTCAGTGACTGATAACAGTACATAGGAAGGAATGGGCTGAATAAGAAACCAAGTGGCTTTCAGTCTCACTTGTCAGGTTTCTTCCAGGGTGAGTGGCCAACAGCAGGAAACCTGGGTTTAGGCAAAAGCCCTGGCAAAACTGAGACTGTCCTCATTACTTTGCCTTGGTAGGGCAGGCTAGCTCTGTTAGCTCTACCAAAAGCAGATGAGCTCCCAGCAGGTGATACAGAAAGCCCTAAATGTTCCCCACCAAACCTTCTTAGTGCTGTAGCAGGACACCAAATAATATAGCAACCCATGTGAGAGAACCGAGGCCCTTTCCCCCTCCTTCCACCACAAGACACGTAAATGAATGTATCCATGTTTAGGGTAGGAGTGAGGTCTGGGTGGCTAAGAAAGTCAGGACTCCTGGATTCTGTTCCCAGCTCTGGGTCTTTGGGAGTCTGGTCTACTGATTAGTGCACAGCAGAGCTGGGAAGTAGGGTTGTATCATATTAATGTGAAACCAGCACAGCGCCTAGGAGTCCTGATTCCCAGTGTTCTCTCCACCCGGTCAGACTAGGTGTGTGTCTTTATGAGGCTTGGAGGGTTGTCTCTTATCAAGCATTTGGGGAACCTTGCAATAAGCGTTTGCTACTTCCTTGCTTATCCCCCAGGCACAGATCTGCCTCTCCAGTCCTTGCCTCCATCGCTTCTCGACAAGGAGAGGTGCACCGTGGCTGTTGTAGAAGCGAACAAAGTGCTTTGTCCTGCATTTGCCTCACTTCCCAGGGGGGACAGATAATGGGGTGCATTGAAAGCTTTGTCCATCCCGCTCAGCGTGCACTCCAACAACTCAGTTCAAAGGGAGGACTTCATAGCCTTTATTTTTTCCTCAGCACCGGGGGTAAGCTTGTGGGGGAAATGAGGATACCAACGGTATAGCTAGATCGAAGCAGAGGTATAGAATCCAGCATCCACTGGCATTAAAAAGGAGCAGGTAGCTCTGAAGTATTCCACTTTCCCCAGGAGCATGGACATGTTTGTAAGGTGAAGTGGGGTAGAATAACTACGGGGCTATGCTCCGATGCACCTCAGAACAGAAATCCCAAATCACGAGGAAATTGAAGCAAGACAACCAGGTAGATGCTCAATAGGAACAGGTAATAACCAGGCCTCAGTTAAGTCAGCAACAGGCTGGACAAAAACAGTCCAAATGGCAGGTTATGTAGCAGCAGGCCTTGAGTAACTGCACACACCCAGCACTAGGTGCGCACACACACACACACACCCGCACACAGAAACAGTAACTGGAACCTTGAGTTCAGGGAGCAAGAACCAGGAAACAAACGGGAACAAGGATCAGAAAGCAATAAGCAGGAAGGCAACACACAGTGGTCACCACATAAGGGCATGTCTACACTGCAGATGGGAGTGTCCTTCCCAGCACAGGTAGGCAGACATGCTAGCTCTGCTTGAGCGATCACACTAAAAATAGCAATATAGTTGGGGTAGCAGTGGCTTGTGGCATAACCATGGACCCAGAGGGTCTGGGCAGGTTTGTGCTCAGGCAGCTAGCCTGAGCTGATGCCCATGCTACTCCAGCTGCACTGCTGTTTCTAGCACACTCGCTCGAGTAAGTTACCATGTCTGTCTTCTCACACTGGGAAGCATGCGCCCAGCTGCAACGTAGACGCACCCTTAAGACACCTTTGCTAACGGTCCTCCGGTGTGATGACACCACTGCAGCAGGAACAAAAAGGCTTGTATCCAAGGTCACATCCCTATTTGAATTTACAGCACTTTGAACCTGATTCCCCAGAGTGGGTGTAAGGTGCTACACGATCAGAATCTTAACACGGCAAATAACTAGGCAAAGTTCAAGGCTGAGGAGAATCACCTAACTCACTGCTGCTATACTGCCAGTGTCTATGGATGTAAGACTCACACTGTGATTGAATTGCAGCAGCATACAAGTTACATCTTGTAGTCAGCGGGCGCTCCCACCCCTTGTCTAATGACACTGGTATTAACCATTCACACCATTTCTTATGCCACAATACTTATGGCCCTGGAAGACTGGAGAAAAGCAATCCAGACAAATTTAGTTAAACTATCATTAGAATGTCTTTGGGTCTTCCGAAATACAGAGCGGTCAACAATGTGCAAAAGCATCTTCTTTGGTTAAACATGAGGCACTTCAGCCATAATGTGGCACAAAACAGATCTCGGTGTATCAAAGACATTTAAAAAAAATTAACACGCAAGATTTCCATTTTCACAACTAAAATATATATATATCCTGTAAAGTTCACCAAACTATGGGTCATTTTAACCATGTCTGTAACCAAACAAACGTGGCAAAATGTCAGTGGATGCCAACTGGAGTTACCCTGGTGAATCAAAGTGATGCATAGTCCCTAGTTACTGACAAACTGAGCTATTATATGCAGGTGTTTCAGAACACCTTTGGTTTTCATAGGAGGGTGGTGGACCATAATATTTTCTGTGCCTTCCACTGGTTGTGCAAAGGTAATGGAAGGATTCCAGCTCAGGATAGGGTTAGTAATGACATGGAATTAAGAAGTTGCATGTAAAAGCCAAAACGTAGATACCTGGCATTACAGCTGAAACAATCTAACAAAAGAGGCATTTTACCTTTTGTTATACACATTTAGCTATGCTATGCTCATGGTAACATTAGGAGTTCCTCATCACATTGCAATTTAATTTTCATCGACTTCTAAGGCACGCAATATACTCAATCTCCTTCAAATCATATTATACCTCATGCTGACCTCCAAGGTGCATCATAATAAACCTAGTCTCCTTCACATTGTAAAATAATTCTTAGCAACTTAGTTATATTGCACATTGTAAAATAACCAACAGTCTTCAAATGCCACAGTAATTACCACTGATTTCAAGTGGCTTATGTTTGTTTTCCAAGAGCCAACAATTTAGTTCAACTACAGAAGTGGAGCAATAATAATAATAATATATTGCCTCGGCCACTTGCAAAGCCTTAAGAGAAAAGCCAGTAGAAGAGCGCCACCTGGCAGCCAATCACAGGTCCTTTGATAAGTTGATGGCCCCTTCCACAAGTGAATGCACCTTCCTCAGTTATCAGACAGCTGGACTGCATGGCACCAGTGCACTGAGAGGTTAGCTCTTCTTATGGCTGTTGTTTTCATATAGGTACGAATGGACGTGCAGTAAAAGGATGGTCACCAACTCTGTAACTGCACTGTCCACCTCTGGCTATGGGCTGGGCTGGAGAAAGTTTGGCTAGATCCCAGTAACCAATTCAGCATTTGTGACTGACTGGCTGTGCATCAGGTGTATGGTGAGCTGACAACTCATTGGTAGGAAAAGCCTACCTAAATCCTTCCTTACGAGTCACCAACTGTATATAGCCTCTCATCTGCAGTGCGGAACACGGGGTAGTCCCAGCGCCTGTCATAGCACACATATGAGTCTTCTGTTGGCTAGACTACTGAATTAGACCCGTATTCTAATAGGCCAGTGTTTCTAATGGTAACATTTTTCCTTATAAAATGAATGTGACTTTCTATATGCTACCATGTGAAAAGACATAATTAAAAAAAATGTTTAGTCTAATTAATACCATTGAGTTAAATGTAACAATTGAAATAATTAGCATATTATTTACCATGACTGATTATAAACTTATTTTCCACAATTCATATCAGTGTTTCAGTTGCTCAGGAGACTTAGTTAGGTAGGCTAATTTGACAACATCCTTGTTGTTTTGCTTCACTCATACTAATTAACCTCTTAACATCTGTCCTTAGTTCCTCTCCTGGGCTTAACTCACAGCTAAGGTGTCCAATATAGACCATCTCCCCAAAGCCCTGTGTTTCTTTCACTTGGCTGCAGGCTCATTTTTTCATACTGGCCTTTCCCTTCGTAGTTCTGTTCCGTATTGCTAGAAAACAGATTTTACTGCTGAAATGTATTCCTCTGATGGGGGGGAGGAGGGAAGAGAGGGGATTGACACTGAATGGTTCCTAAGACTATGAGTAAAGCTGCAAAAAATCCATGTAGGATGGTGAAGCCTCCAAGAAAAATCTGGACTTTGCAAGACATAGCTAAGCAAACAACTGTGCAAACTCCATAACTTTTGAGGTTCACAGAGGAGTAGCTATCATGTCATATTAGTTTGATCTTAAATACTGCACTGAGATAATAGCAGTCAACCCAACAGACTGCTGAACTTTAATTGTCAGAAGGGGCCTGACCTGCTCATTGAAGCCACTGGGAGTCTTTTCAATGTATGGGAGAAGGCTGCAACTATAAAATTCAATAAGTATTTAGATTTGTACAAACTATGATGAGAGGGCATCCATCCAGTGCCTTGAGCACCTTGACAGTCTTTCAGGAATACACAAAAGAACACAGGCATACCATTTACCCCGATCAAATCAAAACCCCAGTGATAAGTAAAATAAATCAGCCTCCCCACACAATCACTACACTTCTGCTACTAAGCTGTACCCAACATCCATCTCTCACAGATACAGGAGTTACAATGGGGTTTGAAGAACCCCCTGAAGGCTAATGGGCTTGGAGAGAAAAACTTGACAATAGGAATGATAATTGCTGCATTCCCATGTCATAATGGAATAAACACTGCTTTAACATTCTACACTCTGGGGAGCAGAAGAAGCTGCAGGTTAGACTTTTGAAATCATTATCTAGAAAAATGGCTTTAACAACTTATAAATATAATGAAGTTTAGTATAGTTTTAATGGTGTTTCTCTGCATAATGTGGCTGAATGAATGACTGGATACATTGCAATCACTGGAGATACTGAAATGAAACCAATAAAAAGAACATTCACAAATGGCTTTATCCAGTATAAGCTCCACACATGGATCACCCATGGTTGCCACATCCAGACCACTTACACGATTCACTCCCGAACGATAAACAGAACCCTTTATAGGGTTAAATCACAAAAGGTCCAAGATGGACTGTGATCAGTACAGTTACTGCACCAATGTGATCCTACGAAAGTTTAACACAAGTGATCAAGTGGCAGATCTGTCGTTTTCATCGCTGGCCCTGCAGTAAGTGACAGGGTTTACTCTGGATCTGTCAGTTGAGTTGGTTCATGAGGTACAGGAAAGAAACCCCCAGAGTAAAGAAGGTTGCTTGAGGTTGGCTCTAGGATGTCTTAGTGGAGAGTTGCAAAAGTTTGGGAGTTTGCTGCAGTTCCTTTTTTTCCTCTTTTCTCTGCCCAAACTCCTCAAGGGAGTCACTTCTGGGTGAAACAAGTGCTCTGAATATTCGGCAACAACTATAGAGATGTATATATTTTCATTTGCATGTGAATTTAAGGCCACAAAGGACCACTGTACTAATCTAGTCTGACCCCTGCTTAACACACACAGACCATTTAACTTCACCCAGTGATTCCTGCCCTGGGGGAAATTCATCTTACCTACAACATAAGGTTGAATGCTAACAAGGCTAATAAGAAATGTGAATGCAGAGGTAATACTGAGGCTTTTGCTCCAAGACTTTTGAAATTTGAAGCCATGGTTGAACATTTTTGGAGTGGGAAAATGAATAAACTATCAGTGATCACAAAATTTTTAAATCTCAGGTGAAAATCTGTAAACCTATCCCTAGAGCTATAATTAAAGAAAAAAACCTTATGCTACAGAGGGAAGACAATGCCAGAGAGAAATCAGAATTTCATCCCAGAGCATGTACAGGGAGATGATATTCTAGGACTCTTGGAAATTGCGATAAATCTAGCTCGTTAATTGTTTTGAGCTTTCAGGATTCCATGCCCAGTTAAGAGGAGTTTTTGTTTCATTACTGGTAACATTGGTGTGACAGAAATAGTATGGCATGAAATTGCCCTTAGGAGACCTTTTTGAATTAAGTTTTAGTATCTTTTGGGTCCATTGTGTTAAATGAATGGTTTATGTATTATTGTTGGCCAAGACTATATGTAACCTCTCAAATGGAATATGTAAGAGATGTGAGACCTGGTGGTTCAAAGGACTGTATTGATCCATGTGCTAGACAAGTATGGGCTTTTGGAACAAAAGTAGTTTTGCCGGGGAATACCGAGGGGGAGGTGAATGCAAATTATCCACCTCTAGTTATACAAAAAAAAAAAAAAAAAAAAAACAACCCTCCCCCCAAACCCAACCTTTAGAAGCTACACCCTGAAGAGAGAGCCATTGCATTCCACTGCATGCATCCGATGAAGTGAGCTGTAGCTCGCGAAAGCTTATGCTCAAATAAATTGGTTCGTCTCTAAGGTGCCACAATGTTGGATCATATTAAAGAAGTTCTGTATTAAAATCACAAATGAGTTTGATTCCCCATAGTTTAAATTCCAGGGTATTACTAATTAAGAGGTCTCTTGGTTTTTGGTACTGTTTCTCTCCCTCTATGT
This sequence comes from Chelonia mydas, assembly GCF_015237465.2. Classification (NCBI taxonomy): domain Eukaryota; kingdom Metazoa; phylum Chordata; order Testudines; family Cheloniidae; genus Chelonia; species Chelonia mydas. Next base: position 93,489,319 of record NC_057855.1, read on the forward strand.
GTGAAACTTGCAAGCTGCTAATTGTGTTAGTACATTCTAAGACAGAGTCTGTTCTCAAAGCAATTCACAGAGAGAGAGAGACTCAAAGCAATACTCTAACAACAGAAACAGCACCCAGAAACTCCCCGCTCTTTTGTTGTATTAACAATTGTGATTAAAATAGAGATAGAGGATGTATGTGGATGGATGCTTGGTGTGGATAATAACTAAATGATCAGGGAGGTGCCAGCCTAAGAATCCAGTGTCCATCGGCTGAAGAAGGCGTGAAGTGGAAATAACCAGAGGACCCCCGGAGGGCAGACTGGAATCCACCCAACAGCCTCAAGAATGGGAGAACCAAAGAACAAGATAACATCTTGGAGCCATCAGGAATGTGCTATCTGCTGATTGATTCAGCAACAGCATGATGCAGCAATTCCCATAGACTGGCATAGGAAGAAATCCCTATAAAAATAGACTCTAAAAAGTGAGAACTTTGGGGTCTGATTCTGCAAACCAACTTCCAGGAGCATCAGATGAGCATCTGACAAGGCCCTGCTCCCTCCTCATGTCCAGGCCACCTGGCCAGTGGCTTGGCATGAGCAACTCTAAGGCTGGTAACTATGATAACAACTTTGCAGAACCTGTGTGTGTGTGTGTGTGTGTGTGTGTGTGTGTGTGTGTGTGTGTGTGTGTGTGTGTGTGTGTGTGTGTATGAATGAATGTGCGAATAAATATGAGATTGAATGGAATGTTATAGCTATAACTAACTGCTTACTATGATAACAACCTTGCAGAACCTGTGTGTGTGTGTATATGAATGACTGTGTGAATAAATATGAGATTGAATGGAATGTTATAGCTGCAACTAACTGCTTACTATGATTCTTTCTGTATTCACAATAAATGTGGTATTTTGCCTTTTTCCCCTTAATAAGATCCTGCTGGTTTTTATTTTATTGGTATAACAACAAGTCCTCCTTTTCTTTTTGCGGATACAGACTAACACGGCTGCTACTCTGAAACCATTGTCTACTGGTCACCTGTTACATGAAGCCAAGATCAACAACCTAGTTGTACCTAGAAAAGACTGAACTATTGCTGGTTGTTCTGGTTCTGAATCTGAGACAGTTATAAACTTGTAACCATGGGGAAAACCCAGTTGTGTGACACCTACCAGAGCTCAAGATTGGAGATGGGGTGACTTCTGGTAAGCTTTTTTAGCATGTGTGTAAGTTCTTTTATTGTTTTGAATATATTTCCTCTGTAGCGCTTTCACTTTAAGACTACATGTGTGTGCTCAGAACGAGCTGTGTGGTAACTGGTAACTGCAGGCAATACAGTGGGCATAGTCTCAAGAGAAGGGGAAAAAGTGCCAGTACTGGCCTCTTCAGGCAGTCTGTCTTGCTGGGAATATCATGGTGTAAAGCAGGGAACTGTTCAGGCTGGAAAAAGCCCAGTCAGGAGGGAGTGAGATGTGGGTCTCTGCCCAAGCGAGATGACGGCTGGGAGCTGGAAATTTTTAAGTGGGCGCTCTTGGTGGATCACGGAGGGGGATTATGGGCACAGTTGCCTCAAACTGTATGAGTAAGCTACCCCAGACTGCTTCTGCAAACTCATTCTCTTTTCTCTCCCTCAAAAGAGGAGTTTAGCTGTTGTTCAAAAGGAAAATAAAAGATCCCCCTCTCACCCCATCATTACCTGAGGGAGGTACAGCCATATGTTCATTGATGTGTCTCGTGTAACTCAGCCCAGGAGGTAGCAATTTGAATTGGTGAAGCCTGAGTTCTTGGGCTCTTTGAGAGAATGCCCTGAACAGATATATTTTTTCCTTGATATTGATGAAGCCAAGAGGATTTAGACTTGAAACCTTTATCCTCTCTGGGAGAGAAGGTAGAAGATGACCTTTTGCTTTCAGTTGACCTTTCCGAAGACACGATAAAAAACTCTTATCTGCTGGCATTCTAATTGGTTTTCCCTCACAAGATCATTTATTGGATGATAGCTATTTGTAGACGCTGAAATATATGATTTGTTGTCTTTACATATCAATCTGCAGCTCAGTGGAAACCTTTCATCTCCAACCCACTTCCTTTAGAATGGCAGAAAAAAAAAATCTGATGTAGACTGGCTTTTTGTGTCAATTTGTTCCACTAGCAATAATGGTAACAAAAACATACCTGCCAAAAGAAACATCTGCGAGCAGACCCACCTCTTTATGCAAAAAAGACAACATGAAAGATAGGTAAAAATATAGGGGCCAATCCTGCAGTCTTTCCTCAAGCAAATTCCCAATTGCAGTCAATGGGAGAGATCCTCACCTGCTATAAAATCAATGCTGATTACAATGGAGCTATGACAATTGACATCAGCAGAAGATCTAGTGCTCAGGTGTTTTGCATTAATATTATGAGCCTACTCTCCTCTCACTTAGGTCCTACTTGATAAAACCAGGAGACTGGATGAAACAAGAATAGAGAAATGCAACATAAAACCTCCAGATGGTAAAAAAATGAAATGATTAGGAGAAAACTATTAAGTTCAAACTGAACCTAGAGGAAAGTACAGAGTAACAAGATTGTAAGCTTTTTGGAGCAGGAAGCATCTTTAAGGTATGTGTTCGTATAGCAGCAGACACAATGGAGTTGGAGCCCGTAGTCCCCTACCGGAATACAAATAATAGATATACATGTATATGGAAGTGTTAGTGAAGAATAACTGAAAGTGAATATCTGAATTCAATAACTGAGAATGAAAAGGTCTGGACAGTGATTTCCAAAGGTCAAGTTAAGAGAAAATAAAATAAAGCACAGTTAAAAAAAGATGTACTTTTTAATTCTACAATTTTCAAGTAATTAAAAGCTGTTCTCTGGTTGTCATCTCCTCCCTCTCACCCTCACACTAAATTATGAGATTCTGAGTAATTTCTTAGGGAAAAAATACTTTTAAAAAAATTGAAATGATCTCTTTGTAGTAAAACTCTGGGTTAATCTTAGCACCATCTGTGGGACCATTTGGGTTCCGGTCCTGCTCCCAGTGAAGTCAGAGATATGTACATATTTTCCTAAACACCAAAGACACAAGCACCCTTCAGTGCAGGCATGGGAAATTTGACAGCATCCTGCTGAGCTCACTGACCCACAACAACCTATTTCTTTCTCAACATGCAGCACTATAACAAGAAAATACAGCCCTTTATGCAGGTTTTACATTGTCTTATTCTAGTACAAAAATCCCTCCTGCTAGGAAGAGCAGGTGTACTTTTTGCACTGTTTTAATTGGTGTCAGAGGATTATATTGTTTATCAATCTTATCTTGCAGAGGCTTACACTTGCGCTTAACTTTTGGCATGAGAAGTTCCCACTGACTGCAGTGAGAATACTTGTGCTTAAAGTTAAGTATGTGCATAAGTGCTCACAGCATCAGAGATTGCAAACTCTACACAAACATATAGAACTTTGTTAATCATACAAGTCAGATTTTGTTCACTGTTATGTCAGCTTCCAGGGCATTAACTTGTCTTTTCTAAGCCAGTGCCTCGTAGGAACAAAGGAGCTGGCTAGTTGGCTCAGACCAGTGGTCCACCTTGACCATTGTGCTACCACCAATCATGGCCAGTAACAACTGCTTCAGAGAAAAGACCCCTGGGCCCTGAAACTTGAGAATTTATAAAGTTCCTGGAATCTGCAGTACCTAGAAGGCAACATCTTTCTTAGGATCCTCAATTTAAGTTCAGTTTATATATACATTGGGCCATTCAGGTGAAATTGTTTAAATGCAAATATTATCCCATTTAAAATGGATCTCAGAGGCTTAAACTGGCCAAATCTCATGAAAAGCAGGTATTCTCTCTAATCCCAGCACTAGTATGCCACCCATTCCCTCTTAGAGTCCCATCCAAAGTCCACTGAAGTCACGGGGAGCTGCTGAATTCTGTGTCAACATCCTACCCTCCATTCCAGAGACCCACCCTTCCCACTCCAGCTGCCTGGCTCCCTCCTCCAATTCAAAGAACGAATTCAAACTTAGTACCCACTGGAAACTGCTTGCCACCATCTGTTATCTGACACATCTTCCAGGGTGGATTTGTCATATCCCTTATCATCACTGAACCCATGACATTCCCCAACACAAAACACGTGTCATGCGGTGTTGAAAATAATACTCGCTATTTGAAATACTACTCCCACCACTTACAACACTATTCTATTTATGGTTAAATAATCAGTTTCTTTGGTTGTTTTAACTTGTCCCCTTCACTAGTGGAGGCAAGATTGGCTTGTTTTACAGATTACTCTGAGCGAAATATCTGAAGATTGTACATTTTATGTATCTGTATCGATCGACAAATAATTTATTATGATTTAGGCTCCGATTCAGCGAAGTGCTTAAGCACATGTTTAATTTTAAGTATGTGCGTAACTCGCTTTCACTTCACTTGAACTTCGGCACATGCTTAAGTGCTTTGCTGAAATGAGGGCCAAAAGACTGTATTGTAACACACGGGTGAAGAGGAGCATAGCTTTCAACTTTAAGTTGGCATTTCCTGACTGTGTACTTGGCTTCTCAGCTTTAACATTGTTTTCAAGCAGAGTACACATAGTAGTCGAAAATCACTTCATTTCACTGACCACTGAAATGCAACCATCTCTGTGAGCAGAGTCTGACACATAATTTACTAGTCCTAGGAACACTATACAACAGTCTAGGAAGGATGTGCAGAATAATTTATCCAGCTGAAACTACAAGGGAAATGTAGGTTAGCAAAAATGTAATTACCTTAGCAAAAATGTACAGTACAAAAGTAAATTAATATCTAGATTTAACATTAATGTAAATTATGCATCTGCTCTGGGAAAAGAATGTATCCCCTTAAATTTAATTACATTTTATCAAATGTGATTTATATATAAACATGTATGCCTATACTCAAATTAGTATAAAGTAGATATTTCACTTGAAGGCAAAATTAGTAGGAGTATTACACTGCATTAAGCACACATCTATAAACAAAGATTGTGGGACAACTCCTCAGTCCTGCTAAATCCCCTTTGCTCAATTCTGGCAGCACAAAGACTTATAATTCAGTTCTACAGAGCACTGAAACTTGTGCTTAACTTCAAACTTCTGACGAGCCCCCTGAAGCCAAGAGCGTTTTGCTGTATCACAGAAATGTAGGACTGGAAGGGATCTCGAGAGGTCATCTAGCTGAGCCCCCTACACTGAGGCAGGACTAAGTATTATCTAGAGCATCCCTCACAGGTGTTTGTCTAGCCTGCTCTTAAAAACCACCAGTGATGGAGATTCCACAATTTGTTCCAATGCCTAACTACTCTCCTAGTTAGGAAGTTTTCCGTAATGTCTAAGCTAAATCACTTCTTGTCCTGTTCTCAGAGGGTAAAGAGAACAATTTATCACCCTCCTCCTAACAGCCACCTTTTATGTACTTGAAGACTGTTATGTCCCCCCTTAGTCTTCTCTCCCGCAGTCTAAACAAACCAATTTTTTCCAGTCTTTCCTCATAGATCATGTTTGTTGGAGTCCTCTGGACTTTCCCAAAGTGTGGTGCCCAGAACTGTACACAGATGAGGCCTTATCGGTGCTGAGCAGAGTGGAAGCATTCCTTCTTGTATCTTGCTTACAACACTCCTGCTAACACATCCCAGAATGATGTTCACTTTTTTTTGCGACAGTATTACAGGCCTTTTATGGAATCTGCAGATTCCCCTGAGGTGACAAGTGGCGTAAAGCTGCCATTTTGATAAACACTCAGAAAATGTGTGAGAGAAATGTCAGGGAATGGATCTTTGAGGCCAGATCCTGCATTTCCTAAGCTGCCTAAACCAAATGGAATGTTGAGGTGTACAAGGAATGAAAAAACAGAGCCTTTGTTATTTGCTTCATGTTTGTTCCAGGTAGGAACTATAGAGAGTGGTGCTGGATGATGACAAAAGGGAGAAAATTGTAGCCTCTAATGACAGAATGGATTAAAATGATTTGAGCGGGGGAAAGGGATACATATTTGAGAGTGTACATTATCTTTTTATTCAGAAGCAAACACCCAAAGGGACACTTGTAAATGGTATTAATTAGCGGTAGAGTGACTTTTAAAACCACATGGTAATTACAACAAAGGACACTTTAAATTTTACCTTGTTTTCAAGAACATGATAGGTATGATCTGCAGTTCTAATGTACATATCAGAGGATTATTTTATTAGGTGCACTGGCATGCCACTACATGTGTTTCATTTGCAGAGGCCTTAATCCTAGTTTACATTTGGGAATAACTCTAATTCACCAATCAGCAGCTAGCAATGGATGCAGCTGCACTCGAGCAGAACCCTAAGCACAGATGAAACAAGCCAAAATTTGCACTGATTGAACTATTCAAGGTTAACTTGTGCCCCTAGGCTCAATATGGGCAAATTTTGTCTTTCCTTTGTCTTCACTCAGAGGTCAGCATCAAAACAGTACACCAATTGCTGGCCATCAACTTGGCATGGGGTGCTTGATTGATTCTAATGGATGCTGTTTTTAGAAGGTTCCTGAAGTCCCTCAAGTTCAAGGATGCACACCCCAGAAGCAGAAATATACTGAGGCCACCTTAAACAACAATGAAACCTGTGGATCAGATCCTCAATGTGAGCAGCTCCACCGGTGTATGTGTGAATAGCTCCACTGAAGTCAATGGAATTTCATTGATTTACACCAGCAGAGGATCTGGGCCTTTGTTTATTTGAACTGAGAGGTAAAATATGTTCCCTAAACAGTTCCCAGGAATGCTCATCCACCTGCAGATGGCTGAACCTCATACACTGGCAGGTGGTTCCATTTTAGTAGACAACTTAATATAGATATTTGAAGAATTAAACATCCCTTCATTTGAGGAAAAAGTAAAATACAATCTTCAAATCAGGGTGATGATCAGTTATCTGCCATGTAGTTTGGACAGAATAGCATTCTTGCATCTGGGCACTGTATGGTCCTCTTGTATGAAATTGTTCATTGTCAGGAATTTTTCTACCAAAGATTAGATGGTCTTCAAACCATGCTTTCACTAATTCCATATAAAGGCTTCGAACTGATATGCATACTCATGAAGATAGAATAGGATACTTGTGAAACATAATATTCTGCCATAAAATGAAATATTGGTACAGCAGTAGGACAAACAGACTGAGAAGATACAACCCCGGGAGCATCAGACGGACAGTATGGTAAGAAAGACAGAGCAACGTGCAGGTGGATAACTTTTCATTGAATGTTGACACTGTGGACTGAAAATAACCTGAGGATGTTCAGTTAATCAGTATGCTTCTCTCTATCCTGTGCGTAGATCATGCAAAAAAAGACCTAACAAGTCTCAGGGTAGAACTTCATACTACCTTTAGCCACTCCTGCCCTTTTCCTTTGGTAAAACCCATGAGACTGTTGCTAAAATAATAACTGAAAGAGTGGGCCAAATACTCAGCTGATGTAAATCAGCAGAGCTCCACTGAAGTCAATGCAGCTATGCTTATGTTGACACTAAAGAGAAGCCGAGAAAGATTTTAAGGTTTGCCCAGGAACAACACTCCCACGATGCTTTGCAGTTAAGATGAAGCTAACTGTAAAGAGGGGAATTTTACCGAGCAGTAGCCCTTAGCATTTCTTGAAAACTGTTGTAGGAGATATCTTTGCAATGTACTAACCTGAAAATATGAAATGAATAAATATGTCTTTAAAAAGGGCATAAATAAGGACTACCCAACAGGTGTCGAGACAATTGGAAAGTTGCAACGAAACAGATAATCTAGGCATTAGCCAAAGATAAGAAGTGTGTTCCCAAAAGAGGAAATAGATAAGGACCAGAATGATACACAATAAAGGTAACAAGCGTATATTTGCCTAAATCATGGGGAGAGTAAGACCATCAGCAGACTGATCACAGGCTGTGAGAGAACTATGGGGAAGGTTGGTAACTGTATGCCTGTCTGCATATGTGCGGTCTTCACTAACTGTTACATCAATAACCCTCATCACAGCTGATATATCCAAGGTTTGTTATTATTAAACTAACCCAGACTTGTGAGAACCCCTCACATATAATCAGTTACATTTTTAATCTATTAATTGGCTAGTGATTATCAGCAAATTATTTATCATTAATTTTTGAGTATCAGCTGAAGCTCAATGCTACCACCCACTGAGCAAAGCAGACATTGGCAAAGATAAAACCAATCATTCCAAGTCTCAGTTGCTTCTGAATATATGTTCCCTGACCTCTGAAAATAGCCTAAGAAAAAAATCTCTTTTATTCAAGCTGATGTCTGCCTTTAGCCTGAGCAGTCTCTGCAGTCAAACATTAGAAAGCAATGCATCTTGAGCCAGTAGCATTTCAATAAGGCTGCTGACAGAGTGCAAACAGTATTGTCAATGCATGCAGCAATGTAATCTTTACTACCATATTAGTGAATTTATGCAGGGCACTAATCATTTTAAAGTGAAGGCAAAAATGGCAGATTACTCTGCATCCTTGCTTCCCGGGATTTAGTTTAGGCTGTACAATCACAGAGTAAGACTGGAGGTAAACAGGTGTTTTAGTGCCTCCTATAATGTTCTGAGTGCCTCCAAGTGATATCTGTGGGTGCTGAGCATCTCTCAGGATGTACTCGAAAACCTGCAGGATCTGATCCTTAGATTGTAAACCTTTTACGGCACGGACTTTCACCTATTTTATTTCTGTAGAGTGCCATACATAGTTATGATGCATCACAAATAATGATTTAGGCTCAAATTTTCCTTTCCATTCTTTAGTAGATTAGCACCTTCTCAGTCATAAGCAGCCAATGATGCTGTGCTCTGATGTGTAAGTGTGACTCTACTGGTATCTTGCCAAATTAGCAACTGCCATTGTATACATGTAACAATGGCCATCTTGACTGTCACTTGGGATTGAATCCAGGGCCTCCTGTGTTAAGAGCATAAGCATCTACAGCTTCATCTAAAGCGGGGGGGGGGCAAACTTTTTGGCCCGAGGGCCACATCTGGGTGGGGAAATTGCATGCAGGGCCATGAACGTAGGGCTGGGGCAGGGAGTTGGGGTGTGGGAGGGAGTGCAGGGTGTGGGAGGGGGTGCATTGTGGAGGAAGAGGCTCAGGAGGGGTACGGGGTCTACAGGGGGACTCAGGGCAGGGGGTTGGGGTGCAGGAGAGGTGCGGCAGGGGGCTCAGGGCAGGGGGTTGAGGTGCAGGAGGGGGCTCAGAGCAGGGAATTGAGGTGCAGGAGGGGTGCGGCAGGGGGCTGGGATGTGGCAGGGGGTTGGGAGGGTGCAGGAGGGTTCAGGGTGCAGGCTCTGGCCTGGCACCACTTACCTGGAGCGGCTCCGGGCTGGCAGCAGTGCGCAACAGGGCTAAGACAGGCTCCCTGCCTGCCCTGGCCCCATGCTGTGCCGTTCCCGGAAGCAGCCAGCACCAAGTCCCTGCAGCCCCAGGGGGAGGTTGGGCAGAGGGCTCCACATGCTGCCCTCACCTGTGGGTACTTCCCCCGAAGCTCCCATTGGCCGCGGTTCCCCGTTCCTAGCCAACGGGAGCTGCAGGGGGCAGTGCCTAGAGGGGAGGGGAGCGCACGGAGCCCTCTGCTCCCCCTCCCCCAGGGATGTGGTGGCGGCTGCTTCCAGCAACGGTGCGGGGCCTGCGGCGCCATGGGGGTGGCAATCCTGTGGGCCAGATCCAAAGCCGTGATGGGCCGGATCCAGCCTGCGGGCTGTATTTTGCCCACCCCTGAGCTAAAGGATTAAGGCCTAGAGTTTCACAACTATTGAGGCACTTAATGCCGATGGATCTCAAGGTATCTAAGATGCTATCTTTGGCTACCCAGAAACTTCCCTGTTGCCGGTATGCTGCACATCACAGGCAATAAGAATTCACAATGACAGTGAGGGGAAACCACAGACCCACACCTTTTCAAGCTAAAAGCCATTCTCCATTATCTGTTAACGGATGGTCCATTCTATGACACACAGTTGAGTAGTACTAAGACTATCCAGTAGAGGACAGTGGTTCACATACCTACTAGCCAGCTGATTACAATAAAAAACAGCATCCACGTACAGAAATCTGCTGGGATGGTGGCTCGAGAACATTAACGTGTTTTTAGGACCCTCATTTTGTACTGGTGGTTTTTATTAAGTAGGCCTATTGTTTCTGCATCAGAAACATAGTTGGATACTTTACCCTCAGGAGTCCGCATATGAACAAATGCAGCTTTGGCATTTGATATTAAGCAGCATCGGGGAACATTCAGTTGTTCATGTTGCTCATTCGGCTCAATGTTCCCTACACTCCTTTCTCACAAAAAGAGAGATATTTGTGTGCAATGGGGCAGGGCACTATTGCACTTTGGAGGGAAAGGGGTGAATGAAAGTAACCAGATAGCTTAGGGAGCCATCCGCCTTCATTGAAGCCTAGTGCCCAGGTTCTGCTCAGGGAATGTATGATTCATCTCTTCAGGTGCACAAACCTCCTCTGAACAAATATTATAAAGTGTCACCGTTTTCAATATGGGAAAGCCTTGAACATCTCTCACTCTAGCCTTTGGTATCTATTCTCCCCCAAACAGCTCAAAAGAGCATCTTTGAAAGTCACAGAGACAGGCAGGGAGCCCTTATGATACAGAATTTAATACATAAACTTGTCTGGTCAGAAAGATCTACACAATCCTGCCATTGCCTTCCAAACTGAATATTCGTTTCAGATTTCCCATAATGCTTAAGTCTGCAGTGCAGGCTATAACCTGGGGGCCAGATTCTACTCTGAAGATGTCAATGTAGTTGCCCATGTGTAACAAAGAGCATAAAAAAATTGACTCTGTAAATGATCTGGAAGATCATTGTGTGGAAGAGCGGTGGGACAGAGGAGGAAGAAGATACTGGCAGAGTCACTCACAGTTTTCAAACAATCACCATCTACTTCCTTCTTTATTCACCATCTAATCAACCACACTGAGCTACGCTGTACTGTCTCAGAAAATAATTGCATTGGATATTGTGCCTATGAGGGCTGTTGCTTTCTGAAAACCAGGAGTTAAGTGTATTCTGTCTGGCAGCAAGCATTTGAGTTTATTATTCTGTCACAAGCAGACAGGCGGTTGATAGTCAAAGAATTAGACACAATAGGTAGAGCATCTACAGAGGATTAAGTCCATTCTTCAGGTATTCTGTCCCTCATGAGACTGAAGGTCAAGTACTTTCAGCCACTGGAAAAGTGAAATAAGCCCCCAGATATGCATTGCCTGTTAAGATTTATTACTATTCTGAAAGAGACATTAGTAGGGAAAAAAAATAAGGAAAAATGTCCAAAGCCCTATATTTATGGGAGATTATTTCCATGAGGATGACATCATTACAGCCAATCAGAAAGGAAAATTTATTTCAAGCTTTCTATTTGTTGACTTCAGTTGTTCTCCAGAGCATGAATGCTTCTATACACGGTACAGTAGCATTACTGATATACATGATATACATGATTGTTTGAACCTATGTTGTTGGTTTTTTGGCAGTTCTAAAAGACCACAAAAGTCTGCATCCATTCATCAGCTAGGTAAAAAAATTCTAAGTTGCTAAGGTGCAATGCATTTGTTTAAATAGACTTATGTCTATAGGGAAACTGAAGATACTGTGCCATGATTAGCCTTATACATCCAAGAGGAGTATTTTGCAGAGCAGAGGTGATTCAAACAAAGAAATCTAATGAAGATTGTGTGTGAGAGAGTCATGTATTTGCTGATCCCTGCAGCATCCACAGGATATTTTAGCGAGGAATTCTACATAACTGAACTGCTGTGGCTCTGGATCTGCATTCACAATGGGGTTGTCCTTAAGGGCAAATCACGATCATCAATAGTCGAAACTGCGATGCTGGGGACAGCCTCAGCAAAGCAATGATTTAGCTTCTAATCATGCAACACCAAGACCTGAATCCACAGCACAGACATCCATTAAACCAAAGAGGATACATTTCTCAATGTCTGATTGAAAACAAAGAGGCTCTGTCAGCTATTCTGTAGTAATTTTTTCAATTACATCACTGCCCTACTGCAAAAAAAGATAAAAGTCTGTTAAAATTATAAAGGATCTGATACTCACCAGGCAGACAGGAAACACACACAGCCAGGCTCAGCCCCTTAGGCAGGGCAGAGCAATAGGCCATCTTTAGCCCAGCTCTGACTGGGGCAGACAGCAAATGCAGTCAGGCTCAGCAACAGTCTAGAACTCAACTCCCTGGCTGGGCAGACAAATACTGACCATTCAGCCTAAGGTGAGTATATTGCCACCCTGGGGTGGGGTTGGCAGAATGGGGTAGGGGGACCCAGACCCACCCTACTCCACCGGGTCCCGGCCCAGGACCCTAATAGTGGCAGAGAGGTTAGCCACTGAACCACGGGGGATCCCACTGAAACGCTCTGACTTGTGCTCTGGCTGCAACACCGGACTAAAGTCTGGTTTCCCTGGGCTACTTCCTACCACAGTCCAGGGACAGGGCTCCACAGTCCAAGGGTCCTTTGTCTCCTCGAGATAGACTGCAGCTGGCAGTCCCAGCAGCTTCTTGGGGTACTCATTGGACAGCGGTCCTGGCAGCTCCTAGGAGTCCTCCTCCACCAGCGGGGCTGGCGCAGCTTGGTCCCTCGTTGGAGCACTTTGGTCCCTCGTCCAGGAGCCAGCGGCAAAGCAGAGGTGTCCGACTCCTTCCCTGGCTCTGCCCCAACTGACCTGAAGGCCCTGCCTCTGATAGTTCTTGTTCTGCCTCTCAGTTTCCGGCGTGAGGGGGGGTCCTGGCCTGGTTCTGCCTCCCCAGGGGGCAGAGAGTGGTCCCTCCCTCTGAGGCTTGGAGGGAGGCCATTCTACCTCACTACACGGTGATAGACTAACTTAAGAAAATGAACTGCAAGAAATCACTAGCATCAATACATTACTGATCTTCCTTCTCCTAATGCACTACTTCTTATCCCATCCCCCCCTCCAAACCAACCAGTAATTTCCTGGATCTTGTTCTGCTAGGAATGTCACAAGGAGAATAGGGTGCCCTCCATCATGTGTAGGAAGTAGTGCAGATAGCAAGGAGACTTCCACCTATAGGAAGTGGGGCTGGAAAGAGCATGACTCTTTGGGAAGCCACCGCTGTATCATCTCACTATTGTTAAGTATGGTATCCGTCGCCTTTCGGTAATTCTTAAACCTAAAAATATTGCTTAGGACATTTGTTTGCTCTTCTGGTCTCAAACTCAGTCAGTTTCTGCAGCAGATTCTGACATTCTCCTGTTTGCTTGCTGAACTCATTCTGTCACGAAAGGTCAGAAAGTAAACTCCTTCAGAATGTCAATAGGTGTTTTCCTATTCCACCTCTACAAGGATTTCTTTTGCTTTAAAATACCAAATGTTGATTTAGAGAGCATTATCTTTCCACTATGCAATGTGAACCCACAAATATGAAATTTCATTTTGCTCATCCACTCTGCTGTGTGTAAGTGGTCCAGCGGGTCACTTTGAGCATTAACAACAGTTCACAAGGAAAGACAATGCAGATTGCATTCATGTACAACTACAACAGTAGTTCCACGATATGTAGATTTTGGTGCCATTGCTGCCTTTATTCACGTTTTAAGATGTATGTTTGTTGAACAAAGCTATTGGGCCCTAGTCTCATTTCCTTTATGGTCCCTTTACACTGCCAGAGTGGTGTAGATGGTCTTGGAATTAATGAGACTCAGACACACTGGTTAATTTTCCACAGAAAAAAGGGAGTCTTGTTTTCTTGGATGTGATTATCTCCATGCCACGAGTAAGGGGAAGGCGTCGAGGAGGAAGTGGAGTGGACTCATCAGTGCAAGAACAAAATGAGGAGGACTCAGAGACTGTGGCCTTTTAATGATAACATGGCAGAACACTGGAACACACAAAATTGCCTAAAAATCTCAAAGGAATTACTTCTACTTTAATGGTGTGGAGAAGAATTTAGCCCTGTACATCCATTGAATGTAATTTTGAATATGAATTTACAGGTTCTATTTACTGCATTGCCTATTATTTAATAAATAGTATAAAAAGGGTTCCAACAGAAAGTATTGTGACATATGCCTGTTCAATTGAAGTCGAGCATCTAAACTTATTATTTATTAAACTTAACTCTGCATTTCCTGACTTTGGAATGCTTGGTTGATTCCTCACCCAGATTTCTTAAAACTGAGAAAGGAAGAAAGCAAATCCTTATAACAATATCTCCCCCCCACACACACCAATTTTAGTGTTTTCATTCTCATCATTTACATTGCTTTAGCGCTTGAAGTTTTTGCATGAAATTGACATTTAAAGTACAACCTTATCTATATTCCACTAGACACTGACCCACTCAGTTCATCACATCAACGAAATAAAACAAGCATAAATCATGAACTATGTCAAAGCTAAAACTCAAATGTTCTAAGGTCTAGACTGAGCAAAGACATCTATCAGAAACTTCCACTGAGCGTGTCTGGAAAAGAAGCTGAAGGTGCATCATTTTAAAGCTCCTGAGCCTATTTTCTTCAGACATAACTTGTTCTTGAGATCCTAATGAGACGGACAAAACAAGACAACTCTGAACAAAATGAGTGCATGAGATCAAATAGGTTCTTTGTTTACTTAATTGTTTAGTGCATTTGTTTAAGAACATAGGAACATAAGAATGGCCAGACTGGGTCAGACCAATGGTCCACCAACCCCACTATCCTGTCTTCCAACTTTGGCCAGTGCCTGATGCTTCAAAGGGAATGAAGAGAACACAGCAATTATTGAGTGATCCACCCCTGTCATCTAGTCCTAGCTTCTGGCAGTCAGAGACTTGGGGACACAGATCATAGAGTTGCATCCCTGACCATCTTGGCTAAAATAACCATTGATGGAACTATCTTCCATGAACTCATCTAATTCTTTTTTAGCCAAGTTATACTTTTGGCCTTCACAACGTCCCCTGGCAATGAGTTCCACAGGTTGTCTGTCCGTTATGTGAAGAAGTACTTCCTTATGTCTGTTTCAAGCCTCCTGCATATTGTGTGTTCTTTAAAAAAAGAACACAGGATTGAAAAATACTGATCTAGAACTGATTTTGCTGGGAAAAAAAGAAAAGCAAAAAAATGTGGGATCAAGCATGGAAAAGTTCATCCCAAGAGAAATTTGTTTGTGCGGTTAGGAGCAAAGTTTCTGATGGAAGCTGCATTTCCAACTTCACTTTCTATTTAATAAAAAAGAGGAGAGAAAGATATTTCAATATACACTGTAGTAATTCAAATGAAAATAAACAAATAAGCCAGCATTTTTTTAAAAAAAAACCCAAGCAATTGATTTAATAAAGGACTAATTTTTGAACACTGTTTCAGTTCACCACATCAGGGGCTGTTGCTTTTATCCAAAAGCATTTAAATTAAAACATTTTTGCTTATTTCCAGTCTTTCCCCCCTGCAATAACAGACAGCGAGAACAGCTTATTAGCCTCCATATCTATTAGTATGCCATATGTATGCTGCACTCCAGCTGTCATGTTAAAAATGCATAAGGATACATTAAAAACGGCATAGACTTTTGGGTGATAATCAGATAATTGTCTCAGGAAAATATTATTTTAAATGATTTTCCACACATTTCATATCTGTAATGTAGCTGAAGTAAAGGACAGAATCCTTCCCTAGTGACTGCACTGTGATGCGGTGAGAAGGCTTCTGTGCTTCTATGACCATGAGAGCCACGCTGCAGGAGTTCTAACTCTGGATAGGGCCAGCCGAGCCTGTTAGATCAAAGGGTAGGGACAAGATGTAAAGCAGTCCACTGGCCCTCCAAGCTGGGGATTGAGATAGAGGCCAACAAGCTATCCTTGTTAAATAGTTAAGTTATAGCTACACCCCAAGGGAGCCACTCTGGCAAACAGCAAGATAGACAGGGATGGGAGAGCCTTGTTTGTACCTTAAGCCATGTCCGATAGCATGGGAAGGATTCAGATTCAGCCAGGACAGTGTACTACATTTTGCTAGATACACTTGACAGAGATTCTTTATCTCATTATAATGAACAATATTTCTCAATAGAAATTGATGCAAAAGACCAGGCCAGAGCCTCAATATGTATAAACTCAATTGATTTACACCAGCTGAGGAAGGCCCAGTGAAGAGGCTTCCTCCAACCCCCACTCCCAAGCTTGGCGGAGTCTAATGAACTGCAGAGTAGACTGCGTTTGCAGGAGGTGAGGCTGCCACAGATCCAAGTGCCCATAACACCAGATACGGCCAGGAGCACTGAAAATCCTGAGTCAAAAAGATAGTGGGGTTTGAAGGTGAAAATGGTACTGAAATCAGCCAAGCAACACAATGGAAGGTTAGCAACCCCATAAAGGCCTCCCACGACACGTAGGGCTAGCTCCCAAAGAAAGGCAGAGTCAGAAGCCAATGGGGAATGTAGCTAGATCGCTCCACTATTGTCAGAAGGGAGAGGATGAATCCCAGGGACGAAGCCAACCCAATCCACCACACTATGTACATGCTATGTGTGTTCTGGACACTGTAGTTTACAATTGCGTCTGATTGGCTTACTAACCTTTCACGCTATGCGCCTGTGTCTTCTACGGACACAACTCTGTCCCGCTCATTGGACTCCTGTGGCTATGCCTACCTTTTCTGTGTCTTGACACACAATTTTTATTTTTTTTTCCCACGTGCGTGCACCGTTGCTACACTCTTCAGCAATGGGTCTGACCTGGTCTGAGAGCAGCATTCCAGCACTGGCCTTTGGAGCACTTTTGCTCCAAAGTTAGTTTAATTTTTTTGGCTGCTGCATGCCATAAAAGGGACAGGATGATAGGCCCCAAGAAATCACAAGGAATGAAGTCAGGTGGGATGATCAGGCTTATTGTCTGTAGGTCAGGTAACAGCTGAATCTTTCTCTCTCAAGCTTGCAGACCAGCTCGTGTGATCACTGAGAGGCAGCCTGGTGCTGTAGATAGAACAGCAGAATGGTTGCCAGGAGACTTGGGACTTATCTATACTTCACTGAGGTGCGGCCTACAGGGGTGTGAACTGCAGAGCGCACAAAAGGGTTGCCGTCCAATGGTCCCATGTGGACACTGCTGGCACAAACAAAAAGGTTCCTAGTTTGTGTTAACGTAGTCATCTTTCAATCAGGAGTATGCTATCATGAAGTAGGAACCCCACAGTCCACACTACAGCACAATGTAGACATAGCCTTGGATTCTGTAATAAAAAACTAGCTCTTATATAGAGATTGAGATCTTTAGATCTCAAAGGGCCAGCTCCTCAAAACTATGTAGGCATCTAACTCCCATTAGCCAAAGCATTTTATGAAAGAGGTCAGTACTATTATCCCCATTTACAGATGGGGAAACTGAGGCACGAAGAGCAGAAATGATTTGCCCAAGGTCACCCAGCAGGCCAGTGGCAGACCCCAAGTCTCCTAAGTCCCAGTCCAGTGCTCTAGCCACTAGGCTATACTCAACTGCTCTACGAAATGCAGTCAGGAGCAAGTCACTTGAATGTTCTGTGCAGCTGCATCTCCTTCTACAAAAGGACCTTCATACAGCATTCAGCAATCAATGGATTCAGAGTGATAGGTATAACTGCTGTTGGATCTCCAGTGTCCAAGAGCTCTTTTGGCACAATAGCCCTTACTGAACTAGCCCATCTGGGATTTTCAGAGTCCTCTCTTTGCAAATAGGAGACTGTAGCCCAATCCATTTTGGATCTTTCCCTAGTCCTTTCCCCGGCTTCATTCTTATAAAAGGGGAAACAAACCTATCAAAATTGTCGGTTATCAGATTTTTTTTTTTTTAGAAGTACAA
Organism: Chelonia mydas; assembly: GCF_015237465.2. Taxonomy (NCBI): domain Eukaryota; kingdom Metazoa; phylum Chordata; order Testudines; family Cheloniidae; genus Chelonia; species Chelonia mydas. The sequence goes on from NC_057855.1 coordinate 93,507,156, forward strand.
TATTATTATTCTGGACCATCTGTATATTTGCACAGAAGTTAATTACTAAGTTGCAGAATGACAGACACATTTAGTTCATAATTTTAATTAGATTTTTCCTTGGACTTCTGGGTATTCTCGCCTAACAGTTACATTTGTCTTTCCAGAGTTTATGAGGTAAATTTCTAAACATCTGATTATTCAATTTAATGCAAAACAAGATAAGCATTTGTGACTTAGCTGCTGGGGAAAGATTAGAATTAAGAGAATTTCTGATTGTAGATAAACATTCTTATGTCATTTTTATAGGATTTTATGTTAAAGAAATTTCATGTTGCATAAAAGAGTAACTTCATCATCCCATTATTAATAAGAAAATAAATATTTTGGACATGAGTTGAGGCTATTATTGTATCTTGTCCCAATGTACAAAATGAAGTGTTTCATAGTATTTTTATATTCATGCATGGATGATTTATTTATTGAAAAAAAAAAAAAAAAAAACCTTTAAGTAACACAAATGAATGAGTGGAGGATTTGTAAATAAGAGCTTGTGCTAAAGGAATATTGGAACATCATCGTCTACTTCTGGTGAGTAGGGACTGTCTAGATCGGGGTGACCAACCTGAGCCTGAGAAGAAGCCAGAATTTAACAGTGTACATCGCCAAAGAGCCACAGTAATACGTCAGCAGCCTCCCCATCAGCTCCCCCACCCACCGGCAGCCCTGCCGATCAGTACCTCGGGATCAGTACCCATCCCTCCCCGCACCTCCCAATTAGCTGTTTCGTGGTGTGCAGGAGGCTCGGAGGGGGACGAGGGAGGGCATGGCAGGCTCAGGGGAGGGGATGGGAAGGGGTGGAGCGGGGACAGGGCCTGTGGCAGAGCCAGGGGTTGAGCAGCGAGAACCCCCCGGCCAGAGGTGAAAGTAAGCCGGTACGCCCCGGTACAGTGTACCGGCAAGAGCTGGTGCGCTGTACTGGGGTGGATCAGCTTTCCCAGGTGCAATTTAAAGGGCCTGCGGCTCCCAGCAGCAGCTGGAGCCCCCGGCGTTTTAAATTGCTGCCAGAGCCCTGCTGCCGGAGTCCTGGGGGTAGCAGCGGCGGGGCTGGGGCAGCGATTTAAAGGGCCCGGGGCAGGCTCTGGGAACGATTTAAAGGGCCCGGGGAAGTAATGGAGGCCAGAGCCCCATCCCCAGAGCCCTGCTGCTGGAGGCCTGGGGAAGCGGTGGCCGTGGGGCTCCGTGGACGATTTAAAGAGGCCAGGGCTACAGCCGCTGCTACTGCCCAGGGCCCTTTAAACCGCTGCCAGAGGCCCCGGCTGCTGCTGTTACCCCGGGGAAGGGGAAGGAGGCACTTGCCAGTACAGAGTGGGCCAGGGCTGGCTCTGACCTCCCCCAGCCCAGCCCCATACCAGTAAGTCCCAAGACTTACTTTCACCCCTGCCCCCAGCACATTGGAAAGTTGGCGCCTGTAGCTCCAGCCCCAGAGTCGGTGCCTGTACAAGGAGCCGCATGTTAACTTCTGAAGAGCCGCATGTGGCTCCGGAGCCACAGGTTGGCCGCCCCGGTCTAGATTAATGAAACTATTCACACCACTGAAGACCCTTTATGTAGTCACACTGGGCTGGTGCAAAATGGGGCTTCATGCAGGGTCACTTACTCTGGCAACTTAACTGGAATAAGTTTTAGCAGTGCAGCGCCCATCTTACATTGGTATAGCATGTCTACACTAGGGGTTTGCTCTGGTGCACCTACTTTGTTTTAGTCACACCGGTGCAAGAGAAGTATCAAATGGGTCTGAAATTGCCAGCAAGATTATACATGGGTAGTCCCCATATCACACACCACCATGGTGATCCTGTGCTGCTCTGGGGCAGTCCTTGAGAGGCTGCCATAAATTAGAGCTGCTGGCCATTTTAAGCCAGAGACCACATTGGCTCTCACTACAGTCCCAAATCCCAGGGGAGCAAAAATGATCTAAAGTCACCCTACTGTCACTCCCCTCCGGGCTACTGCTTTGTGTACTGCACCTTTTAGAGGTGCAAAACAGAATTACAGCCCTTGTACTTAAAGTGACCGCTTGCTAGACTGCAATAGAAGAGAACATCCAAGTTTTATATGAAACACAGAATGTTTAAATTCAGTCTTAAAATCAAAATATTAGTACATTAGGTACTCAGCAATAACCTGAATCCAAGCAACTCATCTGAAGAGATATTGCAGTTACAATCAAACCTTATGGAAAATTCAAATAGGTCAGGCAGCCTTTTGTTTCCTCCAGTTGTTAAACTTAACATTGCTAAATGTTCAGAGTAATTATTATGTGCCCATTGTCTCGGGCAATCTCATTCCTAAATTATATTAAAAAGAAGTGTGTAATTTCCGTGACATGATCAACAGTGGCAGCTCTTCTCAGTGTAAGGGCTGACAGAGGAGTCTCCTGAGGAAAAAAACACTGATGGTTTTTGGAACAGGAGCAGAGTGGAATTAGAACATGGCAAGAGTCCTGGAAACAAGACTGTCCTTTAATCAACAATGACCTGGGTATGCCAATTTGTGAGTCTCAGGGGCCTCATCACTTGCTCCCTTACAACAGTACTTTTGTGAATTTCCTTTCACCCATTTTTGTATCCCTGCTTCTCTCTCTTTTTTCCAGTATTTACCCTCTTACGCTTTTTCTGCAGCATATCCAGGGCCTTGGCATTACCTTGATATTATTCTACTAGTTTCCACTTGCACATCTGTGTATGGCAGCACCACATTACATAACTTAGTTACACCCCTCCCCTCACTTTTTCCATAGAAACCTTCCACAGAATAAATGCCCAGCTGTTTACAGCTCCTGCCTCCATTGCCTTGTCAAAGAAACAAGCTGAGGGCACGAGGAAACAGCTCTTCTAGGGAACCTCCATTTGAGAAGACGGATGAAAAGAGCCAGACACTGCTGGCAGCTTCTGGATTGGCCAGCATGTGTGTGCTGCCAGAGAGGGGAATGGGGAGCTATAAATAGAGTTAATCAAGAAAGTGGGAGGAAGGGAGGCTTCAAGCAGACGAGGAAAGTGCTTACAGCACACAGAGAGAAGGGATGAGGCTCTCAACTTCTGAGCAGAGCCCTTCTCGTCCTCCATTTTCATTTTTTCATCACCACAGGCTGCTGGCTTTGTATTCAGCTACTTGCTTTTGCCCTTTGTAGTTCCAGAAGGTCCCTCTTCTGGTATTGCCTACCTAAGTCCTTTGAATGTAGTCAGAGATAAGAGATGGGGACATAACCCCACTTACTGGTGGAGAAGCTGCACGGTCCAGTGGCTAGCCTGCAGGGCAGGGACTTGAGAGTCCTGGCTAGGACTTGTTTGACCTTGAACCACTCACTTCTGGTAACCACCTTTCTGTATACAGAACTATAAAATCCCTCCTGGCCAGAGGAAAAACTCTTTCACCTGTAAAGGGTTAAGAAGCTAAGATAATCTTGCTGGCACCTGACCAAAATGACCAATCAGGAGACAAGTTACTTTCAAAGCTGGAGGGGGGCCTGAACAAAGGGTCTGTCTGTGTGATGCTTTTGCCGGGAACAGAACAGGAATAGAGTATTAGAACTTGTTAGTAAGTAACCTAGCTAGAAATGCGTTAGATTTCCTTTTGTTTAAATGGCTGGTAAATAAGCTGTGCTGAATGGAATGTATATTTCTGTTTTTGTGTCTTTTTGTAACTTAAGGTTTTGCCTAGAGGGATTCTCTATGTTTTGAATCTGATTACCATGTAAGGTATTTACCATTCTGATTTTACAGAGGTGATTCTTTTACTTTTTCTTCAATTAAAATTCTTCTTTTAAGAACTTGATTGCTTTTTCATTGTTCTTAAGATCCAAGGGTTTGGGTCTTTTTTCACCTATGCAAATTGATGAGGATTTTTATCAAGCCTTCCCCAGGAAAGGGGGTGTAGGGCTTGGGGGGATATTTGGGGGGGGGGGGAAGATGTCTCCAAGTGGGCTCTTTCCCTGTTCTTTGTTTAACACGCTTGGTGATGGCAGCATAGGGTTCAAGGACAAGGCAAAGTTTGTACCTTGAGGAAGTTTTTAACCTAAGCTGGTAAGAATAAGCTTAGAGGGTCTTTCATGCAGGTCCCCACATCTGTACCCTAGAGTTCACCCTTGACAGTCCTCTAGGCAGTACCATGGTACAAATAGGGGGGAGGGAGGGGAACCAGAGGGAGAATCAGGCCTTTGGCAATGGTACCAGCTTGGGATGATGAAGAGCATGAAAGAACCTTCCCACCAGTCCCTGTATAGCTCTTAGGGCCTGATCCAAAGCCTATTGATGTCAATCGGAGTCTTTTCTTTGACTTCAATGGACTTCCATGCAGCTCCTATAGAAGTCACCGAACCCCTGGCTTGGCAGTGGTCTCTCTTCTGCAGCCTGGACTCACATCTGCAGTTGAGAGCAAACACCCTCAACCTGCCTGTCCAAACAAGACGCAGGGGTAGCAAATGTCACTGGCTTCCAGTTTGGAGACGCTCTTTGGCTGGCTCTGTCCCAGGCATTGTCAGAACAGCACTCTCCTCTCTTGGAGGCAGGGGGTGGAGACAGGACAGGAAAAAATAAATAAACAGCTATTTTCCATTTTCAGAAGCAGCTGGCGACTCATGTTATGGGAGCTTTAAAAAATAGCTAGGAAGAAAATGATTTCACCAGGATCTGATCCGCACTGGTGCCTGCAGCAACTAGGCATGCTTCTACCACAGGCCAGTTACTTTGCAGCACAGCTGCTTTCGTTTTCTCCCATTTTTGTCTATTCAGCTCAACTTCGGTCCAGCAGAAATGGAGAGGTTGCCTAATGGCCAGGACGCATTCTCTCGTTTTTACACCCTACCAACATCTTTATTATAGGCAAAGAACTGCCTGTTATTCCCCTGATCTGTGCCCACACGTGTCAGCAATCCATTTAGATTGTGAGTCCCTCAGCGCAGGGACTGTCCTAATGTGGGTTTCAAAACCACCTAGCTGCTGCTACTGCAAATCAATAATAATAAATGTTCTCCTAATACACAGAAACAACTGAGCACCTCATTCTGTTTCGTAACATGTTATATTTGGCTGAGCCAGAGAACAGCTGATTGACATAGACTTCTCCCTGTACGAACTACTAGGAAAGAAATACATCTGTTACCACCAGGCCAATATTTGACTGGCTTGCCAGTTTGTTTTTTTATGGATTTGGCAGTTGCCAGAAAAATAATTTAATTTAATCTGCTGGGTTCTTTTTTACGCGGGTCTAAAGATTTGCATTGTCATCACAATACACTGGGATATCTAATGTTAAAAGTTTGTGTCCAGCTAAAGATGCTGCAGTATTCCTACTTCTGCAGTTTATGCGAGAACAGATCAAAACGGTTGAAAATACAGCAGCTGCCTGCCCACCAACACGGCAAGTGCACTGGGTGCGTGTGCGTGTGAGAGAGGGTTTGAGTCACACAAGAGTGAGGAGATGTGCGAGGCATATTAAATCATGAAAGATCAGGGCAATGCTGCAAGTGATCCTACTGCATCCCCCAGAAAAAAAGCTCACAGCAGAAACTGCATGGTCAATGACAACTGGCTAAGCAAAATAGACTGCAAAGATTGGCTGGCAAAATGTGCTGATAAAACAAACTCCATTTGTTATCAATGATGTTATCAACTTTCTCTATACGTGTTCTCTCTCTGGGTACTATAAATGGCTGTTAAAGAGGTTGCAGGGTTGCCTTGTGGTTGGGGGTTGGCGTTGCAGCGGGCTAGCCTTGGAGGGATGTTTGCATTTTACAGGTTGTAACCCTAAGTAGGGTTTTATCGATTTTCATTGGAGTCTTAATTTGTAGTAGCGGCAGAGTCCTGTAGCACTTTATAGACTAACAGACGTATTGGAGCAGAAGCTTTCGTGGGTGAATATGCATCCAACGAAGTAGGTATTCACCCACAAAAGCTTATGCTCCAATACGTCTGTTCGTCTATGCCACAGGACTCTGCTGCTTTTACAGAGCCAGACTAACACGGCTGCCCTTCTGATACTTAATTTGTAGTATAATGCTTCTGTTGGCAGCAACAAGGGCCGAGTTCAGATAGCTAGGGGTATCTCTTAAAGCCCACAAACATCACTGGCTTGACTCCCCCCGCCCTCCCACCAGAAATTCTAGGTCACCAAATACCTTCCCTGGATGCCTTTAATAGGTAATATTTCCCCACCTACAAGAACTGAGTCTGTGTATGAAACAAAGGAAACCTTTCCAGAGGAAAAGAGAATACAGCATCAACTTGGGAAAACACAGCATCTACAGATGAACAATAAGTAAAAGATTCCCCCACAGTAACTTTGGCAGTAGTCCATTAACTTGGCTGCCCACCTGACGCTGTGACCATCCAATAGACAAATGCTCCTTTACCACATCACTTCCCCACTTTCCTGTCTGCTACACCCCACACACAGTTTGAAGAAACCAGAACACACATACAGTACCTTTGAGCAGAGTCCTTGTCCCTGGGCATGCCCTCCTTAACACAAAGTAGGGGTCCCTTTTCCTCTTTCTTGTCTCATGTCAGATCCGCTACCCAACCAATTCTGAGTCTATGTACAGTTATAGTGATTCCCAAACTGCCACTGGTTGAATTCTGGGTAGAAAATGATGCAAATAAAGTTCTCTCTGTAGCTGTAATTCCCACTGTTCATCAATAGATGGGGCAGAGAGCTCCTTCCCACATGGAGCTTATGTCCATCTGGAGTTCTGGGTAAATATCCACCTTGTTTCTCTAATATCCTGTGACCCACACAGCTACCCCTACACTGCAAATAGATTTTATACATATAAGGCACTTCTAGGGATGTTCTTCCCCCTGTTCGCCAACAACAGATGGGAGCGAATTGCTCCTTACCCTCTAGAACTTCAGGTCACGGCTCTTACAGTAGGTTACATAGATGCATCAGCCTCTTCTCCTGCTCCTCTGCACTCTTACAACCTTGCCTTGTGCTTTTCTGCCCTTCAGATATTCTAGCCCAGATTCTAATCTCCCTTGACTTCAGTGGAGCTATACTGATTTAAATTTAAGCTGTAGATCTGGTCTTCTGTTTTGTTGGTACATTCTACTCCACTTTCTATGCTTCATTCCTGCTGTTCACCTCACTCCAGAACAATCATCACAACCTTTTTACTGACTCTGCATTCTCTTCCTCTATTGTTCTAGCATTCCCCTGTTCAGATCTCTTCTGAAACTGCTGGCGATTTTGGGCTTTCAATTATTCTGACACACGGCGACAGCAACTTCTATTACTTTCTGTGAAGCCGGATTGCAGACTATTATGCTCCTGATTTATCTTTTTAATTAGAAATAAAATGCCTGGTTAATCAGTAGTAGTGCTGTAGTTGCATAGTACTGACAAATTCAGACCATTTGCTACGTCATGCTTCTCCCTGTACTTTTATTCAGGTGGAGTTTCTCAAGTATCAAGTCATTTTACTATATATGTGACTGCCCTCTGGTTTCCATGCCCTTGTATAAATGGGAGTAACAACCATACAGCTGAATTATTTAATCACTGGGGGGAGGGGAGGATATTGAGGAATAATATGTGGAAGAAGACTGATTGTAATAGTACAGGGATATACTTTGTTGCCTTCGCTGTACATGGAGATGAAATTAGACTTGTGAGAAGGAAATTCAGAAATGTTCTTACTCATCTTCCTATCTATGTATGTGTGTGTGTTCATGCACAAGCGTTCAGATACGCTGAATCACCTTTTCACTCTTACGCACCACGTTATATACTCCTTGCATTTTTACCTCTATTTTCTTTTTTTACCCTGTTTTGTTTCTTTGTTTAATAGATGTCAGCCTTTGCATTTTGCTCCCCTCCCTCCCTGCCCCTCATTTCCCCCCCCCCAGTTTTGTTTGGTTTTTCGACAGCATGTCACAAGATAGACAGAAGATCAAAAGGCCCAGAACGTCCTGGGGAATTTTAGAAAAGCCATCAGAATAACAGCGTCTGAAGTCACCTTGTGGCTCCTGAGCCTAAAGAGGGAAATTTCCTTTTCTGTGTCAGCCAATAAAGACCTGCACACGGTTCATATGGAAAGATGCAGGTTTGTTTTATGAATGAGATTTTTGTCGCATTGATATCAATGGTAAACTTCCCAGTCGTTTCAATGGGACCAGGATTTGGTCTTAGTTGATTATATAATGACCGTTTTGAGTTTGTATCTGTTTTCTGGTCATCAATGCATTCGTCTCACACACGTCTCAGAACTCAAGCACCTCCTATGATTTAATCATAGAATCATAGAATCATAGAATATCAGGGTTGGAAGGGACCCCAGAAGGTCATCTAGTCCAACCCCCTGCTCAAAGCAGGACCAAGTCCCAGTTAAATCATCCCAGCCAGGGCTTTGTCAAGCCTGACCTTAAAAACCTCTAAGGAAGGAGATTCTACCACCTCCCTAGGTAACGCATTCCAGTGTTTCACCACCCTCTTAGTGAAAAAGTTTTTCCTAATATCCAATCTAAACCTCCCCCATTGCAACTTGAGACCATTACTCCTCGTTCTGTCATCTGCTACCATTGAGAACAGTCTAGAGCCATCCTCTTTGGAACCCCCTTTCAGGTAGTTGAAAGCAGCTATCAAATCCCCCCTCATTCTTCTCTTCTGCAGACTAAACAATCCCAGCTCCCTCAGCCTCTCCTCATAAGTCATGTGCTCTAGACCCCTAATCATTTTTGTTGCCCTTCGCTGGACTCTTTCCAATTTATCCACATCCTTCTTGTAGTGTGGGGCCCAAAACTGGACACAGTACTCCAGATGAGGCCTCACCAGTGTCGAATAGAGGGGAACGATCACGTCCCTCGATCTGCTCGCTATGCCCCTACTTATACATCCCAAAATGCCATTGGCCTTCTTGGCAACAAGGGCACACTGCTGACTCATATCCAGCTTCTCGTCTACTGTCACCCCTAGGTCCTTTTCCGCAGAACTGCTGCCTAGCCATTCGGTCCCTAGTCTGTAGCGGTGCATTGGATTCTTCCATCCTAAGTGCAGGACCCTGCACTTATCCTTATTGAACCTCTTCAGATTTCTTTTGGCCCAATCCTCCAATTTGTCTAGGTCCTTCTGTATCCTATCCCTCCCCTCCAGCGTATCTACCACTCCTCCCAGTTTAGTATCATCCGCAAATTTGCTGAGAGTGCAATCCACACCATCCTCCAGATCATTTATGAAGATATTGAACAAAACCGATATTAATGGAGACCTTCAGCTTGTTCGAGCCACAAAAATTTGCTCTGAGGCAAACAAATGAACTGGATTTTGCCTACTCTCCAGGGTCACCCAGATCATTTTGTAGGTTGCTCAGAGGAAAGGAAATCTGTGCTTATTTTAGGGGATACAGAGTTTGTTTGTTTTTCAGCTCTGGATCAAACTGTCTTTTTGTTCTGTGTTTGTACAGCACCTAGCACAATGGGGTTCTGGGCCATCATGACTGGAGAACCTCGGAAGTACCACAGTACTAAGAAATCAATAGTATCCCCCTCGAATCTCCTTTCGTACAGAGTCCCAGCCTAATCCAAGGTATGAAGACACAAATAGAGGGAGTCCTTAACAGGACTCCCCAAGAAGCTAGGGGAAGATTGGGGCAGGGGTTAGAATAGTTGAAGAGGCAAGGAGACAGCGAATTTGCCAATTTTGGGAGTGAGCTACAGAGACTATTCTGTGGGAGGCAAACCCAGGCCCCTTGAAGGAAAAAAACAAGGAAAAAACTCTGTGAAAGGAACCTTGCAGATTTTTCCCCCCTCATCATCCCTTTCTGAAGATTTCTGCCCACTTCAACAGAGGTATTAGGTAGAGCTTCTAAGGGTATGTCCGCACTGCAAAAAAAGAAAAGCCATGGCACCAAATCTCAGAGTCTGGGGCAGCTGACTCAGGCTCGGGGGCTTGTCCTGTGGGGCTATAAAATTGCAAGGTAGATGTCGGGCTGGAGTCTGGGCTCTGAGAACCGATGCCATAGGTTTTTCATCGCAATGTCGACATACCCTAAGGGTAAAGCAATGACTAATGGATTTCATGCAATAGAGCATTATTTACTTAGTTATCCATCTTTAGCTGAGTTCCCATGGAGGAGGAAGCATGACCTATAGCATGACCATCACCATAGACCAATTGAGGAATAATCTTTCTAATCCTGTTCTTGTTGTTAATTCTCCTCCACAATATTCAGTAATAATAATCTTTGGAATTTATTCAGTCGGCAAGGCAGCAAGATTTACACAGAGTTCTACATTTCTTGAGTTTGAAGATAAAATAATAGCGGAGCTATCCTTATTTTTAAGAGTAATACATTTTCTTAATGTACCATCTGGTACTATGCACATTTAGAAATTGAATAAATAAGTTGGGAACAAGATAGGATTTGTTTTTCTTTTCTTGTAGAAGTCTGTTAAGTTTTTGCTGAGTACAGAGGGTTGTTTGCCTCACCCACTTCTGAGGTCTTTAAAACTTCCATCAGGATCTCTTCTTTCTTACGTGGGTAACAAAGTAAAATCATGAGGAAACAGACACGAAGAGAACTAATTTCTAGAAGTGGTTGGAAATTTTTTGACAAAACTTTTTTTGTTTGAAATACAACAATTCATTGAAACCAAAACTATTTAATGGGAAAAAGGTCGGTTTTGATTACTTTTTTTTTAACTTGTTCTTTTTAAACAACTTTTGAAATGATAAATTATAGGATACCAGACAAGCTGTTCAACATAATAAGGAGTTTATATGATGGAAATAGATGTGCAGTATTATCACCTACAGGCGTGGGGGGGTGGTTCTGTATTGTGACTAGAGTTAGGCAAGGGAGTGTGTTATTACCAATCCTCTGTGCATTGGCAATAGACTGGGTGATGAAAGGGGCAACAAAAGGCATAATGAACAATGTGAAATGAGTTAGCAGAAACCACTTACAGAACCTTGAGTTTGCCGACAACATTGCTTTAATAAGTATGATGTGCACTGGAGGAATCGCCCTTACCTCAGAGATAGAACAAGAAACAGCAAAAATGGATTGAAAGTAAAATCAAAGAAAGCCAAGATTATGAAGGCAGGAAACTACTACAAATGCAAATATTTGTGGACAGAAAGGAAATCAAACAGGTAGAAGACGTTCTGCTATCTGGAATGTGTGATGACATTTGAAGGTGGCTAGAATAAAGATATTTGTATGAGATTTAGAAAAGTCTCCTGACTTTCCTGACCAACTCTCACCTGGTCTCTCTTTTCCTAACCCCTTTCAGTGGCTTCCTTAATCCTTTATAGTCCCAAGTGCTGCTCCGGCCAAATTGGGGACATCTGTTCTGGTTCAGGGAAGCCAGACCTGCTGTATTCACAGGAGTCAGCCATCCTCTGACAAGCCACTAAAGTTTGCTTGTATCTCCCTCTTTATGCTCTTGCTATGTGTCTTCCCCCCTACCCCCCCCCCCCCCCCCCGGTTTACTTTATTTAAAGTATTGTATATTATTTTAACTTGAGATGAATGACCTATAAGAAATGGTTTCCCCAAACAATCTAACTCTTCATTGAGTGGGGGACTGGAATGCAGTGAGGAGAGGAAAACTCCATGGGTCCCATGCAGAGTCACCTATGAATACTTCCATCAGAGATGTCAGTGGAGAAGTTGCCTCAGCCCATAGAAGCAATAAAGGGTATGGCTCCAAATCCAGGAAGATCTCAATGGATCCTCTGGGATATTCATGGAAATGCCCTTTTCTTTTGCACTGACTCAGAGGCCCCCAGCTGCCCTACTGCACCTCCTGAAATGGAGCTGCGCTGTCAGGGACTCTTCAGCTCATGGATACCCTTGGATCTGCCTTTCAAGGGTGAGGCTGCATTAGCTTTTCCGCGGATTCCCCACGGGGATGGTGGGAGGATGATGTACTGGCCATTTCAGTTCCAAACCTGGACTGGCCCCTCCCCATCTATGGAGCCTCAGGTTTGCAGAGGATCCTCATGGAGCCTGGAGCTACGGGAGAACACTACCATCAAGCGGACAACCCCTGCGCCTTCCACAGTGGCACAGGAAGACCTGCAGAAGGGGGATCATATCTGCATGCAGACCCGTTAGACATGTTCTGACTTGGCCCTATTTAATCTCCAGATCTTCAATTTTCTTTATTCCCAATTCCACCCGCATTTGATGCTACTCCTTGTCCGATCTACCATGCCTCTTATACATGACATACAGCCAGATTCCTGCCCACCTATAAAATGCTGTCCAATTTTAATTAATTCTAAATATTCATAAATTCTAGAGGCTCACAACACTGACACCCATTTCACCGCCACCAAAAACAAACAAACAAAATCAACCCCCTACTCTACTGAGTAGACGCGATCCCTCAGAAAAGAAGTGACAGAGACTCGTGAACTGTACTATCGCCCTCATTGGTGCCAATCCAAACCCAATAACGTTTTTTTTTTAAATTTAAGAAATACTGGAATCTGTCAAGAATATTGCCAAGAATATAATTCCACTAAACCCCACAGTACCTAAACCCAGACTCTCATCTTCAGGATGATTTTCCATACACAGCTAGTATTGTACTGCATACTTCCAATTAATATTATTTCCTTCTTGAACAACACATTCAATAGTTACATTGGGATACTCAGGTAATTTGCTTGTAAATCCATGTAATTTGCCTCTCACCAATTATGTGCATAGCAACTCTATCAATCAACAGGGTTTACTTGCTATGCAATGGATGGTACAACCTGAACTCACAGTGATCAGTATTAAACATTAGCATTCAAATAGATCCGGTGACAATGAGTTCTTATGCACAGGCAGACAAATGAAGAGCAATTTAGCAAAGGCACTAAAATTGCATTACATTAGGGTAGGAGGCGGAAATCAGCCCAGAAGGAGTTTATGTCATCTGGGACATAACTTTTTACAAAAGGACAATTGACACTATTTATTTATATTTCAGCTTCACTACACGCCCCATTTTTTTACTCCTACTCAGGAAAACTCCCATCAGTCTGAATGGGAATTTTATAAGGACTAAAGAATTTGGCCTTATGACCCAAAATTAGTAAAACACTTAAGTGGTGAGCAGCGTTGTTGCAGCCGTGCTGTTCCCAGGATATTAGCAAGACAAGACGGGTGAGGTAATATCTTTTAGTAGAGTGACTTCTGTTAGTGAAAGAGACAATGCAAAGCTGAAGAAGAGACCTGAAGAGGAGATCTGTGAGAGCTTGTCAGAACCAACAGAAGTTGGTCCAATAAAACATATTACCCACCCATCTTGTCTCTCCAAATCACTTCAGCACATACTTAAGTGCTTTACTAAATCAGGGCCTACATGACGAGGCATATGTGCAGACTGAAACAACGAATCAAAGATTCAAAATGTAATAGAAGCTGGACAAAACGGGCTTTTTCAGTAGGCAAAATGGAATAGAAACATACTCTCAGGTCACACTCCCAGTAAGAGTCTGAAAAAACAGTCTCAGTATGTGGCTGGAATGACAAAAAAATCAGGGTTATGACAAACCAACAGGGAAAGCATTTTCCAGTACTGAAGACCCACTTCTAAAAATAACCTCTCCCTTGAGTTCAGCAAAGTTTCACTGATTTACACCAGCTGAAGATCTAGGTCACATTGTTATGTGACAAATGCTCTAGATTTATACCTGACAAGATACATAACGAAAAAGAAGAAAAGAAATCATTGTTCTAAACAAACTAAAATATATTCCAAGAGTAATTTACAATGGAAACATTTATTACAATGACAGTAAATCACACTGTTCTATGTCACTGAACTCCACAGTTCTGTAGCGTATAAATCAAACATCGCTCCATTTGATTATTTAAGAAAAAGCAATAATTTTATAGAAAAGAGTAGATGGCAATAAAATAAAGTCTTAAAATCTAAAACAAGGACATGAATCCTAAGGGCCATTTATGAATTATTTGTTGCAATCTCAAATATTTTCCAATAAAATGCTCTAGTTTACCCTTACATTTCAACCCAGGGTGCTGCTGTGTCAACAGCAGCATGGCATACATCTGACTGTCTCAATCAGATGGATTCCTCACAGAAAGCCAATTCTAGAAAAAAATACACCAACTGACTTAGAGAGTCATTCTGGACTCACACTGATATAAGCCCTCGATCCAGCATACTGCTTCACCACAGGCTTAACTTTAAGCACATTAGTAGTCCCATTGACTTCACATGCTCCAATGCCTCATTGGAACCGGACCTAATGTCTAGGTTGAGAGTTTAATCTCGCCCATAGCAATGAGCAACACATAACAATGCTGCCTGGGGTCACAACTGTGAAGTCACAATTCGATCCCTAGCTCCTGTCTTGCTCTCGAGACAGCTGGGAGGAACAGGCTACTGTCTGGCACAGATTCCTTCCCTCAAACTCTCTGGCTGTCACTTTGGAGCTTTACCTTCAAGTCTGTACCCATTCCCTGCCTGAGTCCAGTCACTCTGCTCAGCTGCTTGGGAAGGGGGGTAGCAGCCCAGTGATGGCTGATTCCCCCTACTGCCATGCTACCTGCAATGCAGGTAGCTCATGTAGGGCAGTAAGGGGATGCCTTGCCTCATTACTTGCTAAATAGGCGGAGAGCAAGCCAAGATTTTGCCCAGAATTAGGAATAACTCATTGAAATCATGGAGTTACTCTGTTGTTACAAAAGATCAAAATCAAGCGTACGGTGCTCTGTGGAGTTTGTAATGTGCAAGAAGAGATATAGTAATTTCTTAATGATTTCACTACTCCAATAGATTGCACCGACGGCCAACATTTCTGAGTCCAGAATTCCAATAAAAGTTTTCAGCAAAATTTGAAATTTTGAAGAGACAAAAAGAAAAAAAAAGATGCATATAAATTTTGAAATTCTGACCAAATTTTCATGGACATTTGAATGGCAAGACAGAATAGGAAAACATATTTCTTAATTTTTCACACATTTCCCACTCTGTTTTGACAAGCTCTGCTAGGCAGGTAAAGAAAATCAGATTTTGCAACTTGTAACCGGTCACTTTTAATATTTAATTTATATGATATGTATATTTTGCATTATACAGGAATCACACACATTTAACCACATCTTCATATCCTATGCCATAGAGGTTGTTTCCCTTCTTTACTGTAAAACACAAACCATCTCTGTATTCTACAGAGTCCATCAAGTTCTAGAAAGAAGAAATAACCTAATGACTGAACAGTTACTGAGTCTGTGTTTTTTCCCCCCGTTAAGAAATTACAGTGTGACTTTGCAAGACTAAGTTATTCAGGTTCCAATCTACTTTTTGGGAGGAAACCTCAAAGCTTTAATGAACTGGCTTGTACTTCATTTTCATTAAGTGATTGTTATTTTAGGCAAATAAATTGGTAGTGAGAATGTGCCAATCACAGAACATCTATTTCTGGTAGTGGTTTGTGGCAAATTATTAGGTTTTTAAGGAAAATTGCCCAGTTCACGCTGATGATTATAATGTTTTAAAAAGTGCAGTTTGTTTACATTTTTAAGTCAGATGATATGTACAGCCACAACATATCTGGTTTTTTGAGGCTATGTCTCCACTGTCCTGCAGTTCGGACTATGTGGGTATGCATAGTGGTGCACTGTAACTCCCCAGTGTGGACGCTGTGAGTGTGAACTAAAATATTCCTACTTTGCATTAATGCGGTCCTGAAAAGACAACTATGTCAACTCAAACTCGGAATCTTTTAGCTCACACCCACAACAGCCGCATAGTGGAGTTACAGTGCCGCGCTTTGGTGCAAAATGCGATATTCACCCTCAACATTTGAACTGCAGGGAAGTGTAGACAAGCCCTCAGTTACCATCTCCGAATGAAGCCAAAGCAGAGCAACGCATACATCTTTGGCATGATTAGTAGAGATGTTGGGCCAGATACTCTGCTGGTGAAAATCAACATAGTTACACTGAAGCCAATGAAGTGCCACCAGTTTACACTGGCCAGGTGACCCATTATTATTTAATATTTAAATTACGGTTGAGCCCAAAGGCTCCAAACACAATCTGAGGTTCATTGTGCTAAGTATAGTACCACAGACATAAAAACATGGTTCCTGCTGTGTAAAAGCTTGTAGTGTAAGAAGCCACTTGATATTCTGAGGGTAGCGGAAGAGATATGCGCTCAAATATATGCCGCTTTTATACAAGGGCATGCATTTTCCATTATTTTATTATTATAAATATAAGTATCAGTATCCACACTTGTTCCTCCATCTCGCTATTATTAGTTGGCTGATTTCTTATGGATAATGTGGCAGAAGCGGTTCTTCAGAAGATTATTTGAAGGAAAGCAGGGAAGGGGCCTACAGATCAATTGTAAGAGGGACACGGATAATGTTGAAATCAGCATGTTTGCTCTCCATTTATATTCCCCAAACAGCTGCATAGTCTCATATACTAGCTAACTGGACATGCCATACATGAGTAGACTTATATCAGGAAGAGGTACTTCTGACAATAGTGTCACAGAGCAAGCAAACTAACAAGCCAGACATGGCAGCCAAAAGCATTCCCGAAGGTCACTACTTTAGAGGATGGTATTCCTAGGAATAGCATCAATCCTTCCCAGGTAGCAGACAGCAAAATACTCACAGCCTACCCAAACCTTTTAGAACCTTAGAAAGAATGGGTCAGATTGTGCTCACTGATACACATGGACAATAGCTGCTGATTGCTATGGTAGCTCTGTGGGAGGGCGGGGAAAGAATGTATCTATTTCTGGAAAGAATTTGGTCCAATATGTTTTTATATTAATAAACAGAGGCAAAAATACAAATGCCAGTCAAGATCACTGTCAGTGAATTAAATTACATATATTGAAACAATAGTTTTTTACCCAGAAAATATGGCTTTCAATGGTGTAACTCAAATAAATAAATTTACTCACATGCATAAGTGTTTACAGGAGCAGATTCTAAATGACAAGAGACAAAACAAACTACAGAATAGATACTTAGCTGTTGAAAATCAGCATAACTTGATCGACATCAATGGAGCTGGGTGGATTTATGCCATCTGAGAATCTGGCTTAACTTGCTTGAAATTGGGAGTTCTAGATTTCCAATTCTTCAAAAAAAGAAAGACCTGTCCCTTTTTAAAATGGCTCTGAAACATATAGAAACGACTTATCAACTCTGGTGAAAAGATACTAAAATAGATCCTTGAAAGCTAGAGTATAATGAGCTGAATGGCCTTGTGAGAGCTATTGCCAAGAAATATCTGATTTAGAAGAGGCAAATATGCGCTCAGAATTCAGAAGCTTCTTGTTGATCCATGACTTGGATAAAAAATATTTTATCAAGCTCAAGAATTTGGCAGTTCTGACATAAAGGTCACTCAAGCACAATATAGGCAGCAAATCAAATAACAAAAATATATAAATTACAAAAAAAAGAACAATTTTATCCATCATTTCCTAGCATCTTTGAATTACAGCAGCAATGCTCATTCTGTGATGTTTAAACATTTTCACCCACTTGTGACACCAAAATGAGCTGTCACTGACAGTAAATTGCACAGATCTCCATAGTAGGGTAGGGTCCTTTCTCACTAGCTTTGATCAAAAGTAAAATAGTTAATGTTGACATTTAAAATATTATCACATGGCACAGGACACCTCACTAAACTGAATGGGCAGTTCACAGCTCCCAGAACTATCGTCATCACAAAACACCACTTATCTACTTATTTCTGTTTGGAGTCCCTTAAAGATTTTGTACCCACATAATGGACATTTTATAAATCCTTGCAGACAGATGACACTGTACCATTGCCAACAGAATGAAGTATTATTGAAAGTTTCCTCATCATCATCATGTTCTCATTTCACCTCTGGCATTTAGGGCAGTGACGAAGCTCCTCCACTCCTGTTTGTTTCTGGCAAGTCTTTCAATGGTTCCCCAGCTGTGTCCCAGGTTTTTCAGCTCAGCTTCCACAGCTCTTCACTATGTTGTTTTCAGGCAGCCTCATTTTCCCTTGCCTTCAGGTCTCCATCTGATTGCTACTCTGGTGATAGAAATAGTTTCCATGCAAAGCACATGGCCAATCCATCTCCAACGCCTCCTAGCAAAGATGGTGCTCATATCCTCTTGGCTGCAATGTGTCAATAGATCTTGGTTTGAGATTGTTCTGGGCCAGAAGATACAGAGGATTTTTCTGAGGCAGGTTGTATGGAATGAAGAGAGTTTGGACATGTCATATTTTCTCAGTCCCCAGCATTCTGCATGATAAAGTAATGTTGAAAGTACACAGCTCTGATAAATCTTGATTTTGGTTTTGGTGTATTTTGATGATTTCCAGACTGTATTTAAGCTCCTGAACGTGTTCCTGGCTTTACTGATTTTGTTCCAGATGTCCTGGCTTGTTCCACCATCCTGGCTGATGGTGCCGCCCAAGTATGTGAATGTTTCTACATTGGTGAGAACATAATCCTTTATCGTACTGGTGATGGTGAGGCAATATTAAAGGTCACAATATTGGTCTTATTGCGACTGATTTTCAGTCCAATTTGCTGGCTGAATGTGTTGAGTCAAGTTGTTTTTTCTTGTATATGGTGTTGAGTATATGATAGAAGAGTGAGATCATCTGCAAAGTCCAGGTCTTCAAGGGATGAGAAGGGTGTCCATTTAATGCCTTTGGCATGTCTTCTGTTGTACGCTGCATTACCCAGTTGATGGCAACACTGAAGGGGATTGCAGACATGACATACCGCTGATGTACTCCTGTTTTGACTTCAAAACTGAGCTCACTGTGATCAACACTGCATGTAAAGCTGAAATAAAACAACTATAAATCTGCTCAATGGGTCATCAATAGTTTAGGGACAGCTCAATAATTCTAATAGGGTTTTTTTATTATTATTAAGCAGCTGTTCCTCTCCCTGCTGCTAGCTAGATCACTCATCTTCATTTTCAGTCTGCAGAGTTATCAAAAAGATTTTAAAAAATAAAGTAAGGAACATACTGACGTGATGGAAAGAGATAAGATAATAGATCTAAATATATACATGTGATAAAATAAAAACAAGTGCATGGTTATTTCTGATATGGTGTATTTTGATTTTAAATAAGAAAATATGTGACAGTTTATTGCATTGTGACCATCCAAAACCTCAATTCAGCCTAGAGGGGAGGTGGATGGGTTTTGACACTGCTTTTCACACCACTTTGGGGGACTGGGCCTGAGGTTGCTCAAGGTGCCGTGCGCGGTGTATCAGTGTGTGTCACCTCAGAGCAGTCCCACCCAGACAAACCACCGGGAGCAAAGTTTTATTCTGTAAGGCAGTGTTTCCCAAACTTGGGACGTCGCTTGTTCAGGGAAAGCCCCTGGCGGGCCGGGCCAGTTTGTTTACCTGCTGCGTCCGCAGGTTCAGCCGATCGCGGCTCCCACTGGCCGCAGTTCGCTGTGCCCAGCCAATGGGGGCTGTGGGAAGCGGCGCGGGCCGAGGGACGTACTGGCCGCCGCTTCCCGCAGCCCCCATTGGCCAGGCACAGCAAACTGCGGCCAGCGGGAGCCGCGATCGGCTGAACCTGTGGATGCAGCAGGTAAAGAAACCAGCCCGGCCCGCCAGGGGCTTTCCCTGAACAAACGACGTCCCAAGTTTGGGAAACACTGCTGTAAGGAATCATAGAACAGGATGACAGTCCAGCAGCCCCCTCTTTGCTTGCCTCATGCTCCCAGCTTCAGTGCTAAAATGTCCTGCTGCAAGGGTAGAGGGAACTTCTTGGCAGGAAGAGGGCCGGCTCCAGCCACCAGTGTTCTAAGCAGGAGCTTGGGGCGGCAGTCAGAAGAAAGGGGCGGCAGTGTTTCCGCGGCCATGACAATTCGGCGGCAGCTTCTCCATTTCACCGGCCGCGGCAGAAATTCAACAGCAGCTTCTCTCTTCTGCCGTCCGCGGTGGCAATTTGGCGGTGGCAGTTTTTTTTCACTGCTTGGGGGCGGCAAAAACAGTAGAGCCGGCCCTGGGCAGGAACCAGGATGTTGTTCTCCCCACTTGCAGCAGATTGTACCCCACAACTTGTTGTTCCCACTGCTGCTGCTGAAGCACAACAGACCACTCTGGGCTACACAGAAAGCAGAAAAATAGTGCAATGATGGGTTCTAATTGACCTTATGTGAACCCTGGGATGTTAGAAACACCAGTTTCTATTGGCTAATTCAAAGCTGAGTCTGTGTAATCATAGAATATCAGGATTGGAAAGGACCTCAGGAAGTCATCTAGTCCAACCCCCTGCTCAAAGCAGGACTAATCCCCAATTTTTGCCCCAGATCCCTAAATGGCCCCCTCAAGGATTGAACTCACAACCCTGGGTTTAGCAGGCCAATGCTCAAACCACTGAGCTATCCCTGTAGTAGGTTTTAACCCAAAAGTATGCAGTCCGTGGGTGAGGAGAAGGCTCTCAGAGAGAGCAATTAAAGCCTAAAGCTGACACTGATGTGGAGGCAATTTCTGAATACCAAATAAACGACTAACCGGATTTGGGCTGTCTTGGCACTAGCAGGAATTCTCCTCAGATCAAGACCAAACATAATGAAAAACTAGCCACCAGTAAATCCAGGCCCCTTGGAATCTCCAGCTCTCTGGCTTTCTACGAACCCATATCAGCCCTATCTACTAATGGCAGAGGAATTAGATCCCTTTGGCCATTCCCCCTCACCCACAACCTTTCATGACTACATCTGTGCTCTACTGAACATCGGAGAATGTCTCTCTCCTTCACCAGGGGCCCAATCCAAAGTTCAATGAAGTCCATGTAAGACCTCCGGTTGACTTCAACGGGCTTTGGCTCAGGCCCATCTCCTGCAGATCTGCTTATTTCTGTAATCCAGTTTCTGAAAGAGAATGCCGTTAAGACTCACTGTGGTTTCCCCTTGTTTTGCCTCAGAGTACAGATGTCCCCCCTCCTGCATCCTAGGCCCTGAAGAGAAATCAAGTTGAACAGCCTTTTATTCCACTTCCAATTTGGAAGATGAAGGGGTAAAAAATAAAACACCAACTGGTTTCCATCCCTGGCCCCAGTTGCAGCAATGACAGTAGCTGCTGAGGGATCTTTTCTCTTGCAGAGGTTACACTGCTACTTTAGGGCACAGTGCATAATGTTTTCTTTTGTTTTGGTTAATACTTATTATTAATGGATGTAACATGTGGCAGGTTGTTATAAATTCAATTAAATGTTAATGTACACATCTGCTCAAGTTTGCTTGCATCCTGATACATCAGGCTGAGAGGTAAACATGTTACCCTTCAAGTCTTTTTTTTTTTCCCCTCCCCAAGGAGAAAGAGAGCGAGAGAAAGGAGCCTGGTATACTGGACACTGGATGGCTACAAAGATCTCTAAATTATTGACACTTGAAAAGAGTTAGATCAAAACAAATGGCATGAAAGACAACAGCTAAAACACTCCCTGCTAGGCGCAGAATATGTATCGCTATTTAAAGCATAAGTGACAATCATCAAAAGAATGTGATGGGTCGCACAGTTGTTACAGCAGCATGTGGGACCAGCAGAGTGAAGCTGACCTGTGGACATGAATAGCAATACCTGCTTTCTGCTGGGACCTGAGGTCATGCCCAAATTGTCTAGCTGTGACATCATTCTCAGCCATGCCCACAGGTGCAGGTCCTTCATGGAAGAGTTGCTAAGGGAGTAACTGCTGGAGACGGCATGAAAAGGATAGTATCACCAACAACGGCAGCAAAACCACCAGCATAAATCCTGGGCTTTTAATCATGGGTATCTATTTAAAAATACCCCAAAGCTGCTCAAATAAATCACCAGTTTGTGCAAACATTCAAAACAATTTAAGGAAAGAACGTTGCATATATTTAAAATTGTGGCGAGATTTCCTACATGTTGAACCTCCTTTTGGGGATACTTTGGGCTAACTATTAGACACAAGATAGTCCTGTGAACCTGAGAACTGTAAAGACCCCGGACAGAATGGACGGGAGTGGTTACCCCTCTGTGGCTTTGCCTGTCTATCAGTGGTTCTCAAACTGTGGGTCGAGACACCAAAGTGGGTCATGACCCGGTTTTAATGGGGTTGCCAGGGCCGGTGTTAGACTTGCTGGGGTCAGGGTCAAAGCTGGAGCTCTACCTCCCGAGCAGCGGGGCTCAGGCTTTGACTTCAGCCCTGGGTGGCAGGGCTTAGACTATAGGCCCCGCCCGGGACAGAAGCCCTTAGGCTTCAGCTTTGGCCCCCATGCCTGGGAGGGTGGAGCTCGGGTTATGGCTTTGACCCCGCTGCCCAGGGTGGGTGGGCTCAGGCGTTGGTCCTCCCTCCTGTGATTGTATAGTATTTTTTGTCAGAAAGGGGTCGTGGTGCAAGGAAATTTGAGAACCCTGTGTTAGAGTCTCTGGAGAAAATGGGTTTTGTTCTACCACCTAACAAAACCAGACACCCTCCTCTTAGTAGAGATAATGGGTCAGGGAGGGCTTCCACACCACATTATTTGGTACTCTTTGGCAATAATAACGTACAAGTTGGATTAGTAGTTGCTACTGAATGATGTGTATACGCTATGTGGCAGGGCACCAATTTACACCACACAAGACATGGTGTGCATGAAAGCATACTAGCCATGTATATATGAGCTCTATGGGAAATAGTGCTGTCCTGTTAGGGGAACAGTTGTAGGAGCGGGAAGGAAGTGACTGAACTGGTGGTTTCAGAAAGAACAGTGATGTACAATAATGTGCACCAGAAAAAAACGGTACAGGGATGATTGGAAGTCTGTGAGCATGGCTTGTGGTGCCGAAGAGGAAGGGCCTCAGACTCATGGGTTTGACAGAGCATGATGTTGGAAACACCATCTCAGCTATTCCACTGCCTGATTCCTGGGAGGCAGGAATGGATAGGGTCAGTGGTGTCACGCTGATGTTGAGGCGTGGAGTTTGGTGCAGAAGTTGGAATGTCTTGGGGACTGTGTAATTAATAGGATTAAAAACCATGCAATTACTAGGATTATACCCATTGTTTCATGTTCTCTGTGTATATAAAATCTCCCCACTACATTTGCCACTGCATGCATCCGATGAAGTGAGCTGTGGCTCACGAAAGCTTATGCTCTAATAAATTTGTTAGTCTCTAAGGTGCCACAAGTACTCCTTTTCTTTTTAGGATTACTCAGCCTCTGCAATTTAATAGGATTTTTTCTTATCAAGCCTGAACGTACACCATATGAGGCCCTGCATGTGTCTGTGTTTTTAATTTGTAATATCTTTACACTGATGCCTCATGTGCCCTGACTCCAGGCAGCACCCAATCTCATATGTACAAGGTGGCTTCTTTGAAATCCTAGCTCTTCATAATTTTAATCAGATATTTCCTAGCTCCTCTGAATAAAAAAGAATACATCAGTGTGGTGTATTTTCATTTCAATGTCCTAAATGTACATGGAACTCTTGGTTGATTGGAATTCTCCAGGTATTTATATACACCTGAAATATGTTTACTGAAACAGGTTCTATTGAGCCCATAATATCATGTTCCTTCCAACATTAAAGGTTGCATTATGATTACTCCGTTTCTTGCCCTTTAGCCAATTTCCAATCCATTAAGCTGCAGTACTTTTCTCTTTTCCATAACTATTTAACCTGAGTATTAACCTTGGTGACTGGCCAGAATCTATTAAACATATATTTCTTTGTAATATATTTACCCATGTTGTCAGATACATTTTTTCTTAGAGCTAGAAAGGAAACCAATAAAACTCACTTTGGCATATTTGCTGCCATTTCTACCTCTTGATCTCTCCCAAGCTACACACGACCTTCTTCCTGTTCTTAGTCACAGAGATGAAACTCTAAAGTCAGTAGAGTTAAATTCCTGTATGCAAGAGCAGACTTTGGCCCCTTATTTACACTGTCTCCTATGCCAACCGTTTTAGAGACATTCCTTTTGTTTTCAATTACCATAATAATAAGCTACTTCTCGTGGGCCATGATTAGGGCTGTTTTAAAGAATAAAATCTTAATGTTAAAAAACATTTTTTAGAAATGTAAATCTTTTTTATACAAAATGATCTTTTTAAATTTAAATCAGATGATTTACTTACATTTTACAAAGTCTTTATTTTTTTTCCCATTTTATAGTCCGCAATAGCTAAACTGTATGTTTTGTACTCCTTTCTCTAAATTAGAGTCCTAATTGTTACTAGAATTTCAGATTATACATGGGGGATTTTTTTCTACTAATAAGTTTCATGCTTAACATGCTCATCTGTGCTGAAAGGGCCTCATCATCATCTTTGGAGTCAGAACAACACAAACTCAAACACAACATGGATAAGCAAATAGCCGTTGCTGGATTTGCAAACAGTACCACTTTCTGGTATATTGAACTTGACCAAGTCAAGAAAGCAGAAATGCCTCTAGCAAGTCTATCCTCCTCCATCAAGGCTTGCAGCTGGAAGTCAATGGAACTTGTGATCTGAGTCATGCAGGTGCTTTTGAAAATTCCACCCTGAGGTGTCTAAACAGGGACCTGAGAGCTTAATTTTAGGCTCCCGTTTTCAAAAATTTTGGCTTATGAATATAATTACAATAACGTTGCTATGGTATTGAAAGTCTAGATAACTTTTCGTTGTTTGAAGCAAATTTGTTGTGAACACATGGAATTAAGTTCCATGCAGGTTGCAACTTTTATTAATCTTTAACAAAGGGGAGGAATACAACTTTCCATCACCCATGCTCTCCTATACCTGGCATTTAATTGGTCCCAGTGTGGGGGGTTACGGGACTCCTTAGCATATAACCCATAATGTGGGGTAGGTTCTCCTCAGCCTACTCCCAAGGACTTAGCTCTCTCTCTGAGTCCTAGCAGCTGTGAGGAAGGCAAAAATCTCCCTGATCTCCTTCTGCCAATTAGCCCATGAAATAAAAAATTTCTGACCCCCTAAACAGGCGATTGGCTAGACCCACAGAATATGTCAGGCTGGATTCCCATTCCTAGTTTGAGTGAGTAGGGTGGGCTGCTGGAACAGAGCCAACAGAGGCTCCACATGGCCTCTGGGCTGGGCTAAATCCTGGAAGCTGGGGAATGCTGGCCAATCGGCATTCTCTCCCCCTCTCCCACAACTGGCCAATGGATGCCAGAGACTTCCAGGGGGAGGAGATATCCTATTGTCACTTGTTCTCCCTTCTTGGCTACTGGGACTGACCCCCCTTCACCACTGGCTCCATCCAATTCCCCCACCTGTTGATGCTAGTGAGTGGCAATTTGTTTGAAGTAGCAAAGATTTTATGCCACTAAGAGATACATTTTTAATAAAAATACAATTTTAGCCCCCAATGCTGCAAAAACAAGCCTTATGTATTTGCTTAACTTTAAGCGCATGAATAATTCCTCTGAAGTCAATGAGACTATTTGCGAGAATTAAGTTAGGTACCCAATTAAGTGTTTGCAGGACCAGGGCTTTAGTCTGCAATATTTTGTGTTTTGCTTATAGCAGTTTTGCAGGTTTCAGAGTAACAGCCGTGTTAGTCTGTATT
Organism: Chelonia mydas; assembly: GCF_015237465.2. Lineage (NCBI taxonomy): Eukaryota > Metazoa > Chordata > Testudines > Cheloniidae > Chelonia > Chelonia mydas. Next base: position 93,532,688 of record NC_057855.1, read on the forward strand.
CGCAAAAAGAAAAGGAGTACTTGTGGCACCTTAGAGACTAACCAATTTATTTGAGCATAAGCTTTCGTGAGCTACAGCTCATTCAAATGAGAAAACCCACCAAGAATGGCATTTAAGATTATTTATACAATTCAGTTTGTTATACATTTCCAATACAAAATTACAGGAGCACAAATTTGAAATTAGTTTTTACAAATCTCAACCTGATTTAAAATGATGATTTTATTTTTTAAAAAGTGATTTAAATCAGCTTCATTTAAATCACTCTATCCTGTTTGGAAGGCTTTGCTAGAATCTTGAAAACCACCTGAGACATCAGCTTTATCAAGTAAGCCCCTTGTACACATCATACTAGGTCCCCAGGGATTCCACAGGGTGTTAGGTGAATTGCGAGGGAATCTAACCATCTGCTGTTAATCCTTACAGAACATTTTCTACCCAAGTGATTAGTGTAGCAGTGATCATTGCTGAAGGTCTGCCTGTCCTTCCCTGCTGAGTTTGTGGGGGATGCATCATAAATTCTGCCAACTTTTCCCACAGTATTTATGCCATGTAGTCATAGGAACATACAACACTGAGCAGCTGTTCCTTGGTTCTGCATCCCTGCACAAACATACTCTCCCAAAACCTCTCTAGCTAGGTTCTTAAGTCCTTTTCCTACCCCTATAATAGCTGAATGCCTTAAACCATGGAGAGCCAACCATACAGTGTTTACAGGGAGCACCTCCTGTGGCCTCATGGAACCATTACTTCACCCACTTCAATTGTGTATTGGTTCCTTCCAAATCATATCTCCTCTCCTTTCCTCCTCTCCATGTGCTGTGTAACAGAGGGGAGCACCTGAGTCTTGGATTTCAGCTGGCTATTTTTACTGTTTGATAAAGGGTGCATTCTTTCATAGACAATTATTTTCCACTTAAAAGAATGCCACTGGTTTGGGGCGAGGCAGGAGGCAGAAGAGCGGGGAAAGCACCAGCATCTCCTTAAAAACCTATTTGACCTCAGCAATAACAACAAAACAATACTGGAAATCAAAGTTAGCTCATTGGCCAGGCTGAATGGCACAGGATCAAGCTTTTGCTTTGGCTTTAACAGAACGGGAAGGGATCCATATTATATATAAACACCTATTAAAACAAAGTTTGTTTGGTATTTTCTTCTTTGACACATTCAGGCTCTGAACTGAAGTGGATTATGTAGGCTATAGTTAAAAACCACAGTGTTAGACTCTGAACATTTCTAATGATATTAACGAATCACTGGGCAGTCCTTACCCTGAGCTCTCAGCCCAGCACCCTTGCTAAATACCAACAAAGCATAAATCTCAACCTAAAATTCACTTGTTCCTTGGGTTTCTCTACAGTATAATTTAAGATTTGAGTCAGCAGTACCTGGAGAGTTTTAGATGGGCTGAACATTCCTACTCAGAATTTAGCAGAGGCTCAGCAAGAGCCCAGATTATGCCCAGCAGCAGGTGTTATAGCAGCCCAGGACTGTTCCAAGGGTTTTTTGCCTTCAGCAAAAATAGTCTGGAAGAGTCATACATGGTCAAATGGGCAGAGATGGACTGGGCATAGGAGCACAGCAGCTGTCTTGCTGTACAAAAGCTACTTCAATGCTTCTCACTCTCACAACTTGATCCTGATTCTCGTGATATTTAGGGTTTTTCTTAACGTCTCAGCCCGTGGAGTCATGTGATTACTTGAGAATCTTTGCTTTTATTTAAAATCAAACACAAACAAAATACGCCCCAAGTTTCTAGCCCTTATGATCATGGGGAAAAAAGCCTGACATCACAAACTCTAAAGGCTCAAAAACAGAAAGTAATAAGAACCTGACATTTATTATTATTATTTAATCTTATGGGTTTTGGACAGATCGTATCATTTGGTGGGGGGGTGAGATTATGATTTTTGAGCACTTGGGGGTTGGCAGTACAGTATTTTTAAGTTTTACTCTGTAGTAACTCCATGGTCACTCCATGGATCTGTGTGCTCACTGGCAGGACTTAAGCATTCTGGAAAGCACAGCACAAAACCCAGCTTGGAGAGCAAGTAAGTCTATCCATAGTCTGACACCTGACAGGAAAAAAAATCCTCCTGCAATGTCTTTCAAAATGTATCCACACACAGTATTCTGACTGTCCTTCACCATCGCTTAAGGTACAGCTTGTTTTCCTTTACAAGTACCTTAGTAACCACAGAAGGAACGCGTGAGTCCCTGCAATGCAGAGCAAAAGGTGTCTCCTGGAGGAAAACTGAACCTCGAGGATCAGCATTTCTGACTGAGCAGATCCTTGCCCTAGTGTGCAAAAAGCCCGCAGAGAGAGAGAATAAACTAATAAAGGAACCCCTGAGTTGGGATTTCTGCTGCTTTAAAACTTCTGGCATAAACTTCAAATCAGCAAAATGGCTGAGGAAGCTGGATTACCTTGACTCAGTTGGTACGACTGGGAGCAGCTAAGCATTATGTTCAGCATACTTGTCAGGGACTTACAGGTAACTTCTGCTAGCCATAGGCACTGTCACATCTCTTCAGGATCAAGTCCTTCCTTCTTGCCTTCCTCTGCCTTAGTAAGTGAAAATACAAACAGGTTTGCGTGGTATACCAGATTGTGAGTATGAGGTAGGAAAGGCTGACAGGATCTTGGGTAAGATATCCTGCCCTCACAGTCTACTCATTTCCCCAAATCATTTCCTATTTTCCTGATAAAACAGGGACTCTGTCAAGGAAAAAAAATAATCTCAGCCAACACTATAAAAAATGAAGCATTGCGTTCAAGTGGTGCTGCACACGAGGGTGGCATGAAGAACACAGTCAGCCTTGTTTACAAGAGAAGGAGGTAGGCAAAGAAATATCACCTTGTTAGAGCTCCACAATGTTTCTCCGTATTTGCCCCTGAAAGTTGTTTCCGCAATGCGCATTTCAGTCTGCTCCTAAAATACAACTGTGGCAATAGATAAATCCATCCTGCAGATGTGTGCTTACTTGGGGGGGGGGAAAAAGTCTTACGTACTATTGGCACTTTAAAGTTTTCCCTTTTGATGTATATTAGATTAGATTATATCACTATAAAAAATGGCATCCTAAAATTCAGTTATTGTTCTTCTCATGTGTATCTGATTGAAAAACCTAACTTGAAAATTGAGTTTTCCGGGTTATTTGTAAGTAGATCCAAAGCAAATCAGCACTGCTCCATGCTTTTTGCCGACTGATAAATTGAATCGACTTGAGCAGAAACACATTAAAATGTAACATGAGAAGAATATAGGAAACGAGTGGCATGATAATTACCACAGACACATTATATTGACCCTGCTATTAGTTTTTCATGTCACAGGCAAAACTGAAAGGGAAGTTCATTAGAGAAAATACAGACTTATTTTTAGATATTACAATAATTTAGTACTTATCTAGAGCATGATAAAGGTACATAAATTGTATGCATTCGAGACTTACTGTTTAGATAGTTAAAGCCCAGGGAAGGGCAATAGAAATAGACTGGTTCCTAGTAGTTATGAGAATAAAAATTTCACTTTAGCACTTGAGCTTCATACCTTGAAAGTTTCCAACTTTGCACTAATTAGATGTTTTCATCTCACTGTGGAGCTGATCCAAAGCTCACTGAAGTCAATAGAAAGGTTCAATGGTCTTTGGTTCAGAGCCTATCTGCAGTATGTCATATAGGTCTAGGAATGTATATGGAATACTGCAAAGACAAAAGTAATAATATTTACTAGAACTGGTAGAATAGCAGAAAAAAGTTTGTAACTCTATCATTCGAAAATTTAATCAAATAATAGATTTGATGAGTAGCAGAAAAATATCAGTGAAATTAATCAAATAGCTTATTCACAATATAGGATTTAACAGCAGTATGTAAAGTTATCTAAAGCAACTGAAAAATATATTTTTAATGTAAACTCTGTAGCTAGCTTGCCCAGAACATCAAAAATTAGTAGTCAGGAATATTTTTTCCTCAATGAAACATCTAGTAAAATGCTATTGTTTGGATTAAAACTTTTGGAAAATTTGAAGATCTCCATCTATAAAAGATTTGGAAATCCATTATATTGGGAAATTACTGTTCTGAAAATGATAGCAGTGAAAATATCACAGCACCATCTAATACTGATTAATTGACAAACAGATGCATCTTTCCACAGGTAGCCACTTATTTTTAGGCACGTGGAAAGCATATGAAAACTGGAGGTGCAGAAAGCTGTCTGCCAGAAATTCAGTCTTGTGTAGTCTTTGGGAAAATGTGCACACCCACGGCTATTCACCTGCTAGGCTCAAGATGAAAAACATTTTTTTATGCTTTGATTTATTTTAGAGCATGCATTGAAAGACAGAATGTGTAACTTTACAACACTAGAGCAAGATTACAAGTCCACCTTCCAGGAACTCTTCCTCTCCTCAGGTCATGTCCCAAAACATCGCTGCCAACACTGAACTCTGGCAATTGAATAGACTAGTATGAACCATACCACTAGTGCCTCTACCAAGTACTCTGCTGGCAGCCACTTTAAGATGTTTTGTGGCTGCAGACTTCAAGGAGCTGGAAAGATCAGCAGGAATGTGGAAGCAAATTCAGCTTATCCCTAAACTGGCCCGCAAACCAACCAATAAATTGTATGCTAGAATTTTGGGTGGTACTGGCCAATGATAAGCCAAATACAGAAAAATTACAGTTATTGACCAGAAAGAGATAAACAGGCTACTCTGCCACACCCCCAACAAGCTTTCTATAGAAAGCCACTTTGAATTTAGTAAGGATGAAACCAACAGGGTTTGACAGCAATTTAATAGCCGTTACTCTAAAAAAGTATACTATTTACTTGAGAATCACCTTCTTTCCACAGGTTTTTGAGCCCTCCTATGAAATTCTGTAGTAGAGATTTCCAGGGAGATGTTCAGAAGTGCAGAGAGTTGGCCTAATTCTGCCTCCATTGAAGTCAACTGGAAAACTCCAGTTGACGTCAATGAAAGCAAAGTTAGGTTAACACTGAGCATTTTCCCATATCCAACACACAGTTTTATACTATAGTCATTAGGATGGTACAAAAAGACCTTCAGAAAGATTATTAGGATCTTCATTAAATTATATAAGATCAAAGGTGAGTGCATTGGCTGATGTAAATCTAACCTGTCTCTATTTAGGTATTTATATGCCCCCCCCAGTACAGGTTATCTGAATACAACAGAAATTGGTGTTTAAGAATGAGTTGATTTTTGTCTTGACAGGCATGTTGTAATTGATACTGGATCTATATATAATTTGATAGGCAATGTACACAATTCACATAAATTTAGTTGATCCTAGACTGATATATTTTGATAGATAGATAGATAGATAGATAGATAGATAGGAGAATCAGTAGGTAGTGACTTTTATTTAACATCTTTACATTTAATTCAGAAGGTGAGACTCCTGACTCAGCAGCTGACAGATCTGGTTCAGTGGCTGATGTATGGAATTAATTAGGTTGATATAGCTGTTTCAAGAGGTAATTTTTTTCCACTCAATGATTAATTATTTTTCAACGTCTAATTTATGTGTTTGGATCTGAACATATCAAAGCCATCAGTCAGCATATATATTTCGGTGTTCGATGCTGTGTAAACCTCTGCATTAATACACATTACACAAAATTAATATAATCATATATACTGTTCATACTTGTTTTTAATTTTGAACTGAATGGTTCATCATTCCTTTCAACTCTAAACACTACTCATGCTAATTGCATTAATGAATGAAAATCTCAGTGTATTGGGCCGGATCCAATACTCACTGAAGTCAATGTACACACTACCGATAATGTAAACAGCAAAGTTTTGTAACATGAAGGCTAGATTTTTTCAAGTTAGACACAGAATGGTGTACATCCATGCATTGTGTCCAAATACCCAGTGTGCCTTAACAAATCTAGCTAAGCACACACACAGGATGAATTAGGCACTTTACTGACCTTGTCCATGCATAAATACTTTATTTGCACATTGGGTCCATATGTAAGAAATCACATCTGCCTAACCTTCGAAATAAGGCCAAGGTTTCTCAGGTAGAGATGCCAATACTATATGTCTAGCAGTCTGTCTTGTTTATCTCCTTCCTGTAACTCTGTACAATCGATCCATATATGGTCTAAGTGTGCTGGTTTAAGTGTACTTGGTTCTGCCTCAGCACAGATGAACGGACTAGACAACTTCTAGAGGTTCCCTCGAGCCCTACACTTCTATGATTCTGTTAGGTGAGTTTAATTGTTATCGACAAATAATTCATATTAGCTCTAGTAGCACCATTTTAAAATTAGAATGATTAAGAAATCCAGACATTTATAGGATGTTACATTGGTCCAAAGAAACAATGATTAAAAATAGAAAAGTCCTCTTCAGAAAATAGATTTTCCCACTTAACAAAAATAAATAAAATAACTTAAAATTAAGAATATCAGCCCAATTTTTAGTCCTGAGATTTTAGATATCATTATTTCTCAATGTGAGGCATAATTTAAAATCAAATACATGGTGCATAGTGTTTAATGGTATTATCAAAAAAGCACAAATGAACACACTCCAGGTCTTTGTCATATACAGGAGTAAAAATGGATCTGGGTTAAAAGCAATGCAAGGACGTTCTCTGAGCTGTAAATATTAATAGATACAACAATCTTGTCATTATGCAGACAAATCTTTTTACATATAGCAGAGAGGACAGATGTCAGAAAAATGCCTTGAGACCAAGTAATAGATCTTAATCATATTTTGTCCAGTTTTTGACAGTAGCCACTGTTAGACATTTACATCCATCCATTTTAAGGCAAAGCATTGTGTATCAGGTGACAATTTGATGCCATGTCATAAAAGAGAAAATTGTGGTAATAAAAATCGAATTAACCTTCTTTTATTCTTGTAATTATTGATTTGTCTCGCTAGCCTCCAGCATCAAGTAATACTCTCAAAGTTAAGATTATTGTCAAACATGCAGACTCAAGATTCACTTTGTTAAATTCAATAGCGTTTTTATTCACTGCTCAGCATACAACAATGTCTTTATTTTTGTAATCCCCCCCCCCCTTATATTGCTTCATCTTCTAGAAAGTCATTTGCTGTATAATAAAGCACAATGTCAAATGTAATGCATTCTTGGTAGCTAGGTACCTTTTTATTAGCTCTCTTAACCTTTCCTTCCCTAATTAAAATGCCTTTTCAAATAATAGTTTGCTATATTTTAACTGTACTTTAGAAAACAAGATGTTGCATAATATGTATTTTATGCTGTAGATGATCAGCACTCCTAATTACCATATCCTCCCCAAGCATCCACAAATTCAAAAGGCAGGACATCATCTTTGTCCAATTCTGCACATAGAGTGTGGGCATAATTTCCGGGTCATATTCCGCCCCATCAAATAGTTCTGCCAGAATATACAGGCTCATTGATGGAAGGAGAGTATGGCTTAGTAAATATATAGAATTCATGTTATGGGAGTACATATGGGTTTTCGGCAGATACTGTGGCATGCAACATTTTTCGGTCTCTCTCTTTCTCTCTCTCAGAACAATGTGATAGGATTAGCCATTAGAGCAAATGTCTACATCCATATGCTTAGGCATAATACCGAACCTGACTTCACTGATTTTATACACACACACACACACACACACACAGGCAGCAGCCCTGGTTGTGGATTCCAATGTGCAAATTTTTCCTTGTTTTCATTTACGTACTTCTTACCAGTCTGGCGAGCAGTTCAGATTTCCGACGCTATAGATACTGAATGGTTGTATCTGAAGTTGGACACCAGCCACATTCTCTTTCCAAGTCCCAAGGCTCTAACACATGGTGTTTATCACCACTGCTCTGACCCCAATTCTTATGTGGACAAACCTGGGTTTCATCCCTTACAGTAGCTCCCTTAGCGTGTAACTGATGTGCTAGGGTGTAAAGCAGGGGTGTTCACTGGTAGTCAGGTCCTGGTGCAGTTACAGCTTTAAAGATAAAGTTGGAATGAGCCCAACTTGCAGGGTACACAGGGCAGGGTCAAGAACAATGGTGTGATATGTGATCTACCTATTGATTCTGAGTCAGCTGTAGTTGCTAAGTAGTCTTCAGGTCAGTCCTAGGTAGACCACGTAGCAACCATGTAACCTGACAAAGACCAATGCATGGATCAACAGTGGTTATATCTCCATCTAATGTAAATGAGTTCAGTCTCTTGGCTTGTTGGAGATAATAAACGGCTGTCTATTTCTGCATCGAAAGCACCCGCAAGAAGTGATTAATTCAGTAAACCCTTGTCTTTCCAAATTTGTGTGTATCTGTCGCGCCACTGCTTATCATAACTGCAAGTTTCATTTTGAGTAGCACACTAGTCACTAGGAAATCCAAACCTGTTCTACATAAAAGATGTTTCCACTGTGATGTTTTATGAAATCTAGTTTGAATCCTACTGTTGAACGTTTTTAATTCCGGGATCAAGATTTTTTTTTACCCCTATTTGATCATCTGTTTAGGTTTCATACCTCACTCATCCCTATAGTATCTGAACACCTGAGTTCTGGTGTACAGAACAGAAAGATAAAGTTCAAAATGTATTTACCTTACACCCAACATAATAGTGCCAAGGCTATTTAAATGACTTGATCAGAAAGCAGAGAGGTCATAAAATCAGTACATTGCATTGCATCATATACTTCTGTTTTTAAAACACTGCTGGCCACTATATCGTGGGTCACAAGCTCCCAAAAGGCAGACCCGCAGGTGACTGATTCCCGTCAGACTGCTGGATAATGATGGTTAATAAACAGGATACTGTAGCGCAAGTCCCAGTTTGAGAAGTTCAACCCCAAGACAGGTAAGGGCATGAGACCCAATGCCTGAAGGGATGCCATCAGAGACCAGAAAGGAACAGTGAAGCAGCTAACCTTGTAACTGTGACAAGATCCTAAAAACTTTGTATGATGTTGACATGCAAAGATCTACATACATTCCAATTGCCATTACAACAGTCTCTGCGCTCTCCATGAAACACCTATTAATATTAATGAAAACTACAAGCATTCTTCAAAGAGACTATAATACTTATTTTCTGTACATATATGTAGTTCCTCATGGTTCTAATAAACTAATTTAGATAATTATTACAGTAATTCTCTTCAGCAGTTGAATTTTTAATGTGGATTTCAGTTCATACTGCCAAATGAAAACCCAAAATAACATTAAAATATTCTGCACTTTCTAAAACACCTCTAGTCTATGAATTAACTATAGTCCAACAAAGTGTGACTACCTGGCAGATCAAGAGTTCGGGAGGGGACATGCTCATCTTCCACAACGGGATGTGGTGTAACAACTTATTGGCTTCTCTCTTGTGAGAAGAGATATAGATTTACTAAGAGATAGAGTCAGGCATAGAGCTGGGAAGAGTAAGGATTCTGTTTCATTAAGGATTTAGATATTTTTCAGTTTGGTTTCCTTCCGATTTGATACAAAAGCCAACAAACTTTGAGATTCTCAGTGAAAAGGAATGGAGTCCCAGCTCGAGGGTAATCTGCCTGGTAGGCTGCCTTGGGACCACAGATCCTGGAAGCTCTATGAGGCAGTGTGCCTACGGGATTGCCCCAGGTCTGTGGAGCGCAAGCTGTCAAGGAACTTGGAGCATGGGAGCCAGGACTCACAGGCTCCTATCTCCCTATCAGCCACCAGGTGGTCTGCTGAGGATATGGCAGCTTGGAAGCCGGGGGCACTGTTGAGGAGGCTAGCTGGCAGGTTTCCATTAAAACTTTTCTGATCTCACACCCTCTCCATGAAACATTTAGATTACAACAAAGCACCAAATCTGATGAAAAAAACATTTTGTTAGAGTTTTTCCAACCAGCTCTGGTTGGGAGTCTTGCTCTAACTGGCAAAATTACAGCAAATCATTTATTTTCATACCTAACCAAAACAAGTCTTGATCCTGCCTCCCACTATGTAGAGTGCATATCCTAGAGAAATTCAGTTACTGTGCTTGCCTATAAAATACATTTCCCAGGATTTGAGTGGTGGGCACCATAAATCTTGGGAAAAAAGCCCACAAAGTTTACTTGCAGATTTTACTTTATTAGTGCATACTGTACTGGTGGGTAACATCAGACTTGGTGTTGGAACTATAGATTTGAAATGTAGGCCACAAGCAGGGCCTGGAGTTTTTATCCTTTTTATCCTTTGGTTCTGATTTTACAGTCCTTGCTCAGGCAAAACACCCATTGCCTTCAATAGATCGAATCTGTTTCCGACTTTTATTAATTGAAACACAAGATTATATGAGGGCTGTAAAATAAATTCAGCGTTTACTAGGATACCTTCATTAACTCTTCAAACAGAATTTAGTGCTGCTCAGCCCTGGAGAATGAAGTCCTGTTTCGCCACAGAAAATGGATAGTATGTTCAGCAGTGCAAGCTTCATCACTCTGAGTAGCTGATGTGTCTCATCTCTAACCTTGGAAAATATTTGATAGTTCTGCCATCTGTGACTGTTTTTTGTGACATGAACATGTGGGCTCAGATTCCCTGATTCACCCAAACACTTTTAGATATTGACTAGAGAGGATGGCACAAACGGGTTTTTTTTCAGTGCTCCAAATCCTGGGGCTAGCAAAATGTGTGTTTAGCCCCTGGTTCAAATTAGAGCAGACACAGGGTTGCTCTAGTGTAGGTTACACTCAATTGCCCCACAAGGGATCATGCCAGCAACTGAGAATTGCTGGAGTACAGCAGTGCCCTCACTACTCCTTTCCTAGCCACACCCCGCGATGTGGCATAGCACCACTAACAAAATGGCACTGCATCCCCGATTGATTTCTCTTGCAAAGTCTTCGGGCTGATTTGCACTGTTGGGGAGGCACAAAGCAGCTGTTTCACGGGGCTGAGTTGGGGGCCTTGTTCTCTAAGAACTGGCCAAAGAATCACAAACTGAATTCATAGAGGTCACACAAATGTCATCACATGGCAAATTTGTTGGCATGACTGATTGCCTTTTGACAATGGAACAGAAATCCTAGAAATTATCACTTTTGTATTAGTTCCTGGCTATCGGTTTTAATAAAACAATTTATTAGGAAATACCCCACCGCCCCAAACTAAACAGATCATAAGTGTTTTTTTCCCCTCATTGCAGCTTTAAATTAACCAGTAGTAGCCATTTAATTTCACTCTTAAACACGTTTATTAAGGGAGTATGGCTGGGTTTCCTTGAATTGACACATTTTCAAACAGATCAATGATAATTTAAAATTCTTTGGATGCTTGACAGATACAATCTACATGCTTCACAGCAATCCTAGTTGTTAGGGGAAAATAAAATTCCTGTATAGGGACTTTTCCCTTCCTCACTGGTATGTGGGTAGATTGCATTGCCAAGCTGGTGCTGATTCTGGGAACTGAGTAGGAAATCCTTACCTAAACTCCCATAAACTAACTATGCTTCTCACTTGGGGACTGGAGCCGCCGTTACTGAAGTCCATGAGAGTCTTATCATGGAAGCATGCTTTGCATAGCAACTTTCTAATCAGGACATTGAAGTGTGTCACAAAGGTGGGAAAGATTTGTTGCACACATTTTGCTCATGAGTAAATATTTGCCCAGGTAACGCTACGAGTTAGCAACAGATCTGAGAACAGATCTCACCTCTCAGAAAACTGTTTTATCCCAGCATTTGAAATTTTGTGATGTTGGGTGATTTTCTTAATCACATGACTCCAAGAACTGAGGCTTTATGTGAGAATCTCAACTTTCCTTTAAAAGCTTAATGTTCGTAGCCCTCATGGTAGTCGAGAAAAGCTTGAAACCAAAAATCTTAAAGGTTCCAACACCAGAAGGCAAATTAAAAGAACCCAAATATATTGGATTTTTAAAAAAATCTCATTATTTTTAAACCAATATGATTTGGGAAGCTTGACTCAATGATTCTTGAACTCTTTGGGTTACAATACTGCTAGCCATTAGATAATTCTGGCTCCCTAGGTCTGGGAATTTTGCCAAAGTAACGATTGCATATCTTGGTCCCTAGTGTTCATTTTCCTGCCATTCCTTACAGTCAGTTTTAAACCTCCCCAGAGGAATAAAGCAAAGGGTTACGGAAAGAAAGCAAAAAGATCTAAACATTGTGACTACATTTGTGAATATTTATATTACTGCTACTGAACTGAGTCAAGTTGTATCTATTTCTACGGCACAGTAATTTACTCATTAATCTGAAAATGATCCAGTTCTAGAATGGACCATTTATCTTTATGTAGGCTAAAGGCATGGTCATTCATAAGTATTCACTGGTATTTGATTTTGCAGCAAGACACAACGTATTTCATTATCTTGCTTTACAATTAGATGGCATTACCATAGTCTCTACTTAAAGCTGTCCATGCAACACAAGCACTTTGTTCAGTGAACTTTCTATAGATGAACTGTGGGAATCACCAATCCTGTGTGTTCTGAAAACAGGGCCAAATTCTTCTTTTAGTTACACTTGTATAAACCTGGACAATTTCACTGGTATCAATGGCGTTACTTTGGATTTACACTTCCGTAACTGAATGCAAGAGTTGGCCCATAATCATTTTATTGCCTCCACGTACATGCACACTTAATCTTTACTGAAAATAGTAAAATGGATTTTCTGCCCCATTAAAGTTGATTTGTGCTGCTCCACTGGCAAAATGAAATGTAAAGTCTGCTCAACTGGCCAGTGCAGGATTCCCTCTGCACTGGTTAATCCGCCATTGGCATATCATTGACTCCCGGAAACAGGGAGTGAAATCCTGGCTCCGTTGAAATCATGACAAAACTCCCACTGGCACACACCAGCATGGAACCAGGGACCAGCCTAATGTATGCCATGTATATTCAAAGCACAAGTTTTCTGTTCCCGAATGTTCATTCCACTCCTTGTCTACTTTCACCACTATTCTCACAGCATCCAACTGTAATGTTTCCATAGTTCATGTGAGATACTTTTAATGTGTTTAAATTCATGGCACTAAACTATCTGGCCACTACACAATTGAAAAGGTATTACCTGAGACAAGATCATATAGCGGGCTCTATATAGCATATAAGCTTTGCAACTACTGTTAATATTGGGAGTTATACTTCACAACACAGCTGTCAGACCTGAACACTTTCCTCACAGACTTAGGAATCTGATTTCAGAAATGAGGAAAGTCTTCATTTTCTCCTACATATTTTTGGCAGGAGAACATTTGACTTTTCTGTTTTCCTAGATTACAAAGAAAATAGCATTTGACATCTTTTGGTGTGTTTCTTTAATTGAAGGTTAAAGTACCTCACCCTTTATAATACTCCAGCTCTTTGCCATAATGCACACAACACACTGCTTGTCTTTCTTTAGGAAGAGGGTTCTAGCTACAAAATTATTTTCATTTCTTCGAGTGTGAGGCATGTCAACACTACAAAGGATGACAATGAATGCAAAATAGGCTCGTTAATGCTTTCTACAAGGACATTCAGCAGTTTAGCTAGCTCAAATTCCACTCTAAGCAAAAGAGTAAATTGCATTCTAAATAACAGGAGTTGAGAGGAATGGAGATAAATTGGAAGTGAATATCCCTACAGTGTTTTGATATTCTTGTCTCTTCACCAACATGTCTCATACAATTTGCCCATTCTGAATATGAATCAGAAGCATTCTGGTTGAGTATTATTTTAGCATATTAATACTCATAACACTGTACATCCTTTAGTTTGCTACTCAGGTTATTGCAGTACCTATTCTTGCATTTCCAAAATATTTTGTTTTCACCATATGTCTTTCTATGAGCATGACATTAGCTCCCTTCTCTGGAAGGATGTGTACTAACCTCAGAGTTTCACTGTGAAATCAAATTAAAAAATACAGACAGCATTGTCCAGTTTTTCGAACACTGACCTGAGAGACGGGAGAGCTAGGTTTAATTCCTGGCTTTGCTACTGATGTGTTATGTAGCTTTGAACAAATCACTCCCCCGTCCTTGTGCCTCTGTTGTATTAATTTAGATGGGAAATATGGACCCAGAGTCAAAGGTATTAACAAGACCCACATGACCCTGTCACTGTCCAGCCTTAAACAAGGTTTGGGATTTGGTATACAGAAATCTCAGTTTGCTTAGCACCATTGCTTAGCAAACACACCATTAAACATCCTTTTTAATCTTTTATTAAAGATACAGAAAAGCAGGCAAAACAGTTAAAGTATTTGACATGTAAAGTGTTAAGTGAGGCTTGGTCTACACTACAGAGTCAGGTTGATACATGGCAGCTTATGGTGACCTCACTATGTCAGTGTCCAAACTACAGCCTTGCTCCCACCAATATAAGTGCCCTGCTACACCCACATAATAACTCCACCTCCACAAGAGGCATCGGGCTTATGTTGGTGCACTTAGGGTGACGCAGAGTCTGTGTAGACACTGCCTTCCTTACATCGGCTGTTGGCTGTCTTGTCAATTTAATTTGACAAGAAAGCTGGCTCCTAGCTCCCGAGCCAGGCTGCTGTCGGATCTCTACTCCAAGCCAGGCTGCCCCCCCCTCCCCAGGCTCCTGGCTTGGGCTGCCACCTGGGCAACCCACTCCTCACCAAAAGCACAACAGCTGACCGGCTTCCAGGTGCGGATCTCTCTGCCAGAGGTGAGAAACCTGGGAGACTGCCCCCACCCACACTCCCAGCTGGGAGGTGAGGAGCTCCATCCCTTGCCTGATAGTCTCTTAGATGGAATCAAAGACACCATAACTGTCCTACTTGGGGAAAAGAGAAAAAGTTAGTCAACATGGTCTGAAGCTGATGTTGCTTCTGTTAAAATCTGTTTCCTAGAAGTCAAAATAATACAAACACATGAAAAAGGGGAGAAAAAGAACAGGAAAGACAAAAAATCCAGGGTCTGTCTCTGGTGTTGACTTTCACTTGTAACCTCACTGCTGGAAAAACAGACCCACCACATAGGCTTATCAGCCACTCTGAGACCTGAGAATCTTGTACAGCATCAGGCTGGTTATGGCATTACTTTTAGCTGTTTCTTTCTGTCACAGGCTCCAGCAATGTTTCAAAATATACAGTCTTGTCCGGCTAAGCCAGACTTTTATTAGACAGAAGGAAAAAGGAGAGAGATAAGAAAGAGAAGAAATGATGTACTGAAAGAAAAGGATACACTTACGGGGAGGAAAGAAAAAGTCTCACATCCCAGGTGGTGGTTGAAATTCATCCAGAGCTGGTAGAGGTGATAATGTCATCTGCGTCCCTTTCTCCAGTCCAGTCTGATCAGGACACCTCTGAGGATCAGGACCACAAAGGCTTGGGGTCCCACGAGATGGTGGGGTGGCACCCATGACTATGTAGCTCACTCCAGTAGACAATTTTTCTCCCAAAATCACTCTCTCTCTTTTCTTTTTTTTTTAAGTCCCACATTTTTCTAGTTTGCCAGGCATGATCTTAACATACTCCTTGAGTTGTGTTAGGAGGCTTTTTTGCCTAGACTAATTCAGTCTGTGTCTTTTTTTGCGCCTTTCCCAATCCATATTGGTTATTCGGACAGTTTATGAAGTTACACTCACTTTTTTACAGTTGGGCTCACAGTTGTGGTAATTGGGCCTACAAATTCACTCTAGCACTTCTCTTCCCCTCCAACCCTATCCTCGTGCCTATCCTGCAGCAGACTTTCCTTCAAAGTTCAGTGAAAGGTTTATTGGCCCAAAAAGTTTGACAAACCTTGACAGGTCCCAACCTGGCAATAAAACCAAACAGAGGTTTTTTCCTGTCTTCAGGTTTGTTGGGAAGAGTTTGCACAGCTCTTCAATTATTTAAAGTACTTTTTTGCTCACTGTTCCCCAGAAGTCCTTAATAAAACAGAATATGTATGTTGAACAACCCAAACATTTGCCCAGAGCAATAAAGTGTATGTCCTCTTATGTATTTGAGTACACTACACACTGCAACAATCCATGGTGGTGGTGTAGAATATCTATCAACTTGTGTTGAAATATGCTATCTAGGTAGCAAATCCCTTCTCACACAGGCTTATTGTAGACAAATAGGGTTAGTATGTGATACTGCAGACATAAATTGAGATATATGTTATGTTTAGAGAGTTACACGTTAATAATTTTACAGTAATGTCCTTCAATCATCTGAAAGCTTCTGTGATCTGCATTCTTTATTTTCAATAATATTAACATAACCCAGGAAAGAATTTTCTTTAGGATCTGGCTGGTGAATCTTGCCCATATGCTCAGGGTTTAGCTGATCGCCATATTTGGGGTCGGGAAGGAATTTTCCTCCAGAGCAAATTAGAAGAGGCCCTGGAGGTTTTTCGCCTTCCTCTGCAGCATGGGGCACGAGTCACTTGCTGGAGGATTCTCTGCTCCTTGAAGTCTTTAAACCATGATTTGAGGACTTCAATAGCTCAGACATAGGTGAGAGGTTTTTCGTAGGAGTGGGTGGGTGAGATTCTGTGGCCTGTGTTATGCAGGAGGTCGGACTAGATGATCATAATGGCCCCTTCTGACCTTAATATCTATGAATCTATGAACCTATGGTATGTGATCGGCAGTAAAATTTATAAAAGGGTTTGCATTTAAAGGAGCAAGTTCAGTAGATTACCATTCCCAACCATGCATAGTCCACTAAAACTTGACCCATCAATACCCAGGACTGTGCTAAAACATAAGAACATAAAAGTATTTCGGACCCAAACTCACAGGTTTATGGTCCAGATCCTCAAAGATAGGCATATAATACCCATTGATTTAATTGCAAGTAGATGCCTGTCTTTGAGAATCTGGGTCAGAGAGCCTGAACTAAAAGGCCTATTGCAGACAGTTGAAAGACACCCATGGGTTTCATTGAGCTTTGGATCAGGACCATAATGGAAAATGTTTTAAACATTTTCTGCTGGTATGGCAGTCAGTTTCTCTTAATGCCACATGCTCTAGACATGAGGCCTATGGTACAGTCCTTTATACCTGGACCACTCAGCTGGGCAGATCTCTGTGGCAGACAATCATCTGGAAGTGCTAAGGGAAAAATCAATTATTTTCAGAACGTTCAGATAAAGACATTCATTTTAACATTGCAGAAGCCTGTGGCCTCACGCCTCACAACACAGTTAAGACACTCACACAGTGCTACGTACGGTCGTAAAACCAGAAGTGTTTCCACAAAATCAAGTAGGTAAGTTATGTACTGCTTCTTGGTTCCTGTGGAAGTGCTTCTTTCTCCAACAGATGGCAGTATATAACTCACTACAACTGCATGTCACAGATGATCATTCAAATAGTAATAGATTCTGTACAGTGGTGACAGTATTTTTTTTCCAACAAGATATACTGTGTTCGCATGCTAGGACAAAGCACCCAGAAATAATCGTTTCCATATAAGTTCCACATTACTTCACTACTTTGCTGAGAGTTGGGCTTTGTAATCTTTTTACCTTGGATGAGGGAGTAAGACAAGGTGTACTTAGAGGCCTGTCTTTCTTTGCACCCACAATGTCCTTCAGCCCCAACACCCTGTGTCTTTGAATTAAGATGCAATGATGTTTCCATGGGGGGCAGTAAAAGAGATTGTTGCAAGTCATTGTCTTTTGCTGAAGCCCCTTTCGAGACATCAGTGTTACAAAGAAAACCCCAGTATTTAATCATCTTTCGCACCACGGGCATCCCTTTGTTTTGTAATAGAAACAGAAGTTTCACATCATACTAGATAAAGAACAAACAAACAAAAAAGCAAACAAATTTTCAACCAACAGTGAGCCCTGACCGTGACAGCAGGGGATGGGAAAGTAAATGTTCTTAGCTCATCTCATGTGTCAGAAACATCAGAATGAATTCCCTTTGGTGAGACATCTCCAGTACTCTACTATTAAATAAATCTATCCCAGAAAAAGGCAGAGTCATGGAGCTTTCTTCTGTCAGTGAATAAGTTGCAAAAACATGTTGTCTAAAACCTGGCCTTGCATTAATGATCAAGCAGTGTAGCTAGACAGAGCTTTTCTGTGGCAGTACTGGACACGGGACTCATGAAGTACAAATGTATGTTCGATTTTTGCTCCTTTTTATGAGAATATAAAGAATGATCAGCCAGTGTGGAACTCTTTCATAGAAATGCAGACACCTTAACAACGGCACAAAGGTCGCGCTAGTCTAAGCTCTAGAGTCTAGACTCTTTACGCCAAGCTCACTTGGCCAAAAGGAAGTAGATTCCTACCCCCATCTTTCAAACTGCAGTAGGGCATGCAGTTAGATACACCAGCAGGCTGAACAAGGGTGTGCAGCTAATAAGCCATCCTGCCAGAAGCACAAAATCATGAAGTGAAAATACAGAAATGCCCCAATACAATTGACATGTCACTTTGTGGCAAATTTGCAAGTCATAATATAAACCCTACGGAAACCAATTGCTAATATTTTCCTTACTAATTACATCTACATTAATTACCAGGGTTATAATCAACGAATGCCATGAAATTTGAGAACATATTACTTACTACAGTGATTAATTGCTCACTATGTAGTTTGCAATACCATATTATGCCACTTCATAGTTAAAGCCAACTTCCCATTATAAATCTTCACCTATATTGTCCCCTTCTTCTCCACCCTCAAAATATCTGATCACCTGAAAATTTTGCATACCACATCCCATCCCTAATATACACTAGGGTATTTTTAGCAGGCTGAGTAAATGACTGAGGAGCTAGCCCTTACACCTACAGATGTTTCTTTGTGTGACAGGGCGGGACTCCATAGCACCCCCTTGTAGCCCAACTACTCCCCTGTTGTGGGATCCCAACGGTCGGTTGCCACTTTACACAGGGTCTGGTGCAATGGTGCATAACCATGTGGCTAAGGTATACCTGAATCCCATCCCTTCCAGGATACTACTGTCAAAAAATAAAGGAATGCTACAAACTCAAAAGCAGCATTGTTGGAGAAGTCTTCAGCATGGCCCCACCCTTCCACTCAAGGCTTGTCTTTGGGTAGCCAGTTCTTTTGGTTGGTCTCCCTGGGCCCAGTGGTCCCATCCACCACGAGGCTAATCTAGGCAGCAAGATGTCTCCCAACTGTAGGCTGAAAGCAGGCTTCCCTCACTGAGAGGGAAACAGAGCTCTGCTGTCCTTCCTGGTCATCTCCAAACACAACTGGGCCTTCTCCTTCTAAGTCCCCTCTCCACCCTTGGCATATGCTGCACATGTACTGGGGTGGGACAAATTGGGTCCACAGTCCCTCACTATCCCCTCCTGGGCAATAAGGGGCCTGTATGCCTCATCACATATTGGAATCCAGCTAATACTCTCCTACACAAGCCACTTGACTTGCACTGCCCTCTCCCCTCCACTGAAATGTTGAGATTGTCAAAGCCATTTTTCAATTCAAGGATTTAATATCCAATGCAGTAACATATATTACGATACCACTCACTCCAGAAAATACCTCTGTATGTTGCCACAAACAATAAAGTTAATGCGCACTCACATAATATAGTTAAATACAAACTCGAACACTCTACACTACATGTTTGTAACCATATAGCAGCATGTGATAAATATAAAGGGAAGGCTAAACACCTTTAAATCCCTCCTGGCCAGAGGAAAAACCCTTTCACCTGTAAAGGGTTAAGAAGCTAAGATAACCTCACTGGCACCTGACCAAAATGACCAATCAGGAGACAAGATACTTTCAAAGCTGGAAGGGGGTTCTCTCTGTCTGTGTGATGCTTTTTCTGGAAGCAGAGCAAGAATGCAGGTCAGAACTCCTGTAAAAAGTCAGTAAGCAATCCAGTTAGATATACGTTAGATTCTGTTTTGTTTAAATGGCTGATAAAATAAGTTGTGCTGAATGGAATGTATAATCCTGTTTTTGTGTCTTTTTGTAACTTAAGGTTTTGCCTAGAGGGATTCTCTATGTTTTGAATCTGATTACCCTGTAAGGTATTTACCATCCTGATTTTACAGAGGTGATTCTTTTACTTTTTCTTCTATTAAAATTCTTCTTTTAAGAACCTGATTGCTTTTCATTGTTCTTAAGATCCAAGGGTTTGGGTCTGTGTTCACCTATGCAAATTGGTGAGGATTTTTATCAAGTCTTCCCCAGGAAAGGGGGTCTAGTGCTTGCGGGGATATTTTGGGGGGGGGGGGGGAGACGTTCCCAAGTGGGCACTTCCCCTGTTCTTTGTGTAACACTTTGGTGGTGGCCGTGTTTAACCTAAGCTGGTAAGAATAAGCTTAGGGGGTCTTTCACGCAAGGTTCCTTCCTAGAGTTCAGAGTGGGGAAGGAACCTTGACACAGCAACACACATGGATCATTTCATTTCTATTTATAAAAAGATCCTTCTGCTTCACAAACATCACACTGTGAGAAAACACACAGAATTTTGACACAACTGAATGAGCTCTGGAAGTTCGTTCTTTTTGCACTCATCGTTGGACACTTAGTCATATGCAAGTCAGTACATTTCCATTATACAGTAGGACAGAAGGATAAAGTTAAAGTTGGGTGGGCAGTGTAAATCATCTGGTCGGATAGTGAATGATGAAGAATTAGATGGCAGAGGAAAACTGAGTCTCTTCATGGATGGATTTGCAAAAGGGCTCCATAGTGGCCTAATTGTACTCATTGAAGTCAATGGGGCAGATCCTTAGCTGGTGTAAATGGTCTTCAATGACCTGCCCTGATGGGAACAGAAGTAAGCAAAAGCTGTGTGCTTTTGAAAATATTGCCCTGTATGTTTATTTTGACATTTTGTACATTTTTTAGAGTGGCATAGATTCCCTTTATTTTATTTTTAATTAAGAAATGTAATTTAGAGTGAGGGTGGGTGTTGGGTGCACCCCAAATGAAACAAATTTTCATCCTTAATTCAGGGGCTTTTTGGTGAACACAGAACACTAATTCCTACAAGTTCTTTTTGGTTTTGCCCTTGCTACATGCAGTCAATGAATTGCTTCATTCGGCGTCATAAGTATTTCTTGATTTCATTTAAAAATCACTCATATGCTGGTAAGAGGCCCTGTATTTATGATTTCTTTCTATTTAATGACATTTGGCCAATGCACTCATCTAACAGGGAGACTGCACCGTGGAGAAGAAACACCTAAGCTATTGAAATACCATAGTGACAAGCATTATGTGGTTTCCTGGCAAAATGTAATTATTAATTTGTATGCTACAGACCTGCTTATGAGGAACAGAAGCTGTCATTTCAAAGAAGATAAAAGCAGCCAGAATTGACATCTTTCTGCAAGTTCACCTTAATCCTTAGCTACTATCAGATGAAAATGCAAAAGAGGAAACATGTCACCAATGAACAGTATTGAAGTTGGATGCCTTTTTAACTCCAGAAAAGGTTGACTTCTATTCTATACCAATACAATTATCAATGATTTCAGGATTTTCACTTTTTTAAGGACAGATTGTCACTTTTAAATTTTTCCTGAGTAATGGAGAGTACGTAATTGTGTAATGTGGTTGCCCCTGCGTGGGTTATTGGCAGTGGAGATTGCACCTGGGACCCATGGATCTTAAAACATGAACCTCTAATGCCTGCATTCTGTTAGCAAAGGCTGTAGAAGATCATCCACCTCTATAGTTGGCACAGCCACCGAAGGAATTTTCCTCCAGGGCAGCTTGGAAGATTTTTCGCCTTTCTCTGTAGCCTGGGGCACGGGTCACTTGCTGGAGGATTCTCTGCTCCTTGAAGTCTTTAAACCACAATTTGAGGACTTCAATAGCTCAGACATAGGTGAGAGGTTTTTCGTAGTAGTGGGTGGGAGGGATTCTGTGTCCTGCGTTGTGCAGGAGGTCAGACTAGATGATCATAATTGTCCCTTCTGACCTTAATATCTATGGGGGAAAAAAAAAGGAAGCAGAGAGCCACAGTGACCAGACACCAGAACAGACCACGGACTGGATTGTGACTCAGAAAGCTGCAGTCTGGTTCCTGGTCCTGCCCCTTGCTCCAGGTAGGAAATGATCAGCTATTGGTCTAAACAAAGAACACACGAAAAATCTGCTTTGCTAGCCAAAGCTTTCCCCAGGCCCACACAGCATGCCCACTCCCCACCCACACGCACAGGAGTAGTAGCCCACAGCGGTTGCTCCCATCTTCCCATTGACCTCTACAGCCAGGTCATCAGCCAGGAGAATATAGTGCATTTGATAAAGAAACTTAATGGGTGTTGCTGGGAGATGATGCCTATAGATAGGTATGTTAATTCCATAGGGCATCCTAAGTGGATGTGAATTAGATGCCAAGAGGGCAGAAGAGTGGGGTTGTAGAAGGAAAAACAATTATGAGGCCCTTGTTAAAAGATACTCCTGCTTTATCTTACCTCTTCTTACACACTGGTCTTGCTTGCTTTCCTGTTACAAGCCAACCCTTCTGCGCTCTTGGTGTGTCACTGACACAATTACTTACAGTATCTATGAATATGACCCAGGTGAAGTTGCCCCCTTTACACCAGGGCTTAATTCTACCCTATGTCAGCAAACTAGCCATGACCACATAAAGGCTGCTTAAATGAATTTGCCTTGCTGGATTCGTCACGTCACAGCCAACAATCTGTAATGGAGATTTCAGTCCCCTGTGTCATGGTAATTGCATACAGGAAGTCTTTTAAGAGCTCCAGAGATACACATTAGTAACTTTGCCATCCAGAATAAGACAAGGGAAATAAATTATGTTAACTTTTTATTGGGTTATCATGAATAGCCTGTTAAATAATAAAATCCAGGTGCACTTTGAAGGAACAAAAGAAAAGGAGCATGAAAAAGCATATCTCTGTTTGCAGCTTCACCATAGGGAAATCTAATTCATGTTTGCTTAGATTTACTGTAGGAAAGGACCTTGAAAATGAGACACTCTTTGTGCCAACAGTCCTATTTAATCCATACATGACTGGATTGTGATGAGTATTGTACCTAGCTGATTCGTCACTTCTAAAAGTGAAGGGTTTATAGTGGGAGTATGCAGACAAATAAGTACAAATTTGAAAAATCACACCAAACTCGGGGAGGGCAGGGCAGTTGCATTTCACGTGGGAAAACCTCACGGGAAGGTTTTGATTTTCCTTCAGCGACTGTGTCCAGCTCTGGGTGGGTGTGCAAAAATTGGGGGAGAGGATGCATAGAGCTACTTGTGCCTTTGCCCTGGGCCTGACACAATCACAACCCTTTTGTACAGGAGGCACAAGTGTAACCCGCTGTTCAGGGTCAGAGCACGTTATGCCTTTGCTACTCTGTGCCTAATCCACAGAGGATACTGGTCTGTTATGGCGCGCAACTTGAGAGCCTGAATCTTTAGCCAAAGCTAGAGAGAGACTTGCTTCTAGGTGAAGAGATCCCCAGTTTAATCCCTGGTGCTGGCCAAAATAATAGTTATTACATAAGGACTGCATGAGACCAGCACTACCATATAGAAAGGGGCATGGCTGACTCCATGCTCCTCTTCCACCCGGAACAAGAGAACCACTGCTGAGTGGTTGGGATAAAGGAGAATGCTGCATCATTTAACATGTAGTGAGCAGAGCAAGTGAGCAACTGACCTTCATGTTTTCTTACAAAGACATTTCCTGCTTGTTATGCCTACTATGCAGAGCAAAGTTAAAGCCATGCTGCTTAGGTAGGGGTGGAAGCATAATTAGTAGACACTATTACGTTTATGACACAAACAGCAAATACCATCTCTTCTATTTAAAGAAGTGGCATGACTTTTCACCTCACGTTGCATTTTGATTTTGAAATTGGAATATCCTCTGTGCAACTCTTTGTATTGCAGACTTTTCAAGTGAAAGTCATTTGGAATAGAAGAACGTATGGGAAATTTACCAAGTGGTAGTCATACAATAATGCATAAAACATCTCTGCCCCCAAATTTCCATGTGCTGGGAGAAAGACAGGAACGTTGGAAGGAAAATAAAATTCATCCCAGAATAACTGGGAGGCAGGGAAACAGTGGATGAATCAAAGGGAAAGAACAGTTTCTTTATAAAGTTTATAGCAGATATTTTAGCCCTTTAATTATTGTTAATTTTCCATCCAAATTAATACTATCAAATGAATAGGGTATAGATGGCATCCACAAAACAATGACATCATGAAAATACTCAATTCATAAGCACTTTTAAACTCTCACAGTGAGAAGTAGAATACAAAGTAGGTACTTGAGCTGAAATACGTTTTTCAGATGGGGAGCCAATAGCTAATGGACACCTACTGAACTGTAATATGCTTTCCTTTCATTTGCTCTGGGCAGCAAAATTAGAAAACCAGAAGAAATATCCAAAGAGAGTTACCTTGAGTTCTCTGCTCCTTTGAACAAGTGCCTTTCAAGTCACTGATTCCCCTGACGGTCAGGAAAAGGAAATGTTTTCAAACCTCTGGACACAATTTTAAACAAATAATATTTTAACATCACTTAAACCCTGGGTTCTCTACCTAGAAGACTATTTTCTTCCTGAGGTAGCATGGAGTCATGGCATGGAAAATTTTGAGAGCAACTGACAAATAACATTTCTGCCATATAGAAAAATCTTATTTTCTACACATGTACCGTACCATATATAAAATATGCATTGTATACTCCATCCCAACCTCTCCTTTTCAGTAACAGCCCTTTGCAGCAGATGTTGGAGAAACTGATACTCCTGTTTTAACATATCAGAGCAGCTGACGTTATTCAAGAAACTCAACAGCGACAGAAAATGGTCTTTCTATTACTATCTATTACTACCCACTACTATTGAGGATGGAGGAGGATAGGAACAGGATCTGTGTGACAGAGGCTCTAGCATTACCTGCAATACACCCTGATATGTACCTTCCACAGGCTGGTAACGTGGGAGATGGACAGCCCCAAGCAGCAATGAGGCTGTCACCTAAATAGTCTGCGGTTGCTAGGCGGACTATACAATCACATGATTCCAACCACTCCATGCCTTTTCCCACTCTAATTTGAAAAAGGCAGGGGAGGGGTAGGAAGCTGTCCGAGAAGGAGGGTGCCCAAGATGGAGTCCTACTTGTTTTTACAAAACAAGATGGAGACTAGAGGAGAACTATACCAATTAAGGTTTTTCCCTCAACAGGACAGGGGGGATGGGAATGGGGAGGGAGGTGAACATGATCCAGCGAGGGAATGGGGGAGAGGAATGAATTATGGGAGCAGAGTCTTGGGGGGGAAGAGGTGGAACAGGGGTGGGGCCTTGGGGATCCAGTTACCAGCAATTAGAAATGTGGCAACCCTACAGAGAATTCTGATTTGCGATGAGGTACAAGAGTCTGGTATGTACTACAAGAGATGGACGCAGGCTGCAAAATGCAGATCTAGATTTTGAAACCTGCTCCCTGCCTCACACCCACTCCCTTCCAAGAGAGATATTTAGATTGTAGTTATTGGTTAAGCCTACCATAAAGACAGAAGCCAGCTACAAAATTCCAAATTGGACTTTGGTTTGGATTCTGACCCAAATCAAACACACACACAGTCCAGGTTTGTTCAAATCTCATGTTTAGTGGAGGCCCATCTCTATTTAGCAACTTGAAATTATACAGTAAGTGCTATAGGCTGGGTACAATGTTACCAGTTTGCCTACAGATTATAAACTAGTTTAAGGAGGGTTTTTTTTACCCTATTCAAAGAAAACCAAGTTTTCAGAACTCTCCACAAATATGCCCACTCCAAAATCTTAGGGAATCCTCACTATCTTTTTCTTGACTTCAGTGGGAATTTAACTGAGTAAGGGGAGCAGACTGTTCAACCAAAAGATTAAATCTGCTCTAGCACTTCATCTGTTTGCTCATGAGGATAGTTGAAAGTCACATCTCCGAGACCGGGGCTGATCTTCCCAGGGCGAGACACCGAACAATTTTATGATCCTGCTGAAGTGGAAAGTTTTCCAATGAGAGTTATTTAAAAGTTGATAAAGCCCAGGGCCTAGATTAATTTAATTACAGAATTCATCAGTGAAATATCAAGGCAAAAATTAAAGCCTTGGACAAAGTTATTTTTGACAGATTGCAGAGGATGTGGGAGAGATCAGAGGATTTTCAAGTGACCCTCTTATTTGCTCTTACCAAGTAGTTCAGGGAAATCAGGGAGCATTGGCTAATGCCTAACTTTAATTGTGAGTACTTGGAAACACTGATCTGGGACAAGATGACACTACACTTAGAAACTGTGATTGTTAGTATAATGAATTCAAAAGGGAGATATCATGAATGACATATTAATAGAGTTATTTACATGGATTACTGAATTAGTAAACGAAATATACCACTGCTCCATCCTTATCTTGATTTCATGACAGTTAGTATAATCTTCTATAGCACCCAGAGTGCTCTAGGTAAATTACAGACAAGTAAAAGACAGTCAATGACCCAAAGAACTTACAAACTAAGACCTGATACTGCAAGCAGACCTGTGTGGGCAAACCCCACCTAGAGTCCCCCTGCAGAAAACAGGCCTCCATATGCACATAGAGGCTCATCCACTCAGATCCAATTGCAGAACTAGGCCTAAATTTAGCCATAATAGAACGAGTTACTGCAATGAGTAACGGAGGGAAGGAAGAGCCACAATACTGGTCACCTCATCTTCTTTGCTGTTTATCAAGGCAATTTCTTTATTAAGGATTTGTCATTTGTAACTCTGTAGCTAAGTTATGGTGTGTGTATCTCAACAGTATGCATGCGTGTACAAAATTATTTTTACACAGATTTTGGTTGTTGTCTGAGTTAATTGAAAAAAGTGTGATTCTATCATCTGGGCCTTCTTCCACAGCAATACCTGATGTTTATACACGGATGGTCCAAGAATGCTTGAGTACATCAGGAGGGAAAGCTTCCTAAAACCTACCTTTTTATAGATTGTCTAAGGACTTGTCTACACAGTAGGGTAATGCACTCCTCGAAGGTGTGAGTCATAAAGCATATTACGCATTAATTAGTCTGTGTAGATGCTGATGGGGGACCCTAAACGTTTCCTAGTGCACTTTAAGCTAATACTGTTTCAACGAGCACGACATTAATGTTCACTAGGGAACCTTTAGTGAACACCAGCACGATCTACATGAACTAATTAATGGATGGCACATTAGCGCACTTTAGAAATCAATCCCCCATAGAGCGCATTACCTAACTATGTAGACAAGCCCTAAGAGGCAAGGATGGTCCAACTGTGCTGTGAAGTGGATTTTAGACCAGGGTATCATAAATTATCAGCATGGTTAGAGATACGCTAGGGTAATTGATTGGATGAGGCTAGGAAGCTCAGTTTGATCTAAGCGTGTGGCAAAACACTTGTAGCTACGATATTGGCAAATGGTATTTTGTTTGTAAATGTTAAATTTGAGAATGTTTCATTTCTAGCAGAATCATCACAAAAGCTGCCTAAATGGAACAAAGCATTACAGAGCAAAAGAAAACAGCCTACAACGATCTGTCTTCCCTAAAGTCATACCATCCTCTAATGGCAACCTAGGTGGGCCTAACTTCGTCAGACATCCCCACAGGTTCTAGTGTCTGAGTCTTGTTTCAGCCTGGCCTCTTCCCATTCCCCTGAGAAATGGTCTTTTAAAACCCCTTCAGGCATTCCTTGTCCTTATGTGATGGTCTGTTTAGGCTCTTATGGCCAAAGCAGTCCACTAAGGGGAGCAGGAAATCAAGCCCCAGTCATCACAGCCAATGGTTCTGGCATTGTCCCTTTACGTTTCCTAAGTGACAGCTGATCCTTGACTACCTTGAACAACCTCCCACTTCCTGCCTGTATTGCAGACAGACCCCCCTAGCCATTTAAACTCAGATATTTCACACACAGAACCTTGCCAACATACAGTATTAATCATAGGCACCAACTTTTCCCGGCACCGGTGGGTGCTCGCCCCTGGCCCCACCCTGACTTCACCCCTGCCCCGCCCCCATTCCAACCCCTTCCCCAAAGTCCCCGCCCCCTCCCTGCCCCTTTTGAACTCCTTCCCCAAATCCCCGCCCTGGCCCCGCCTCTTTCTGGAGTGCACCGCGTTCCTCCTCTTCCCCCCTAGCGCTTGCCGCTGCGAAACAGCTGTTTCACGGTGGGAAGCGCTGGGAGCTAGGGGGAGAAACGGGGACGTGGTGTGCTCAGGGGAGGAGGTGGAGCAGAGGTGAGCTGGGGTCGGGGGGCAGGGCGGGGAGCTGCCGGTGGGTGCAGAGCACCCACCAATTTTTCCCCGTGGGTGCTCCAGCCCCAGAGCACCCATGGAGTCAGCACTTAATGATATTAATAAATTATTACAGGGCAGCTCAGTATTCAGGATAGGTCTGCTTATGGATACAGACCTGATGGAGCTAATGTTTAGAAGCCCAGGTGGCTGCAAAAGGGAAAAAAAGGTTTAATGGGGTAGTATGGACTCATTAGTTGCACAATTCTGGAGACCTTGAAGGGGAAAAAATAGACAATTTTCCCACTGCAGAGTTAATTCAGGTGATCAGCACCCAGGTTGGTCTAGCCCAGGTGTGAACAGCCACAGTGTGTATTGCCAGGACTTCTGGGAGCATAATACCATGGTTCTTTGTTCTGCACTAAACTCAGCCACTCTATTAGTCTTTCCCAGTGGTCGTGGGAGAACTTGTCTGTCCTTCAGAGCACAAGGAGGGAACTGTGGGAAGGCATTGGAGGACTATAGGTTGGTGAGTGGTTTAGCCTGCATCCTCACTGCGAAGTGGTTGCGTTAGCAGCCAGAGCGAAAGTCTCTCCCAGGCTTTAGTTTATAACCCCAGATGAGCCAGCTAGTCCAGGTTGAAAGCATCACCAAAACTTGCTTGTGTGTGTGGAGAGGAGAGGACATAGAAGCGATGGCCAATTAACAGCTTGGGTTAATTCTGCAGTAAAGGCTTACCCTAAATATGTTTGAAGCTGGAGCAGTCCTCCAAGAAGTGTGATTTCGGGGCTTGACAATGCTTGCTAGAATGTTGGAAGACTAAGGGTGATCCTCTGTTTAATGAATCAGCAAGGGAAACAGAAGTCCACTCTGCTAACTGGTGATGGCCACGATCAACCCAATAAATTCTGGGATGGCAGAACTGCAAGCCAAAGGTGTTGGGTCTAGGGCTAAGATTAATTGCACAGTTAAACAATAATAGAATATCATTTACTTAAATATTTTTGATGTTTTCTATATTTTCAAATATATTGATTTCAATTACAACACAGAATACAAAGTGTACAGTGCTCACTTATATTTATTTTTGATTACAAGCATTTGCACTGTAAAAAAGCAAAACAAATAGTATTTTTCAGTTCACCTAATACAAGTACTGTAGTGAAATCTCTTTTTCATGAAAGTTGAACTTACAAATGTAGAATTATGTACAAAAAAACCTGCTTTCAAAAATAAAACAATGTAAAATTTCAGAGCGTGCAAGTCCACTCAATCCTACTCTTGTTCAGCCAATCGTCAAGTTTGTTTACATCTGCAGGAGATAATGGTGCCCGCTTCTTGTTTACAGTATCACCTGAAAGTGAGAACAGGTGTTCGCATGACACTGTTGTAGCCAGCATTGCAAGATATTTACGTGCTAGATGCACTAAAGATTCATATGTTCTTTCATGCCCAGGCGTGAACAGCCACAGTGTGTATTGCTAAGACTTCTGGGAGCATAATACCATGGTTCTTTGTGCTTCACTAAACTCAGCCACTCTATTAGTCTCTCCCGGTGGTTGTGGTAGAGACTAATAGAGTGGCTGAGTTTAGTGCAGAGGACATGCATCCATGATGATGACGGGTTCTGCTCGATAACAAACCAAAGCAGTGTAGACTGACTCATCTTCATTTTCATTATCTGAGTCAGATGCCACCAGCAGAAGGTTGATTTTCTTTTTTGGTGTGTCAGGTTCTGTAGTTTCTGCAATGGAGTGTTGCTTTTTAAGACTTCTAAAAGCATGCTCCATACTTCTATCCCTCTCAGATTTTGGAAGGCACTTCAGATTCTTAAACCTTGGGTTAAGTGCCGTAGCTATCTTTAGAAATCTCACATTGGTACCTTCTTTGCGTTTTGTGAAATCTGCAGTGAAAGTGCTCTTAAAATGAACAACATGTGCTAGGTCATCACCCAAGACTGTTATAACATGAAATATATGGCAGAATGCAGATAAAACAGAGCAGTGGACATACAATTCTCCCCCTTGGAGTTCCATCACAAATTTAATTAATGCATTATTATTTTAACGAGTATCATCAGCAGAGAAGCACGTCCTTTGGAATGATGGCCAAACATACGAATACAAAGGGGCATATGAATATTTAACATATCTGGCATGTAAATACCTTGCAATGCCAGCTACAAAAGTGCCATGAAAAATGCCTGTTCTCACTTTCAGGTGACATTGTAAATAAGAAGCGGGCAGCATTATCTCCTGTAAATGTAAACAAACTTGTTTGTCTGAGCAATTGGCTGAACAAGAAGTAGGACTAAGTGGACTTGTAGGCTCCGAAGTTTTACATTGTTTTGTTTTTGAGTGCAGTTATGTAACAAAAAAATCCTACATTTGTAAGTTGCACTTCCACGATAAAGAGATTGCACTACAGTACTTCTATGAGGTGAACTGAAAAATACTATTGCTTTTGTTTATTATTTTTACAGTGAAAATATTTGTAATCAAAAATAATATACACTTTGATTTCAATTACAACACAGAATACAATATATATGAAAATGTATAAAAACATCAAAATTTATTAAATATTTTGAATTGGTCTTCTGTTGTTTAACAGTGAGATTAAAACAACTATTAATTTTTTTGAGTTAATCGCGTGAGTTAACTGCGATTAATCGACAGCCCTAGTTGGGTCCCAACCTCAGTTAGCTTCCATTATGCCAGCAGAGGGCACGAGTGGAAAGGTTTAGCCGTAAAAAAATAAAATGAAAAAAACAACCAGAAAACTATTCTGACAAAAGCCAATGTATTCCCATTGGGCCCAATTTTTATTTACCCACTAAGATCACCTTATACCATTTTGGTAAAAAATATGTGTTGGAGGAATGCACCATTACAAGGGTGGATGGCAACACCTTGCTATCGATATTCGATGATGCAGCAGATAGATGGCTGAACAAATCGAGATATCGACTTGTGACACATATGAAAGAAGACCACTTTGGTAGTGTGAAGGGGCCATAAATGTAATTTGCACACTTTCTAAGACCAGAGAAGTGTAAACAATGAAAAGTGGTATAAGCCAGTGGGTTTTAAAAACTGACACTATATATGTAAAATTAAATCTTGCTTTTTTCATGTGCTTTCTCGTCTCATATTAGTCAAGAGACAAGACAGTTGGCATTCTGTGTTAAACAATGATGGAATACAGCAAGAAAAGTTTCTTGTGCAATTAAAAAGTACTTAATACTTTCAAGAGTAGCAAAAGTGTTAAATTGCAGACATGCTCAGAGAAAGATAAAAGGCTACCAATGCAGTCGCTTAGCTATGAACGTTATTATCCAAGTCATTGTAAATAAAATGGCAGCGTTCATCACCTAAATTAAATTCCAATAATGATAGCTGGGTCTCAGTTAAAAAAAACCCTCTACTACTTTATTTTTCTTTCCTGCGTTATTCCATTCTGACTTTGTTAGCCAGGCATTCAACGTAGGTGGATATAATTGAAATTAATAAAGTTCACATTATTCTTTTTTAATTTGTATGCACACTATATCATTTTTATATATTATGAGATTGAGAAAATAAAACCACAGTGTGGTGGTTTCCTGTTATGAAAGTATTGCAGAGTGCACTATAGCTAATGGAGTATCGCACTGAAATATAATACAGATTATCATGTAGTGGATTGATTTGACTGCAATTTCCTACTAATTGCTACGTGGTATTTCAAGGTGACAGGCAACCCAGAGCTCGCACTTGCCCTCTGAGAACACAGTTCATCAGTTTATGAGAACAAGCAGGAAACACTTCCTCTCTCCACAGCCCAGAGGGAGGAAAGCATTTAAGCATGTGCTTAAACCAGAGGGACATAGGAATGGAAGGGATCTCCTAGATCATAAAGTCCAGTCCCCTGCTGCTGCAGGCAACCCCATCATATCATCCCACTCATACAAGCTCTGCCGCAAAAAGTAATTAGGTTGTTTGCCCCTACGACTCCAAGGGAAGACGGATGCAGAACCTAAAAGTCATGTGGGGGCCTAGTGACATTTGAACTCACCCCCTGGATTTAGAAGGCCAGTGCTCTAACCACTGAGCTATGGAGCCACACCTCATAGGGAATGTCTGACTTAAGCATGTGCTGAAGTGTTTTCTTGACCTAAGGCCCCATAGGTGCTGGAATTAGGGGTGCTGCCACATCCCCTGGCTTGAAGTGGTTTCCATCATGTACAGGGTTTACAGTTTGGTTCAATGGTTCTCAGCACCCCCACTATACAAATTGTCCCAGCCCCCCTGTGAGGCCCACAAGAATAA
Organism: Chelonia mydas; assembly: GCF_015237465.2. NCBI lineage: Eukaryota > Metazoa > Chordata > Testudines > Cheloniidae > Chelonia > Chelonia mydas. Next base: position 93,565,162 of record NC_057855.1, read on the forward strand.
ATGCAGATAATATAGCTGGTTTGCAAAGCACACACTGATGCATGCACCAACTAAAGGACGGAGACTTGAGCGAGAACACTTAACAGGATTAACCAGAAGACTGTCCCTTGATATACTGCTTTGGGTCAGATCTATTACTACAGCAATATACCAATATAATATAAATAAGGCAGCCGTTGTTTTCAACCCATGTAGCAATGGTTTGCTCTGTGAAATAAAATTCCCATTTCATATTTCCAAAGAAGGGGAAAAGAGATCATTCCCTCACAGAGCATCTGCTTTCTCCCTCAGTGCTCACCCATTGCTGAAAAATTCTATACCTCTTGATTGATTTACAGAGCCCTCTGCTGACAGTGGCCCTGGGAGGCCTTCAGTGACTGAGGGCCTCCATCCTATAACTCTCCCCAAGTCTGACACACTCATTGCCCCAACACTGTTGTTATATGTATCTCACGGGTGTCAGGTGTAAACTGGCGACACACTGGTCCCAAATATCATAGTGTGATGTATGTGTGGGTTGTGTACGCAGCATTATAGATGTGTGCTGGAGACATGTTCTTCAGCTGGATTCGATGACCTATTGAGGTCCCTTCCAGTCCTACACTTCTACGATTCTATGTCCATGACAGGAATGTTGGGCCCCAGGTTTGCATTTTAGCAACTAATGTATTTTAAAAAATCCAGAACAATCAATTCCAGACTAAATTATCTGCATATCCTCTAGCTGGAACACACCAGATTTTGTTCTGAGAAAGCAAGTCCCTCTAGAGATGGCACCATCAGGTTGTCTTGACACACATGCAGTCTCAACAACCAGTTTCAGGGAAGAATTAGTTTTTATTTCTCTGCAACCAAAGCAGGACCCCACACAACTGTGTTTCAGTTCCTAGCTTCTTACACGCTTCTTGAGTTGCCTTTACAGCTCTAACAGAATCCATTTATTAGATTAGAATCTCCAGTTTCACCATCAGCCCCAAACCTTGGCTTGTTTTATAATCTCTGGCTGCAAATGAGGAAATCTTAATTGAAAATTCTGATTAATTGTTCTACTGACCCCACAATTTCTCTTTTTAGGTGTCTTGCTGAGCTTCCACTAGGTTTCTTCCACCTTTGAGATGCTTTTTTAAAAATTCTCTAATATTTAAACAAACTTTGAAACAAATAAAGGTGAACCAAAAAGGTTTTGGGGTCTTCCTCACCATAGACTGTATCACAAATAAAATAACAGAGATTATTAAAGGCTACATTTTCACTAAGCCAAAGCAAAAGTGCTCTACATTGCCATTCAGTGACGCTAAGAGACACAACATTGAGAGCCAAAGTTCCAGAGCTTTCCTGGGTCATTACAAAAACTAATTTCCCCCTACTGTTACTCATACCTTCTTGTCAAATGTTTGAAATGGGCCACCCACATTACCACTACAAAAGTATTCCTCCCTTGGTATTCTACTGTTAATTGAATTGTCGCGTTAGCACTGACCCCCCACTTGGTAAGGCAACTCCCATCTTTTCATGTACTGTGTATATATACTTGCTACTGTGTTTTCCACTCCATTCATCTGATGAAGTGGGTTTAAGCCCACAAAAGCTTATGCCCAAATAAATTTGTTAGTCTCTAAGGTGCCACAAGGACTCCTCGTTGTTTTCGCTGATACAGACTAACACGGCTTCCACTCTGAAATCTGAGAGCCTTCCTAGTAAATCTGCTACCTAAACACAGATCATTCAGTGAGAAGCCTACTTTGGAGGAACAAGGGGGATTAAAATCGCGGCAGCTGCATCTAAATCGTCAAAGAGAACAGCAAATAACTCTACCACTGGGATTCCCTGTGAAACATGGCTAATGTAATATATTCCAACACATTTCTACCAGCCCACTGGTGCAAAGAAATTTATGATTGGTCAAGTGATAAATAATGGGAAACAGTTTTTATTTTCTAATTTTGTATCAGTCCGTTGGACTGTGTTTGCCCAATGGAGGCTGTAAATATTATAATATTTATTGTATCATTGTAGCTCCTAGGAGTCTCAGTGATGGACCAAATCCAAACGGCCTGCCAGAAGGCATCTACCAAATGCCAAACTTTTCTTCTGGAGTAAACATTTTTGTATGTGCTTAGGGAAGCAAAGAAAGCAGAGTCTGTTAGATCTATTGGGTATCTTACCCTTTGCTAAACAATATGAATGAACAAAATCAACTGCATCTCTATCAGGTGGCAGTGGTTGTTGGCAATTAATTACTGGTGTTTAGACACACACACGTCATTCACAATGTAAAAGAACCGCTTCTGCTTCATAGAGGGGGCTTTAGTGGGGGAAAAGATAACAAAGGGGATACACTTACTCTACCCTACCTTCCATATAAGAGACATACACAATACTGCAGCCAACACTCCTCAAACGCAAGAGGCAGCTTGTACCACCAGCTGCATTAGAAAGGGATGGCTCCCCAGTGACCAACTCTCCTCTCCCCTGCATAAATGACTGCTTCTGCATTATGCAATCTTCATGCTATCAAACTGGCCACTCCCTCCCTCCTGTCAATACAGCACTTGCTCCAGTAGAAACCTTAATTGAGTAAGTCCATCCAATCATTGGCAGATTCTGACCTACGATATTCTGAATGTTTGACATCTGCAGAGCTATACATCAGTGCTTTGAAGATTAGTGTGAGCACTTTCATACTTCCAGAGTAAACACATCATTCATATTGTCTGCAAGTTATCTAAAAAAAGATTTAAAATATTAATGGCATAATATCAACCTTATCAGTCAGCTGGCTGACCCTTTGATATCCTATTTAGATAATGCTTATATGTGCTAACAAAAACCCTAATCCTGTACAGTACCGACTGACCGCAGCCCCCATGGAAGACAGTCGGAGTTGAGAAAACTCACCCTCTTCCAGACAGCATTCAGCACCTGGCAGCATCGGGTCCAAGCATGGATTTCAGAGACAGCAGAAAGTTGGGATATGGAAAAAGTTTTCTGGGGTCAGCACGTATCACTGTGGTTTCATTGTACACCTAACAAAACTTCACACTGCAGGCAAATATTGATGATTTTGCACCAGATCTGATACAATAGTGGTTTCCTCAGAATTTATTCTGGCGTTTTCAGGATGTTTGCACTTGGCAGTCCTAAACCAAACCTACTTGAGAAATTCACTTGTGGGAACTGAAACCAACAGATTTCATACAGCCTTGCTACCGACAGAGCACAGATTGTGCCATACGTAGGGATGACTAATACGTCTGCAGTGCCTCATGTTTTCCAAATGAAGATATTTCCTAGCTGAGAGTTGATTAATTGAAGATGATTAAGCAGTTGGTTGATCTAATAGAAGGAAAGTCGATATTCTTTAAGGTTCAAAACTTGGAACAAAACATTTAGTGACATGAAATATCAATATATTTGAAATCGTTCACATCTATTAATAGATTTTAAGGCCAGAAGACACCTTTGTGATCATCTAGTCTGCCTCCTGTCTAACACAGGCCACAGAACTTCCCCCAATAATTCCCAGAGTAGATCTTTCAGAAAAGTCATCCAGTCTTGATTTTAAAATTGCCAGTGATGGAGGATCTACCATAACCCATAGTAAACTATTCCCATGATTAATTACGCTCACTGTTAAAAAAATTATACCGATTGCCTCATCCAATAATGCAGATGCAAAATGAGATTAATACATAGATCCCTAATAAAAATATTGTTTTTCTAAGCACTCGTTTTTGTTGTTTCAGACAAACCTATTTTGGGGAGCTAGACAACCTCTAAGTGACTTACCCAAGGTTACACTGGAAGTCCATGGTAAAGCAGGGAAGTGAACTAGGGTCTCCCAAGGCCTGATCTAGTCCCCTAAGCATTGAACTATCCCTTCTCTCAAAGAGACTATCACAAATTTCTTAATCATGACGTAGAAAGGATAGGCATGTATGATGTGCTACACTTCTTAGACGTCTTCAGAAAACTTGCTTATTAACACACGCACACAGACACAAATCCACATTTATATGTGAACAGCAAGGAGATATAGTAGAAGGAATTAATTCAATTCAATAACCAAATGTGGAGAGGTAATTGTGAGTGTCAGAGAAACTCAGAAGAACTTCCATCCTGTCCATATTAAATGCAAGAAAGGTTCTTTTTTATCCAAAATGAAATGTCAGCCAAGCATATATAAATATGAAGGCAAATGTCATCTGAGAGAGAGATGACAAAAACAGTAGAAATATGGAGATCATCCTTGAAGAGTTGGTAATTTTGCTCAAATGAACTAATCAGAGACATCAGAAGAGAGATACAGAGACAATATTATAGGACCTTAACCAGAGCCTTAATGCATACCCACCAAGAAGGCACAAAATGAATCCCTGGCTCATTTCTTTCATCATCATCATGATCATCGTCATTGTCACACCAATGCTCATACAAAGTTTTGTATTATATCTTAGAGAAGTATTAGGCGTAACTTCTCATATTGGGTACCGTAGCTCTCCAAGGACCTGAAGGTTCCTAAGAGTGGAGAGTGAGGCCTGTGAACTTTTTTGGTTGAGCCTGCTCTGAGTTTCAGGTGGGATTTCTGCTTCAAAGCCAAGCTTTGACCTGAAACAAGGCAAACCTTGTTGGTGGTTTGGACTGTTTGACTTTGAATTTGGTCTAAACCTGAAAAACTAAAAGCCTAACCCAAAGAGTGAGAAGCTACGGGATCCAAAAGGAACAAAGAGGTTTTACAGCCACCCTGTGAACCAAAACCGCTGACTGAAGCACATCTCCAGCTGCCATTCTGTAGTGGTCACATACTGTCTCCTTACAAGAACCCCTATATTATCGTGTAGCTCCCGCAGTGGGATGAAAGCAGGAAGTTTGAGGAGGCAGCAGATCGAGGCTAATGTTGGCAATCATGCTGAGAAAACCCCTGCGTAGAGCTCCTGTATAAAATGAGGCTTATCTACCATATACAGAAACAAAGAAGATTAGTAGCAATAACCAATTCTATTGGGTACAGGTTTCATATGATTATTTTTATCCTTCCCACAAGGCAGTTCATATTTTCCATACAAGTCTATGCTCACCTTCTTTAATGGGAGTTCTTTGTATGACAATCACATCCTTGTAATGGATCCAAATTTTCTGCATATTCTGCTTGCCAGTGGTCTAAGTGGTGGATTTAGTCATGTTGCTTGTTTGCTTAGTTTCTCTGAATAAAGCAAGAAGGAAATCATTCAAAAGGGATTTTGTAATCAACTGCTGGCTGTTCATTTACTAAAACCAAACCACAGTTTCATTTCACTATGAAAAACTGCTTATAATAAAAATCTATTTTACTGTCCCTTCAATATTTTTTTTAAAGGGGGATGTTTAAAAGGAATGACCCAAGGCTTTGTCAGTGCTCCACAAGCCCGTCTTTGGAGTGATGAAGATGATGTTCTCTGTTCTAGCTTAGCCATATTGCAGCTAAGGTGCATGCAAGTCAACTAGTGTGCTCTGTTAATGCTATATATTACTTTGGAGGGAATATCTCACCTGATTCATCATAGAAAACCCACCAGTAAATTACAGTTTGTCTTTGAACATAGTAATAAGCCAAATTGTATCAGACCAGTCCTCCTCTAGAGCAGTGTCTGATCTCGGACAAGAAACTCTTTAGTGGACAATTATGGATTAATTACCTCATGGGTTTCTTCCTTACTTCCAACAGTTAGTGGCTGATTTATGCGCTAGGGTTTACATGTCATATGCATTAATGTATCTACTGTAACTTTACCTTCTTTCAAAAGCAGCAGAGCTCAGCACCACACCGCTTACGTGTTTAAGTAAATTTATTTCTCATTAATCATAGGAAATTTTAGCCATGACGTTTAAAGTCTTCTTTAGGCCTGCAGAGAAGGTATAAAACAGGGGGCAGCCGTGCAAGCATCCTTACCAGGGCATACCAATGTGCCAGTCTTCAGTCCTAGAGAGACCATCACCAGCCCAGAGAAGGTAGTTCAGGGTTTGTGTACACACAGATGCTGGACTAGAGGTGCTAAGGGTGCTCCCCACATGCCCTGGCCTGAAGCAGTAATAACAACCAAACACATGGTTTCCGCCTTCAGCACCCTCACTTTAAAAATTGTTTCAGAACCACTGTGTTTATATGGGGAAATTGACCAGAATAACTGTTGTACAATAGCTATCCATGTGGACTCTTAACTCTGAAATCAAAGTGACTTCTCATTCTGAAATAATTTCTCCACTTTGTGAGCTGAGTAATTATTCTGGAATCAAGCCACTTTTATTCTGGAATAAACTGGCCACACAGGGGAGTTATTCTGATATAGATAAATTATACTGGAATAGATCTATCAGAATAGTTATTCCAGAATAGCTATGCCCATCAATTACCCCTGTGTAGACAAGCCCTCAGTCTGACACCAATTGAATTCTTGAACTCTTTGCTCAGGCTTCCAAAAAGAATCCCAGTTAAGGATACATTTTGCGATGCGGACACTTCCACTAGGAATTGGATTGAGATGCCAACTCACATTGCACATGGCTCCAAAGAGCCATCAGCGTGCCATAATTTTTGTTCTGTTACTGCAATCCTGTATTTTCCCTTCCAGAAACCTTTTCCATGTCAGTAAAGTTTTCTGGTTAAAGAAATATTTTATTTGTTGAATGTTTTCTTGTTGATGACTGACATCAAACACCTGTTCATTTTATTGTCTACTCTGTCTGAAATCAGTCTGGATTTCCCTTGCCTGTCTGCGACTGTTCGCACTTGCATTATATCTCTAGGATAAACACCTTTCCTATCCATGACACAACTTCACTCCCCAGTTGTTGCAATCATTTAATAGTCCCTTGTGGGTATATCCTGTAAGCGTCTCAACCGGTGCCAGATGTATCCGGTATGGCAAGTGGATTGCACCTGCTGTGCTGGGGAACATTGAATCCCAGTGCTTTTTTTCAGTGGAATCTCTGCAGCATAAGAATAGCCACAGAGGATGAGAAGCAAATGGGGAGGGAGGGGGAGGAGGAGAGATCCTTTTAATTGCAAAATTTCCAAGCAGTTGGTCCTTTTTAGAAACAATATTTTGTTTTTAATAATGAAACAGAAATATAATGCAAAATTGTACTGAAATAAAAGAGATAGAGATTCTCTTTTGCCTAATGAAATTCATCTATGAATTAGCCTGGGGCAAAGTACCCAGAAATCTGGCTTAGTCTGAGTTTGAAAAGCACCTGTATGCTAGCTGGCTTATTTTAGACTCTCAGACTTTAAGGCCAGACGGGACGCCCGTAATCATCTCGTCTGACCTCCTGCACATCACAAGCCATAAAACCTCACCCAACCACGCCTATAATAGGCCCATAACCTCTGGTTGAGTTACTGAAGTCTTCAGATCTTGATTTAAAGACTTGACAATCCACCATTTATTCTAGTTCAAAAACCAGCAAGTGAGCCAGGCCCTAGGAAGGTGAGAAAACCCACCGGGTCTCTGCCAATCTGACCAGGGGAGGGAGAAATTCCTTCATAGCCCCAAATAGGATGATCATGACCCTGAGCACGCGGGTGAGATCCAGCAGCCAGACAGCTGGGAAAGAATTTTCTGAGGTAACTCAGAGTCCTTTCCCTCTAGAACCTCAATAGAAGCGGCATGGGTGGACCCCAAGCAAGCAAAGCAGTCACTGTTGGTCTGGGGCCTTAGAATGAGAGATGCCAGGACATACTTGTCCAAAATTCAAATACCGTGGTTTAGCTCTTCCATAAAATCATATCCCTTCACTTGCCCTCCAAGAGATGCACTCCATCAGACTAAGACCATTGTTCTGAGAGATGACATCACAGGTTTGCATAGCTCAACATCATACACTACAGATCATTTATCATTTGCTTTAGACTAGTGCCTAAAGGCTCCACTGCACTAGACACTGTTTGGACACACAGGAAGGGATAATTGCTGCCCCGAAGAACTTACAATCAAAACAAATTAGACAGGCAAAAGATGGGAGGGGAAACAGAGGCAGAGAGAGAAGTGACTTGCCCAGGGTTGCATGGTAGATCAGTGGCAGAACTAGAATCAGAATCCCAGCACAGTGCCCTCTCCACTGAAAGTCAACATTGCCTTTCTAAATGCATAATACAAGGGTACCAAATAGCCCAATTCATGCTACAAAGCTCAGGTAACAGGAAGAAAGCAAGAACAAGGTAAACAATCATGTCTTAAATTCACTCTACATATTCAGCAAGATACAAACTCTGTCACACTCCCTCCCCGCCTCTCCCTTTGTTCCCCCTATTCAAAGTGGTATTGTGCTATAAAGCAAAGTTTCTCAGACAAAACTGAAACTAAACAAATCGATTGGGGGGGGGAGGGGAGAACAAAACACAACAACCTTGTGATAATTCTGAAACATACAATTCACAGCTCGTCCATCACTTCCCCAGGAGCACAGCCGCCTAGCAACATGGGCGATCAGCAGAGCAGCTGCCAAGAGCTGTCAAAATGATCTCCCATTGCTTTTAGCCACTGACAGATCTGACAGGTAAGATTTCTCGTAGCTCTTTTCATTATTGCAGAATAGAGTTGGGCTGGAATGCAACACCCCCCACCTGCCTGGCACCCTCCAAAAATATCTCCCCTTGCCCTGGGTATGTTGGGGAAAATAGGGCAGGTCAAAGCCGTCACCCCTCCCACAAATAATTGTCTTGAAATGGTCACTGTGCAGTGATCACTCAACAAAATTGCCAGTTTCCCCTGGGATAACCAGGTAAGGCTGACGTAGGATCTGTAGCACTGTAGTGAATGCGTAAGGAATGCTGAACATATGGGGAAAAGCTTACTGTGTAACCTAAATTATTATCAGCTATGGGAAATTTTTAAGTGGGATCACTGCATGATAAACTTCAAGGTTTTACTACAGATAGCTCCTGGTGGTCTTTTAAATGCTAGTTTCCAATTCCCATGCTACTGTAACATTATTTAGGATGTCACTGATTTCAAGACCCTTCCATTTGGATACCAAAAGCCCCCTGCCTCCCTGCAGGCTTCTGCATCCTCTGCCTGTATTTCGGGGTGAAGTCACACTAGTCTGGCCCTTCCCTACCTTAGACTCTCCTGAGTAGCTGTCATGTTTACTGCTAGATGCTAGGGAAGAGGGATACTTGCCACAAGTAGCAAATATCCATTAGACCCATGCACTCAGGATCTGCATTAGGAGATGGTGATCAAAGCACTGCACATGGGATTTAGGTCGATGGATAGACAGATTTTAATAAACAAACCAGAAAACAAGTAATCATTCTTGCACTTATAAGTATTTCAAAGGCACTTGGTACCTTAGAATCCGGGACTGGATACTATTATGTTCGTCTAAAATTATTTTTCTGACCTGTTGGCAAAGAAATCAAACTCTCCTCCCAACTCCTCAGACTAAAAACCACTTACTTACAATCAATCCGGGGGTGCTGCTTAGAAGAGCAGCAGTCTCAGGACCCTTCATAGCTCAGTTATTTATTAGAAGGGCTGCTGACAGATCAGTCTTCTTATGCACCCTCAAGGGTACAAGTAGGGGGGCCAGGTGTCCGGTTTTTGACCGGAAAGTCCAGTCAGAAACAGTACCTGACAGTGTCCAGTCAGATCTACTGACCGGACACCCAAAGTCTGGTTACTACGGGTGGGAGAGGCGCCAGGTCATCACCCGTGCCAGCTCTTACTCAACTGGGGCCGGCTTCTACCTGCGTCGGGCAGCTGCAGCTCCCTCCCAACCCCGGCAGAGGGGAGTTGGGATCAGAGGGGGAAAGAGGAGCAAATGCCGGGCAGGGCCTTGGAGGAAGAGGTTGGGAATTTCTGGCACTCCCAATGGAGTGTCAGATGGATTTTGACTATTACAAAGTTGACAACCCTAGTCACAAGACTTGGACTCAGCTTTGTATCAGGCTGGAGCGAACTCCGCAACTAAAACCCTCTGCTGAAAATGTCCTGTCCCTGACCCTGCAAGTTCAGGCCTGGGCTTTGTCATCCACAGCATCCCTGCTGAGCAAAGTTGCCACAAAGCACCGTAGAGCAAGAGATGGTTTCTGGCGCAGGCAGGTCCTTGTTTATTTAATGAGGCTTTACAGACAAGGCCAGGATCTTGGAGAGGAGATTGGTCTGATGTGTTTTCACCCCGCTGCTCATCCTTTTACTTGTTGAAGCATAAATAGTAAATTATATTAAAGTTTGGTTTGCTCGACTAGAGTAATAAAACAGTGGGAATCAGCTACATGCTTCTTAGTGTGATGACTCATGCCACACTTGGGTTCACTTAGGCTTCCAGGAGCTGCCCATCTGGCCCTGCAGCTTCCATTGCTTAATGTTGGATCTTTCAAGCTGACATTTTTTGTAGTTATTACAAAGGCCTGAAGGAGTGTCTTTCACCACCCCCTCTCCCCACGGGAGCTTCATTATAGAGGCCGTGATGGCACAAAAAACAGATTGCTGCAATGCTAAGGCAGAGACCATAGGCTGAAAGAGAGCACTGGCTAGCTCTGTGCTACAGTGCGTTCAAATCCAGGGTACAATTTCCAGAGTAAGACAAATGTCCCTCCCTATTCATCTGCGCAGGAATCACACTAAGATAGCAGAAATGCAGGGAACTAATTTACTCCCCAAACAAATATTAAGGAGGGTTTAGGAGGAATCCTCCTAACGAATATGCAGGAAAGATGTATTAAGTAGTGTATTTTGGAAGCAAGTTTTATTCTTTCTAAATAAATCAACAATATATTATAGGATTCCTGTCAAGTTAAAAATCTTCTGATCCAGCAAAGTTTTACCCACGTGCCCTTTATTTGGCAAAATTTGCAAAGGTGCTTACTTGGACATTTTGAATGTTCTATGCAAGAATTAAGCAGAGAGCTCCAGATATTCAAACCTACTCAGGCTCCGAACTTCAATTGATTTCAATGGAAATTAGGAGCCTAAATACATTTGAGGATCCATCTAAACCAGATGTACTATAGCACTAGCAAGCCACATTACTTTCTGGCATATCGGTTTATAAGACTGACCTGCAGACAGTGTAAAAACTGTTAGAAAGCTTTGTTGTACATTGACAAATCAAAAGCACTTACTTGGACTTCCTTAATAATGTGCATTGCTTGCTTCTTATATAAAAGAGAGGATTCCAGGGTGACAGAGATCAAACAATCAGTCTAACCAGCTGGCAGACAGCTCCATCAGCAGCTTTACATTGAACAGACAGTGTATTAATTACGCAGGTGCAAATTAAGTAAACAACAGTCACCTTTTGATCCCAGCCATTTCCCGTAACAGAAATACAGCAGGTACCTCTTGATCCAATGAAAGAGACACCGACTTAAGAATCACATTAGCAGTTGCAATGTGTCAACCCTGTATTCTTACAAATAATCCCGATCATTACTAGAAAAGAAAGTTTAGAGAAATTACACACACTATTTTTGCAGTTTGCTTATTTTGGTGCATTTGACAGCACTTCATGTATAGTTGGTTTCACTACAAGATTGATGGTCACTTGCAACACTCTCCTGCTCTGTTCTCCAGGGAACTCGCCCACATGATCTTCCCCCACTCTGCAAGAGGGTGTTTACCTGGAATAGCAGCAGCAATGCTGAAAATGAAAGCAAAACTGGAACAGCAATATATAGATTTGTGAATGGAACAAGGGGAGGGGGAAGAGTTATAGGTAGAAATACATTTGCTTTAGAAGCTTCCCAAAAGACCTGTTTTTAAAGAGATATAAATAAATCAAAATCCAGGCCTTAATAGTAAAAAGGGTACTCCATAAGAAAATAGAAGCTTTTTATTTTTATTAATATTCAGGTAACCGTGTCAATTTGACCCAACTTTAGAATTCATTTAAACCTTTAGTTGCTGGATGAACTCAGTGCAAGAGATGCAACTAATACCATTTTTGAAGTGCTACACAAATCATCAGAGTTTTAGTTCAAACATGCAAATGTGGAGGGAGACTTCTGATGAGCAGCAGGGCTCATATTTGCAAAGACTGCCTCTAGTCTAAACTACCCATACCTTCAGTTTTGCCTCTCTTTTCCATTTAATTTGGCAAACCTTTTCAGATGCAAGCAGAATCAGGTGGTTACAATTCTGTGCTCTATTATTTCCACATGCAAGTGATTGTGGGGACAAAACGGTGGATGTAAATACTAGCAGGTGCAAATTTAGAGACCAGGTGGAGGCCTTATTCCAAATATGTTACAACGAGATGTAGATATTTATATTCCATTTTCTGCCAAAGTTTGCTTAGGTCTCTTATATCAGGATACCTGAAGTACAATGTATCCTCTGTGTTTTAGAAGATAGAAAAGGTATGGAGAGAGAAGCTCCTCCAATCTCCTATCCATTTTGCTGGGGAATGAAAGTGATTTCAGTTTTGCTGGAGAAAGATAATTGAGACTATGACAAATGTGACATCCATTAAAGAGTCAATATGTAAAAACTATAACAGAATATTTTTCTATGCCCTGTTCACAGGTTGACTGATCTAACACTGAGAGTTTGTTCTGATGATATTGTCACAGTTCGGGGCAACTGCCCCTGTATTCTCCTCCATGGTTTCTTGAGAGCACCCACTCCAGGCTCCTAGCTCCTCAGACGTCACATCACTTGGGCAGACATACATCTCTTTCCTTCCTGGCCAGAGAATTTTTCCAGGCTGTACAGTTTCCTGGCTCCTCTGTAATATCCCCACCAAGCCAGACTACCTTAAATGCCAGCATCTGTGCTTTCCTTTCTTTCCATAGATTATGAATGGTGTAATTGCCTGCAGTTGCAAATTACCACACTGCTCTTTATAGACAAGCACATTTATTCTCAAGGTGAGAGCATTACAGAGAAAAACATTAAAACAACCAACACACATGCTACAAAACTTACCAGAGGTCACCCCAACTCCAACTTCGGGCACTGGTAAGTTTTAGTCCCTCAAAATCCACAACAGGGTTTTCCCCATGTTTACAAGTTAATAAATCTCTCAGTCAGAACCAAAACAACCAGGAATAATTCAGTCTTTCTTTACAAAACTTGGGCCTTCGATCTTGGCCTCAGGTAATAGGTGATCAGCTGACAATGGCCCACTCCCCAGAGCATAACTTTAAAAGGCGGTGGGGGGCAGGGTGTTGTTTTGTTTTTGCATAACCTCCCCCTCATTATTCTTCAGGAAAAACCACCCATTCCAAAAATCCATTCTTGTCTGGGACATTGTTCAATATCATCCTTTGAAGCCCCAGGTCTCACATCTCCCCCCACAGAGGTTACACACAATCCCAGGCCACCCTAAGACATAAGCAATGTATTTAATACAATAGACCTGAAAGATACTGAAACTTAATTCAATAAAACCTCCCAAGGATATTGCAGGAAATTCCCCGATCTGTCACAGATGTCTTGCTTGTTATTTAGTACCTTTGCAAGCAGGTTTGGTGGGCAGGGCTCTGTGAAAAATGATCTGATTTTAGCTAGTTTAGAAGAGATCCCAGCCATTGAATTAACCTTTCTTCATAACCCCATTTGTAGATTTTCTAACTTCTCTTTAGGCTCTTCTGTATTACTTCAAATAGATAGAAATAGGGGAGACGGAGAAAAAACAATAGCAGGGAATAAAAGAAGCAGGCCTTTAATCTCTTTTCTTCATTAGTTTTTGTTTTACAGCTGTTCATAGATTGGGGGCCTTGCTGTGGAAGGCCCTGTACAAACACAGTGAGAGACAGTCCCTGCCCTGACAACTTACAAGCTAAATAGAGAAATGGTGGGTGGAAACACATGAAGTGACTTGCCAGTGGTCACTCAGCAGCTGACCCAGGAATAGAACCCAGGTTTCCTGATTCCCACTCCAGTACCTTAGATGATACTGCCTCATAGTAGGTTAATTCCTGTTTGGACGTTTTCAATGACTTTTTTAATATTCCCTTACTGTATCATAAGAATCTTCAATTTCTGTGTATCAAAGCACTTTACATCAAAGAACATTTTGAAAGCACTTTAACGAGACAATTTCTTCTCATAGCAGCCAACAGGTAGGCTGATCTGATACCAAAGCATATTATTTTAATACCTGGGGTACAATAAGCAAATCAGACTCAGTCTGACTTTATTGCTGCCTAAAGGCGTTTGGGTTCTTAATACACAGCAGATGTTGAGGTTTTTCACATAGTTGCCACATAACCGACTGGAATCTTTCAAAACATTCTTCACATGAACAATAGGGAATCTTCATATTAGCTATGATAATCCGTGGTACAACCCACATGCTCAAAGTGAAGTGCATACTAAGGTATTTTGCTGCATTGAGGCTATAACTTCCTATAAACTGTACCTCTTTTAAGAGAGTCCATACAATTGTACAAGAAAGCTCCTACAAGAGACTAACACCCTTCCTGACCCAGCTGAATGCCGCTTCTCAGTACATAGAATGCCCTTTACATTAGATGAGAGCATGAATAGAAAATTCATGTGTCAGTAGAAGACCATGCAGACAGCTGAGCTGAAAATAAGGTATTTTAGGGAGATTCGGTTAATTGAGAGAAGCAAGTAAACAGACTGCCAAGGGACCGGTGTGGCCATCAAGATTGGCAAACAAGAACCAGTCAGCATTGGCCAAATATCCAACAAGCTATCCATCCAAAATAAAAATCTATCCAGTGAGTTCTCCCTGAAGGTTATTTGGGAAGTACAGCTCGCAGAGAGAATAGGAATAATTTCAGGCAAGAAATGGAAGTTGATGTCACATTTATTACCCATCAGAACTGGGGAGGTTAGACAGCCTACCAAACTCAGACAAAATGTACTATTAACAAGAGGACAATATGATTGCTGGCAGCGTGATGATGGCCGCAAAGCCATAATGGACTCGACCCAAGATCCACCTGCCTGTCATGTTTTCAAGGTTTTCCTTTGGAGAAATGAAAGCTTTCAAACACATCTTTACCTAAATGGCTATGAGGGGCAAATATTAGCCAGGTTCATCAGGCAACCCTCCCCTGAGTGAAAGCAGTGAGCGTTTTAGCAGGCATACAGTGTGTAGGACATGAACTGGAGCTTGTAAAATCTTAGCAGTTTTCTCTCTTAAAATTCAGTGCATTGAAATGATCAGAAGCATGTGATTTTTTTTTTAAATTAGGTTGAACTGGCTGTCCCGTCAGAGAGACCTGACAGCACACAGGTAGCAAAGACCCATCTCTTCAAAAGAGACTGCGAAGAGAGATAGCTCAGTGGTTTGAGCATTTGCTTACTAAACCCAGGGTTGTGAGTTCAATCCTTGAGGGGGGTCATTTAGGGATTGGGGAGGGGGGAATTTGGTTGATTTAGTTGGGGATTTGTCCTGCTTTGAGCAGGGGGTTGGATTAGATAACCTCCTGAGATCCGATCCAACCCTGATATTCTATTTAGGCACCTAACTCCTATTGCTTCCAAGGGGAGTTAGGCCTTTGAGGATCTGGGCCAAAGTGTCAGCAGGTAGATATAAACTCCTCTCTTAATGGCACTGATGTACTACCAATATTTTAACAAGAAGTTGCCATGAAATGTCCTCCCCCTTCATCTGTTTCAAACTCTAAGGATGCATATGTCAAAAAAGGGGCTGGGGGTAAAAGGAATCCACACATTGCAACTAGTAAATTTTCATGGTCCAACTTTCATTGACCTCTGAGCCGTTCTGAAATCAGGAGAGTGTCTTTTTAGACATGCTTATTTTATATTTATTTTTAATTAACATAAGGTGCCCAGGTGCTGAGGGAGTGGACTCCAGTTATTAGTCAGTAAATAAATAACCCTGTCTATGTGCACAAAAGAGCAATGTCAGATTGTTCTTTTTGATTTACATAGGATTCCATTTGCTCTCTTTGGAAGCAGATAATGCAAATGAATCCCAAAATAGGAAGGATTTTTTTATGTTGCCTATGTTTCTACAGTCTAGAAGATTATTTGTCTTGTTATTCTGTTCAAGAGATTTTGGTCATGCAGAGAAAATGAGCAATAAGAAAGACTCATTAGTAAAATATTGACCACCTGTAAGTCCTGTAGGGTTTTGTTTTTAATAGAGTCACAAGTTAGCTGTAACTGTTTGCTGAAAATTGCTTTTACTGTAATGGATTTCTGTATACCTTCTATTTATAAGATCCTACAAATTAATATCCTGAAGTGTAATACATTTACAGTATAGTATTTAATCTCTTCACAAAGTAAGAAGAAATGTATATTCTAGGCTAAGGAAAAAAACCCTGCTGCTTTAACTTTCTCATTTCTGATTTTTTTTTTTCAGAGGGAATCTGAATGAGTCTCGGAATACGATCTGAAATCAAAACCCATCAGTTTTATGCCATCACAAGTACGGAAATGTTAATACGTTCTTACTCTGCACGCTGTATAGACAAAGACCAAAAAAAAAAAAGCCAATAAAAGATCTTCTATAAGCTTGGTCAATCCAAGGTTTTAACACAGTTTTCAGTCTGTCATGAAGCAAAACCTTTCCAAATTCCCAAATTTGTCATGAATTGACAGCAGGTAATGAAACAAAAGTAAGACCAACAGCCAGGGAAAAAATATCATAAGTTGTTAGCATAAATATTAATATATTAAAAGGGGGATTTTTTTAAAAAAACTGCCACTGTTATTGCATATGCACAGAATATTTTAGAGAGAGTTATTTTATAGAATCAGCTAATGACCTTGCCTAATTTATATGGCGCGTTCATTCCCCTTAAATTAATTTACAGGTAAAAAAATAAAGGAGCAGGTAGGATGTTACATCAAAGTACGTCTCATTTAATCACAGCTGAATCTTTGCTTTTCCCCTATTCTGGCCATGAAAGAAGCACTGAGGCACATATTACCCTGTTGAGTTTTAACCCTGTGAAACGGGAAATCATCCTGTTCCATTCCTTTCGTTGTGCTTTTACTTCATTGTGTGGGTGGCTTTGGTAACTTCAAACTGATTAAATTGAATAGGACTTTTAGAACTGTCTCGATTCAGGCTTTCAGCCAAATTCTTCTCTTCTTGTGAATTTCATATGGAACTGTCATTTCAGTGGAAGTGTGTGTGGCTTAAAGACAGCCTAATATACCTGGTATGCGCCTATTCCTTTTCTTTAGGCCTCTGCTGATGCATCTATCTCAGGAGGTTCGGCTTCTTCATGCAGTTGGCAATATAGATCAGATAGGGTCCTTTCCAATTATACTTTTGACATTTTACAATCCTTTCCTTTGGCTTCTATTACTACAAGGTTCCTTGTTTTGGATTATTAAAAGAGAACTGAGTTACTCATTTCTTTATCAACACTAGAACATCTAAAATCTGTACAATCGACTGTAGACATTCTAGTGACTTATGGATGGAGTTTATTTTGTGGGTGGAGCTGGAAAGAGTATCCGATCCCCCTCCACCCCCCAATTTGACTCCTGATTAGCAACAAGAGCCAGACTTTCAGCCGGGCTGCAAGCTCTTCCCCGCTTGTGCTGTCATCCACATGCAGTTCAGAGACTAAGGCTTTTAGTCACGTGCAAGTCCCATTGGGACAAATGGGTTTCAGGATTGGCTGCAGAGTCCTAGGCAATGCGACCCATCCCCACCTTTCCGAGCTACACTGTATGGAGTCGAAGAGAGAGAGTGGGGGGAACCTGGCAGCGAAATGAAAACAAGGAACTGATGCATCTATGGCTCTTTGCTCTTGTTCCTCTGTGTCCATACAGGTCTTGGGCATGCACAGGTTTTTGTAGACCAAGCGCCTCCCCCTTGCTTGTGGCAGAAGAATACAGAGGGCGCTCCATTGCATCAATATCAGTGTGTTTCTAGCCCCACATGCAAGCTTATTTTTCAACCCCATGGAACTCAGTAGGAACTGAGGGGGCTCAATATCTCTCAGGAGACACTGCCCGTCTGGTTGAACCATTACAGTGGGTATTTAAAAAGCTTGTCCTAAAGCATTACATTTTCTCTTCTGTGGATTCATCTAGCTACTTGACTGAACAAGGACATTTCAGCCACGCCCTATCTAGGATAATTTCTTATTTATGATACGAAAGCCTAAGATTGTCAGAAGTGGGTGCCCTAGAATTAGATGCCTAAATTTGTACTTAGATGCCTAAATGAGTGGCTGGATTTTCAGTGGTGCTTACACTAACTTCAGTTAAAGCTGTTGGATGCTCAGCACTGTTGAAAGTGAAAACACTTCTTTGGGTGTGTAAAGAATAATTTAGGGTCCTACCTTTAGCCCCCCCCCCCCCCCCAGTTTGAAAATCTTGGACCAAAGTTTGCATGTGTATATATTGTAACTTTGCATGCGCCCTGAAGGGAAGAGGTGGGTGGGGGGGGTGGGGGGTGGGAAGGGAGAAGAGTAGAAGTAATTGTCCTTGACACCTTTAACAATAAACTGTCTTGTGAGTTTAGTCCGGTGAACAATGCTTTGTTCAGTTTAAACAGAGTTTGGTTGGAGCGCCCTGCGTTTTCAAAATGACCTATTATGAAACAAGCATGTTGCAACAAATGTCAACCATCATAACATTCCTGCAACGGAATTGTTCTTGAGACCATTGTCGGCTGCAAAGCTTTTCTCACTCAGGTACAAGAAGGTCAAAGTCTGGTTAACAACTGAATTTGGGAAGGAAAAATACCTTTTGGGTACATGGTGACCTTGCCAACCCTTTCGCACTAATCATCTATCATTCCCCAAGTTCAGTATTTCTTAGGTGTCGGCATGAACTTGGACTTTACATCACTGCCTATATTAACGCTTCCAGTTTGTTCTGCTTATGTGCAGGCAGTTATGCCGCTAATAAATGATCTCTAAAGTCAGAGCATCTGATTTCTGGTTGGTATCCCACACAAAGGATGCCAAGGAGCTTCCAAATATTTGTATAAAGATACAATGCCTATTATCTAAATAGCTCGGCTATTTGAGCTGCCCTCACTAAGCTTTTTTCTTTAGTTCTGAGCTGACATGTCGAGCAAAATTTTGCACAATTTGACAGACTTCTATAACACAGAGACAACTACTATGTTTATAACAGATTGCATCGCATCATGTGAAATATAACCTGTCATTAGGCCCACTATCATTTGTATCTGACTAGCATAAATCAAAAAGAACACATTCTACTTTTTAAGATAAGCTATTGTTTCGGCAAAGAGCATGATCACAAAAGATCCATCTGTAGAAAAAAGGAGAAACATATCATCCAGCTTATCCTGTGCTTTGTTTCATCATTCTTTACGGGATTTTTAAAGAGTTCAGAGCAAATTTACAGCTGATGTTAAATTAATATTTTGACATGAACTGAGTGTACAGGGTTGACACATACTCACCTCGCTAACTTGAGGTGACTAAGGAGTACAAAATACGGTCCTCATGTTGAAACGTCCCCTTTTCCAGGTTTTTCAAAGGGCAAAATACAGTGTTTCAGCCCTCCGCCTTATCTTCAAAACATGACACTACTGGCAAGTGTCATTCCGATCACAGTTCCAACTAAGAAAGGGTAGCCATTCATTGGAAAATGCATGGTCAATACTCAGTTCTACAGGGCCTTTACTTCACTTGATCCAGACTGCGTTTCCACTGAAATGAATAGGACTTGCATGCACAGGGTATGTCTCCACTGCAGCTGGGAGCAAGCCTACCAGCACGGGTAGACAAATGCGGACTAGCAGGGCTTGAGTTAGTGCATTAAAAACAGCACAGCTGTCCAGCCAGGCTGGTTCCCAGCTGCACCCCTCTAGAGAATGCAATTCACCCCTGCACAGCTAGTCTCCAGAAGGCCTATGTGGCACTTAAGTCCCAGCTAGTCATTGTTCTGACAGCTTAAGTGGAACAGAGAACATTCCACTTAAGCTGAGCAGAGGCCTTCTTCACGGGAGGGGTGTTTCCCGTAAACGAGGGCAGCGTGCACATCTATCTCAGGGGTGACTCGTCAGCCCAGGCAAGCGAGCCACAACCTAACCAAGAATTCCCCAAAGCTCCAAAATACAGTTTGCACATTCTGTTTTTACTTGATTGGTAAAGAAGTCCAGATTTGAGGACCAATTCTGATTCGATTTTAAATATCACAACTCCAGCAGCAAAATGCAGCACCAGAAAGTTCAAAGCGCATAGTGCTGCATGAGACTCAAACCTTCGCATAGCTAATAGTGCCTCAAGAAGCTGCCTCGTTACCAGGGCAATTTACCATGCCCAGGAGTCACTTCATAAGGGAGTTGCGGTCGTAACCAGTGATGAGTGAGGCCACGGCAGGACTGCAGCAGTTCAGCCTGAGCTGCAGGGAGTTTACACGGCGATGGGCCTGCACCTCTCTGGCTCCCTCCCCTACCGGGCAGGCCCCATGCGTGTGCATGAGGAGAAACCACCACATCCCACGAGCACCTCACGCTCCGCCCCCTGCATTGGCCCAGGTGGTAGCTGCAGCTGTGGCAGCTCCAGCCCATGGAGCTGCCTGCTTCTTCTTCGCTATAAACAAGGTAAGCGTGTAACGGCCATTCAAATATGCATAGGACGGGGGGTGGAAATAACCTTGTGATTTTTGCCTTGCCTGTCAAAAAAGTCACAAGTTGCCGCTGAAATCGATGATGGATATAATCTAGTCCAGAATGAGCTGTCTGCAGTTAGATTCTGTTGTATGTCATGTGGAACCAGCTAATAGTCCTCATCCTTAACTCAAATTTTCACCTGTGGCCAGCATTTTAATATCATCTGACTGCACAGCTCAGTACAGCTCGCTGATGATGATGTAGGTATCATGGTACGCTGCACCTGGTTGCTACTGATATTCAGGTGGGGGAAGGCGGCATCGGGATGCCATATTTGGTCAGACAGCGAATGGAAATGGCAAATGAAAAAAAAAATCAACTATTATTTTTAGCAATACCACATTATGTGGAATTTGTCTCCATCACAACTCTGAATGCACTTATATTTATTTCATAGAATCATAGAATATCAGGGTTGGAAGGGACCCCAGAAGGTCATCTAGTCCAACCCCCTGCTCGAAGCAGGACCAATTCCCAGTTAAATCATCCCAGCCAGGGCTTTGTCAAGCCTGACCTTAAAAACCTCTAAGGAAGGAGATTCTACCACCTCCCTAGGTAACGCATTCCAGTGTTTCACCACCCTCTTAGTGAAAAAGTTTTTCCTAATATCCAATCTAAACCTCCCCCATTGCAACTTGAGACCATTACTCCTCGTTCTGTCATCTTCTACCATTGAGAACAGTCTAGAGCCATCCTCTTTGGAACCCCCTTTCAGGTAGTTGAAAGCAGCTATCAAATCCCCCCTCATTCTTCTCTTCTGCAGACTAAACAATCCCAGCTCCCTCAGCCTCTCCTCATAAGTCATGTGCTCTAGACCCCTAATCATTTTTGTTGCCCTTCGCTGGACTCTCTCCAATTTATCCACATCCTTCTTGTAGCGTGGGGCCCAAAACTGGACACAGTACTCCAGATGAGGCCTCACCAGTGTCGAATAGAGGGGAACGATCACGTCCCTCGATCTGCTCGCTATGCCCCTACTTATACATCCCAAAATGCCATTGGCCTTCTTGGCAACAAGGGCACACTGCTGACTCATATCCAGCTTCTCGTCCACTGTCACCCCTAGGTCCTTTTCCGCAGAACTGCTGCCTAGCCATTCGGTCCCTAGTCTGTAGCGGTGCATTGGATTCTTCCATCCTAAGTGCAGGACCCTGCACTTATCCTTATTGAACCTCATCAGATTTCTTTTGGCCCAATCCTCCAATTTGTCTAGGTCCTTCTGTATCCTATCCCTCCCCTCCAGCGTATCTACCACTCCTCCCAGTTTAGTATCATCCGCAAATTTGCTGAGAGTGCAATCCACACCATCCTCCAGATCATTTATGAAGATATTGAACAAAACCGGCCCCAGGACCGACCCCTGGGGCACTCCACTTGACACCGGCTGCCAACTAGACATGGAGCCATTGATCACTACCCGTTGAGCCCGACAATCTAGCCAGCTTTCTACCCACCTTATAGTGCATTCATCCAGCCCATACTTCCTTAACTTGCTGACAAGAATACTGTGGGAGACCGTGTCAAAAGCTTTGCTTTACATAGACCCAAAACCATTTTGGAGCACCTTCGTCTGTTTGAGAAATGGTTTTGCACACAAAAATGCACAGGGGAATAATTTTCCCTTCTACTGCATTGGTTAGTTAGCCATAACCATTGTGAAGCTATACTCGAAAGGTTCCTTTTACAAATGAGTATGTTTTCAGAAGAGGGCTGGAATGGAGACTGCAATAGGACATTTTCTGGCAATATAAATAATACATCTGATATTTGCATGTTTATTAATAAAAATTTGAACTGAAAACATGAAAGCACTAACAACAAACTTATCACCATGATGAATTTATTCATATGGAAATCAAAATCGAGCGAAAGTTATAAAAATGTAAATAATACAATCAGGAAACATTTGTGGAAAGAACTTTACAAAAGGGAAAACATGAACTGAGATTGTGTTTTCCTAATAACACTAAGAGAACTGAGAAGCACTTTAAAGAAAAAATATCCGTAACAGCTTGTACAGCAAGCAAAGCATCTACATTGCCAAACAAAAATAAGTCAGTCAGTAAAGACCACCTTTCTACCAACAAAGTAGTAAATGGTGCCTAGAAGATGCTCAGGCATGAAAGGATTTTTAAAAAGCACATATACAGTGATAAATAACAGCACAAACTTCCCGGGGGACCTGATTCAGGAAAGCATACCTATTCAGGAAAGACATTTAAATATATCCTTATGTTCTCTGGGTACATCTACAGCTGAGGGTACAATTTACAGCTTGGATAGGGGTATGCATAGTGGTGGCACTAGATAAAAGCAGATTAAGCAACTGCTTGGAGCTCCAAGCAGCTCAAAGGGGCCCCAATTTAGTACTACCCACAAATACCATTCATGTTATTTAATGTGGGCTTTGACAGCTATATTAGTATGTGTTGTGTCATTATATTTTTAGGTTTGTGGAAAAAAATGTAGTTCGTGTTTTTAGGGAGTGGCTGAGGGAGGGGTGATGAGGGGAGGGGTGGGTGCAAAAATATTCCTGCATGTATGTAACACTCCGCTGTGGATACCCAGAGCTGAGAGCCACCCTGTTACCTCCCTGCCTCAGCAAGAGTGAGTTTTGCTGGAGATTAGACTGGGTCAGCTCAGTTTTCTTTAAAAACTTTACTTTAAAAACGAAACTTTAGTTTCGTTAACTGTCCTTAAAATATTCTCTACCTTAATTTGTTTTGCTTTGAAAATTATAAATATAGTTAGAACATAATGAAATGCAGCTTTAGTATTCACGTTTTTAAAAATCAATATATGTAAATGGCACAGGTATTCCAGAGCAAGATGTTTAAAAAGAAAAAAATCACACATTAAATCTGTCCTTACCCAGATGAATTAAGTCATTAGCTTTGCATAAAGTAGCTAATAGTTCAGTCTTGCTCACCGATCCATGAAGCTTACTTGAATACTCTTTCAAATGAATATTCTACTGTACAAAATTAAAAATATAATTTCTCTTTATGGGCCTGATCCTACTCCCGTTGAAGACAATGGAAAACTCCCTCTGGAACTCAGTGAATGCAGGTTGGTATTTTGTCTTTTAAGCACATCACACTTGTATTGTACAGTAGATAATGCAGTGCAAATGC
Source organism: Chelonia mydas (assembly GCF_015237465.2). Classification (NCBI taxonomy): domain Eukaryota; kingdom Metazoa; phylum Chordata; order Testudines; family Cheloniidae; genus Chelonia; species Chelonia mydas. Next base: position 93,588,840 of record NC_057855.1, read on the forward strand.
TTGACATGTCTCAATGATAACTGCCATCTCCTAGCTGGAAATGCTCTCCTTTTAAATATTCAACAGATAAGTCTCTCCTTTGTGTTTTGTAGAACAGTGACAACTACTGGGCACTAAGGCAAAACACAACTGTCTCCTCCTATCTACTCTATTATGAATCCTTCAATATGCTGGTACTACTCAGGCTGAGGGAACTGGGATTTTTTAGTCTGCAGAAGAGAAGAGTGAGGGAGGATTTGATAGCAGCCTTCAACTACCTGAAGGGGGTTCTAAAAAGGATGGAGGTAGGTTGTTGTCAGTGGTGGCAGATGACAGAACATGGAGCAATGGTCTCAAGTTACACTGGGGGAGGTCTCGGTTGGATATGAGGAAACACTATTTCACTAGGAGGATGGTGAAGCACTGGAATGGGTTACCTAAGGAGGTGGTAGAATCTCCATCCTTAGAGGTTTTTAAGGTCAGGTTTGACAAAGCCCTGGCTGGGATGATTTAGTTGGGGTTGGTCCTGCTTTGAGCTGGGGGTTGGACTAGATGACCTCATGAGGTCTCTTCCAACCCTAGTATTCTATGATTCTATGATGATTCTACTGGGAATATGATGGTGGATTATGTTCCTGAACACACATTACATTCTTCTCTCGATCATGAGCAAACTAGCTTCTCACTCACATGGTGCTGATCTCAAGAGACTACACTTACTTGTTTTTCAAATATAGAATTTATTCTTTGTGATGATCTACCCAGCACTCCATTGGTGAAAGCCATTCTACAGCAGGACCCAGAGTCAACAATTTAATTAAATAAACACATCACTTTTTTAAGGCCAAAGAAAAATTCCTCTCTCATAAACTAATCAACTGCACCATAAAACAAACTGCTTGGCATTGGTCAGACAATATGTTTATTATAAACATATATTCTTTCTCCTTTGATCTTCATAGATACATGTTAAATAATCATAATGAAGTTATGTGACAGTAGTATTCCAGACACTCTGGTCAGGATCAGGGCCCCATTGTGAAAGATACAGGGACCAAGAGGTATCAAGAAACAATGCATGCATTGAAGAGTTTACACTTTAGGATGTTCTAAAATGTAGCATGTGTCACCTGGGTTCTTCCGCTGTCTAAACAGAAATGGAGTGAAGACTGCAGCATCTCTCAGTCCAGAACCAAATGCTTCTATCTTGTCCACCAAAATAACCGTCTGGTCTGTATGTTCTCCCAGCAGTAGTCCTATTAGTGGCTAACTTACTGTGTCTAGCTCTCTTATCCAATAAGAAATCTACCCTGTAGCCAAAGCGTTATAGGTATGAGACCCAGCTATGTTGTCTTCCATCTGCCTTCAGGCTTCTGGCTGTGCCTAAAAAGAATACCCACCAGTAACCTTTCCCCAATGGCCGCCGATTAGCTAGTTTGAGGTCAGAGGAGGTCTGAGGCATGCAGAATTGCTTTTGCTTAATGGTGGATTCCATGCTGGTTTAAGAATTGCGCTGTCTAATTATTCACCAAGAACAGCATATCCAGTGAATTTAGTCCTTCCTTCTGTTCAGAAATCATTCATGAACAGCTCCTGATCTCAACAGATGCATTTGTTACTTGCAGGTACTCACCAGGAAGTTTGAATGAACAATTTGAGACTATGGATTGGCCATCAAAGGGCTGCAATTAGTCACTTTTCAATACTAGCTGTTTAGGTGGCATGTTTTAGCACCTAAGTCACATGATACTCTTTCTGTAACCTGATTACTTGATCAAAGCTTTATCACTGGGAGGCATACCTGAAAAAGCCCTTTTGGGTGGGAATGTTGATATTTCCAGGTAGGAAAACCAAATGGGCTGATATAGAGCTAACTGAATAGAAAAAAAAATATACTTGTGGGAAATACTTTCATTTTTGGTTTTCAAAAACTTTTAGATTAAAAAATATTTGTGGTACAAGTTTCTGGTTTTCAAAAACCATATTTTTTTCAGTAAAAATGCGTGGGGTGATACTCTGTTCCCATTCACATCAATAAGAAAACTCCATTGGACTATACTGGAAACAGGACTTCACCCTCAATCTCCAGTTTTTCATTGTAAAACCAGAAAACTTCACTGAAGACAAAAATTTGCAACAAATCCACTATTCCAAGGAGCTTTCCCTCCGAAATATTTTTTACCAGGTCGAGCTGGGGGAATAAGTCATTTGGGAACAGAATGTCCTAACAGTGTTTTCTATTTGAGAAATATTAGGGTCTCCTTTTCACATTTCCCTTTACTTTTCATTCCCTCTCTCTTTTTATGTGCTATCTACTAACCTACCCTTCCTCCCCACCCACAAAAATCATATTACTTGCCTTTTATAAACACAATGATCTTAAGAGTCTCCCTCACTCTAGCCAAATGCATTGTACATCTCTCTGTGGGGATGAATGAAAACCTGTGATGTGGTATATACAAGAACTGAGCTTCAGTATCTCTCTCATGGTGTGCATTTGCAATGAAACAGTACCAGATAGCCCTTGTTACTACTGCAATTTGTTCTGCATATCTGAGAGGATGGTCAGGTCCTTCAAGTCAGCGAGTGAAGTCCCCCGCCACTCCATATAAAAGTGGAGTAAGAGTAATCAGCGGCACAATATGAGTGCTGAGGAGTGTTCATTCGTAAAATTGGTGAGCACTTCAGCAGCATTACATACAATGTAACAGTACAGCAGCCTGTGTGAAAGATACCACGATTCTGTAGGACAGCTTCTCCGTTCCTGTACATTTTGTACAGTTGAATACATCAGTGCAGGGTGGGAGTGGGATGAATGATGAATGATTCACACACCCACTTTGCACTGGCATATGTGACTACACAGGATGTACAGCCACAGAGAACTGGGTCCTGTTAAAATGTTACATTTTTAGGGGAAGACTGTTGGGATTCTGGACCAGAAATAACTATAAAATAGTTTGCAGAAACAGACTCCATTTCGGGGTGCTCAATAGATTGATTCTCTGATTACCCCTGAGTATTTGCAGGTATAATCTAGTTGAATATTCCAGTAGCCTGCGTCAGGTCTGAATACATACACTTATTGAAATTAAAACCATTCATCACATTAATGTACCTCTGTCATTTATAGCAAAGGAAGAAAAATCTTTACATCGTCCTAAAAAAGGCAATAAGGTAAAAATAGAAGCCACTGTAACAAGAGAAAACATTGACCAATGTAATTTGTAGAAGGCTAATACATTTGACTTTTCTACCTTAGTATTCCATTGCATTTAAGTGAAATTTTACAGCTTGCATATATTCCAGTAACAATTCTCAACAAATGGCTGTCATCATGCTTCCTATAGGAAGCAATATTTAATATTTGTATGCAAATACCTTGTAAAGCAAAACAAAGGTCTATTTTAGCAAACATTTCCCATATTTAGTACAGATAACTACTGGCAAAGCAGTCAAGGAAACCCCAGTTTGAAATATATCAGTCAGTGGCCAATGATGACTTGCTTAAGGAAGAAAATCTAGCACCTCGTCTGACTGACAGGAATCTCCACATCCTTAGCTGGTTTTGTTTATCCTATTAAACACATGCTGACAAACTTCTTTAGCATGAGCCTCCCTAGTGGTGTTTTCCACCTCTTCAGAAAGATCAGACAGGCCACAGAACATCCTATCCAGCTGGTAACAGTCAATAAATGTTGTTTATCCATCATGTTCGGATGATCTGACATTGAGAACCTCCCTGTAAGTGATCTGTTCACCCTCTTCTTAGACAGCATAACATACAGCAGCAATCAATAGTGACCTGCACAATTCAGATCCATTGCAACAAAGGAAAAAATATTGACGGAGTGTGTATTCCATATATTTCTTTATGCTGAGTTCTGAGATTTTCAGTTCCTGTTAATGAGAACTGGGCGTCAGTGGATTTGAAACCTCAGCCCTAATGTGTTATGTATGTGCCTATAAGATATAAAATAGAGACTCTGGCCAAGATATGTTCAAACCTAATCAGTGATTTTGAGTGCCCCATTTGCAGGGGACTGATTTTCAGAGGGCAAATGCTCAAGTCTTTCTGAAAATCAAGCTCTTTGAAGGGGTCTCAAGATGATCATCCAAAATTGAGACACCCAAAATTAGTCATCTGGGCCTAATGCTATAGTCATCTGGGCCTCCATTTATACAATATGATGCATATGTCCATGAGGTATGTGGTTTTATATACAGGGTCAAAATCAACAGGTTAGCTGAAAGCAGATTTGGGCCCAAAGTCTGCAGTGTACATATATACTCTATTTCACCTTCCTACAAAGTTCTCCATAAACTCTATTTAACTAAAAGGATGGCAATCATGGATTACATCGTTTGATATGTAAAAACTATGCAAAACCGTTATTTCCTTTGCCCACCGACACATTGCAACCACCACAGGAGAGTTTGCTAATGAATTCTGACGCTAAACCTGAGCTTTGCATCTAAGTTCTTCGTCGGCAAAGGTATATTCTTTTATTGCTGTGGATGAAATCTCATTAAGAATTCACAGTCTGTTTACAGTCTGGAATTTTAAAGTTTATAATCCCTATTACAATGGGATACTCAGGTGAATGGCACACAGCTCCAAAGAATCTACACCAAAGGATTTCAAGTGCACGGAGGTATTTTAAAAAAGGTTTCAGTGAGCTGTAGCTCACGAAAGCTTATGCTAAGATAAATTGGTTAGTCTCTACGGTGTGATAAGTTCTCCTTTTTTAAAAAAAGGTTGTGGATTTAGTGGGACACTATGAGGAACTTTTCAGAGGCACAAATAGCAGCTGGGCACGGAACTCCAAAATGTCCTTCGGTGTGAGTTAGGCACGTGACTGACATTTGTACCCATGAAATCTACCTTCAAGGCATTTTTCCTCTTATACAAAAGAGCTTCTTCAATATGATGCATGACAGCGTGTCTTTGCATGTGCTGCATTGATTTTTAAGGGCTTGAGTTAAAAAAAAATAAAATAAAAAAAATAAAGAGTTAGGCACACAGCTCCATGCCTAATTTGAACACAATTTTTTTGGATTCGGAAAGTATCAGGTAAACTTGCCCATGGAACTGGCCAGTTATGTATTTAATCTGTGTGCTCAATTACGTAGAAGTACAATCCCACTAACTTGTTTACAGGCCGAGTATGAAATTCTACTCCTAACTTTTTAACCCACCCAAATCAGGCCTAATATTTATAATTCTTTTATAATTTTGATATAGATTTGTCTATGCAGCCAATAACAAAATGTATTTTCCACTTGGGCTGTTGCTTCCCTGCACAGCCCTGAATTCCAGCAGGCACACGAGGCCCCATGAATTAAAAGGGTGACAGTTGTAGACCTGGAGGAAGCCTTGCACAATACCTTTAACATGTTAAACTGAGAGCATTATTTATATCACAAGAAAAATGGTGAGGTCTTTTTCAGTTTTCTAGTAACTTATTAGTCGTAGGGAAAAAAAGCATGAATATGATTTAGCAAATGATGCTGGCAAAAAACCCAAACGTAAAGCTGTTGCAAGGTTTCATCTTTACTCCCTGTCGTAAGTGTAATGTATTGGTTTCAAAATTGTCTATAAAACTGACAGGTTATTTAGAATCTCATTTTAACAGTGATGTACGTTTTGATTGTCCCAATAAATATATAAGATACAAGTCTTAATGATTGCCCTTGGTCTCCAGAACATAATGTGATCTGTAGTTGGATAGCAAGGAAAGAATTTAAAAAGGTGGTTTGGGAAATTCTGTCCTTTTATTTATCAAATCAAGGGCATTGACTGACTGACCCAGCCAGTAAGCCACTGGGCAGGAGTCAACTGATGACAATAAAAGGGGGAAAAAAACAGAGTTATTCCAGGACTTGCAGCTTTAATGGGGTGTCCGGCATCTCTTAGAATATAGCAACGTCTCAGCTTAGAGCGCATTGAACTTTTACCTGTTTCACTACGTGAAGCAAATATACCAGACTATGTGCTTCATCTTGCAGGCATTTAGGCATGTAATGAGTTTGATGAACTTGAGTAGCTTCATCAACTTACATCAATGGGGATAGGGAGAAGTACTCCATGGGGTGGGGTACATCACCTCATCTAGATATTTGCCTAGTTTTACAACAAGCTACATAAAAAGCACTAGCCAAATCAGTACAAACTAAAATTTCATACTGACAAAATGAGAAAGTGAGCAATTTTTCAGTAATAGTGGGCTGTGATACTTCTGTATTTTCATGTCTGATTTTGTAAGCATATAGTTTTTAAGTGAGGTGAAACTTGGGGTACACACAACACAAATCAGACTCCTGAAAGAGGTACAGTAGTCTGGAAAGGTTGAGAACCATTGATCTAGTCTGACCTCCTGTATAGCCCAGGCCAGAGTACTGCCCCAAAATTATTCTTAGAACGTCTCTTTTAGAAAAATCACAGTGCTGATATAAAATTTATCAGCGATGGACACTCCACCTCGACCCATAGTAAATAGTTGCAATGGTTAATTACTTCCCCATTTACACCTTATTTCTAGTCTGAATTTGTCAAGCATCAGTTTCCAGCCTTTGGATCATGTTCTGCCTTTTTCTGCTGTTTTGAAGAATCCCTTATTATATATTTGTTCCCCCTATAGGTACTTATAGACTGTAATCAAACCATCCCTTAGCCTTCTCTTTGTTCAGCTAAATAGATTGAGCTACTGGAGTCTATCACTATAAGGCAGGTTTTCTAATCCTTTCATCATTCTCCCAGCTCTTCTCTGAATCCTTTCTAGGTTATCAGCATCCTTCTTGAATTGTTGAGCCAGAACTTTACACAGTATTCCAGCAGCGGTAGCATTGGTGCTAGATACAGAGGTAAAGTAACTCTACTCCTAATCCCCCTGTTTATGGCCACAGCGTTACACTGGAAACTCATGTTCAGCTGATTATCCCCTATGACCTCCCCCCAACCTTTTTCAGAGTCACTGCTCCTCAAGATAGTATGGGAGACTAAGTATGGCCTATATTCTTTGATCCTATATGCATATGTAACCCTTCTGCCAGTCAGAGCTGGTAGCAACAAGGGCCAGTTCATATCTATATCTAGGGGTACCTTTTCAACAGTATAACACAAAACTGGCTCGAGTCCCCAACCAGTGACCTGGGACAATTACACACCTCTGGGCACCTCTAAGAGGCAATACTTCCCCTCTCACAAGCACAAAGTCTGAGTTTAGAAAAAAACTTTTAATAAAAGGAGAGAAATAACTCTGCATTAATTTGGGGAAACACTGCAAACAGGGCTCATAAACATAAACCATGTGCAAAAGACCCACCCCCAAGTAAATTGGGCAGTCTCCTTTTCCCCTCAGGTTCTTAACTCCAGCAACCCAAAAGACCCTTTAACGTGCCCATCCCTTCTCTGCACCCCACTCACAGTTGATATCCTTGGACTGTGCAGACGCATAGTTCAGAGGTGCATCTGCAGAGTTCGCCTCCCACCCTGGGTGGAGGTAAGGAGGCAACGTACTTACCGCGCCTCTCCACCAGTCGCCCTGCCAGCTGCTCACCGCGCCTCTCTGCCAGCCACCCTGCTGGCCATCCCAAAATATCTTCAGGGCCCCCCACTTAACACAGCTCTCAGTGATTTCAGCTCTCAGTGATTTCAACTGTTAGTGGGGGAGCCTTACTGCTGGTACACATTGGGCAGTCTCTTGCATCAGAGACACTGTCCTAAAACAGGTCTAATGCTTAGACCTAGGTATCAGTGATTTCAGCTCTGCAGCATGTAACAGGATTCTCAATTGAGTCTAAATTAGCTCTGTTATTACACAGTGCAGAGAGAGGAAGGGTCAAATGGTGTCTGGGTCCCTTAGGCCAGGCCCACACCACAAGGTACAAGTACCTGTCCACACCCTCTCTCAACTCACTGGGCTTTGGTACCCATAGCTCCTGCCCAGTGAGTGCTGTTTAGTTGAGGGTGAGTCCCTCAATTGGGAAATGCCAAGTACAGTTCTGCTGCCCTTGATTCACACAAGGATAACAAACCTATATTACTCCTGCCCCAATAACAAGGAGACTGGGGATCCCACACCAGCCAAAAGTGACCATTTGGGCCAGCAATCCCATCATACTGAGTACCAAGGCAGGGTGGGTGTACCCATGCAAACAAGATCAGCTCCTGAAGTCCTTTTCCACATCTCACCACTAGATGTCAGGGGAGAGCTCATTCAGACTCTGCTTACAGATACATTTATATTTAGCCATATTAAAACACACATTGTTGCTTGAACCCAGATTATCAACTGATTCAGATGGCTCTGAATCTGTGACCTGTCCTCTTCATTATTTACCACTTACCCAATTTTTGGGTCATCTGCAAATTTAATCAGTGATGATTTTATGTTTACTTCCAGATAGCTGATAAAAAGCATTAAATAGTGTATGGCCAAGAACCAAACCTGTGGCACCCTACTAGAAACACACCGGTTCGATGATGATTCCCTGTTTACAATTACATTTTGAGACTTCTCAGTTAGCCAGCATTTAATCCATTCAATGCGTGCCATGTTAATTTTATATTGTTCTAGTAATGTCATCAAAATGTCATGCGGTACCAAATCAAATGCCTTACAGAAGTCTAAGAATATTACCTTAACATTGTTACCTGTATCAACCAAATTTGTAATGTAACAAAAAAGATAAAGTTACTTTGACAGGATCTATTTTCCATAAACCCATATTGTACATTAATTATATTGCCCTCCTTTAATTCTTTGTTAATCAAGTCCTGTATCAGCCACTTCATTATCTTGCTGGGATCAATGTCAGACTGACTGGCCTATAAGTTACCCAGTCATCTCATTTGCTCTTTTTAAACACTGGCACTACATTAGCTTTCTTCCAGTCTTCCTGGTGTTCCAAGACTTATTGAAAAAAAATCAGCATTAATGGTCCAGTGATCTCCTTAGACAGCTCTTTTAAAACTCTTGGATACAAGTTATCCGTACCTGCTGATTTAAAAATATGTAGCTTTAGTAGCTGCTGTTTTATATCCCCTTGAGATACAAGTGGAATGTAAAGAGTGTTATCATATGATATGACTACATCATCTCCCTCCCCAAATACAAAACAAATATTTATTAAACACTTCTACCTTTTCCGCATCATTATTGAAAATTATACCATTTCCATTCAGTAATGGATCAATACCGTTGTCAAGATTCTTTCTGCTCCTAATATACTTAAAAACTCCTTTGGAGAGGTAAGTGCCAGAGGCAGCATTAGCCTTGCTCAGTCTTTGTATAACATAATGGAAAATTCTGTGCTGGTGCCCCATCTAGAGATTAACAGCCTACTTCTGCTACTTGTTTAGTGAAGGTGTCCTGGGATGCTGGAAGTCTAGGGTTCAAATCCTGTGGATGAATCCATGTAGGGAGTTATTAGACTCTGATGCCTTGAGTTTAAGCATTCTGGCTACACCCTAGTACAGAATCATAGGGTTAGACACAACGATTTTAAAATAGAGGACTGGGTTATGCTTGTCCTTTTCCAGAAGAGACTGGGTTAAAGTTACGAAGTTGGCTTTTATTGTTCCCCTTTCACAAACCTCTCAAAAGCAAATGCTCAAATGGGTGTGACCTTTAATTCCCCTCGGAGCAGCACAAAGAGACCTTCCCCAAAGTCTTTAACCCAGTGGCATCTATTTAGTATTAGCCCTTGTCCGCCTCAAGCTTCTTTAACACGTCTGGAGGGTCCTTAAACAACATTTCTGACACTACTGATGGAACCTTTCTGACAGCTCATTAGGCAAATGGCAGACAATTCATGAGCTTTTCCAAACATGCCTAGAGACTCTTATTCAGCAGAGTTTAGCACGGCTCTAGCTAACAGATTGCTGCAGCTCTAATTAAAATGTAAACTAATTCTAAGAGCACAATCTTTGGTAAATCAAATGCACCAACTGATTAAAAAAAAGTTTCAATTGTAGTAATAGTTTACAAAGAGAGAACATTATGTCTGCACTTAATGAAAATGAGCAACGGTTTTATATTACATAGTATCTGAAAACCCCATGGTAAAAAGGCCATTTTAAACAAGTGACAGTGTATGAAAGAGGCTCCTTGTTGTGATTAAGAGATTATTGAGACGTATTTCAACACAAACTGCCATACTGTCTGTTGGCTAGACAAATGGAATTCATAATGAGGTACACATTTTATCCATCAGATGATATTATTGTGATTAATGGTTTTTCAATGAATACTAGAAGAATGGTAATGATTTGGTTACTTCATTTGTAAGTGATTCCGAATCCTGGATATACAAATTGAGGCCATCAAAGGCCAACAGCTCTCTCATTAATAGCAAAAAAGTTCCTGAAATGATTTTAATGATATCCCCCACCAGCGTATATTTTGTATCTGATGGAGGTAGACTGCAATTTTAATAAATGTTAACATGTCTGGAGATAGCTGCTTTGCAAACATTCAGTGCCCTGCAGAGGTTGGACAAAAAGCACAGAGAATGCTAAGGTCCATGAAAGGGGAATTCTGAACTATGCAGAGTAGCGTTGGGACATGATTCACATCAGTGACAAGCCCATACCTTGATTACTGTGTTTGCTTTTGGTCATTAAAAATCAGAGACAGAGAGAACTAAAGGGTCTAAGAAGGGCAATGAAAATAGCTGGATGGGGCTTAAATACTACACAGTGAAATATTATGAATAATGGGAGTATTTGCCTGGAAAGAAAAAGATATGCACAATTACAGGGACATACAGATTCAAAAATCTGAGAGGATTCTCGCCAAGTTTTGAGTATAAGCACCTAGCTTGCATGCTTAACATTAACTCAGCATAGACCTGAATCTGTCTCATATACAGACAGCATCAGTGAGGAAATATAAGCACAAGTACAGCCTCAGGAGAGTGGGTTTGTGTGGGGGGGGGGGGTGAGAAAACCTGGATTTGTGCTGGAAATGGCCCAACTTGATTATCATACACATTGTAAGGAGAGTGATCACTTTAGATAAGCTATTACCAGCAGGAGAGTGGGGTGGGAGGAGGTATTTTTTCATGCTTTGTGTGTATATAAAAAGATCTTCTACACTTTCCACAGTATGCGTCCGATGAAGTGAGCTGTAGCTCGCGAAAGCTTATGCTCAAATAAATTGGTTAGTCTCTAAGGTGCCACAAGTACTCCTTTTCTTTTCTTGAAAAATGTGACTAACATTAAAGCAAAAACCTACTTACTTTCATTGCTGTCTCCACCCACGCATGATACTGTAAAAAAACCAAACCACTTAATTTTGGAACTTTCCTGAATTTGCTTATAGCATGTGATAAAAAACACAAGTATCTTTCTATCTTTGTGGGCGGGGGCGGGGGGGGGGGGATAAAGCCAGAATCCCCTGACAAGGCTCTGGTGCTGTCAAGCAAGTGATAGAATTTAGTCACTTTCTGCACTGGTGATTCTCCTTTGAGCATTCAATCAATTAGGGCCTCATCAGCTTACAAACACGAGGATGCAGAGGGTGACCACTGATGCATCATCTTAGTGCCAATAGCAGCATTGATTAGCTGATAATATGGGGAATGTTTTGCCTTATCACCCTCATAATGGAATCAGTGGGATTAGACCATTATCCCAGGTCTCCTTTGCAATGTTACTTAGACAAACTTATCCTGTCTTACATGTAGATGGTAATGACTACCACATAAAGCACATTTTCTTTCCAAGGGCATGTGATACAGTAGCCTCCAGATAAGGGACTGCTCTTAGATTGCTGATGCCCAGTGGAAGAGCCAGCCGCTCAGTGGTACATGGCAGAGCCAATTGTTAGATTCCCCTGGCTGTAGCCTTGCATCCAGGGATCAGGTTGGTAACCGTTTAAGTATGATGCAAGGGCCAACTGTGAAGTTTAGTCCCTTTGGAGACAAAGAAGGGCTGGACACCTTCCCTCTACTAAGGAGTGGTAGCTTGACACACACCGGCTCCAGTTCCAGAGCGAATTTAAGCACATGCTTTAGTCCATCCCTATTTAGCAAAGCATTTAAGCATATACTTAACTTTCATGTGGCTGGCTTCCCTGGGCTTTCCATACTTCCATGGGCCTTAAGCACATCTGAAATGCTTTCCTGAATAGGGGTGCCTCCTTGATTCAGGGCCTCTGGTCGCGCAATGAAGGGAAGCTTGTCCTGCTGTAATCCTTATTCTGTGGACATGCAGAGGGAATCTGTCTCTGAAGAAGTCAATCCATACTTTCCTTGACACTAAATCCACATGACACAATGTTTGCAGAGGGACTCTGTAGTGGCATGGCTAAAGCAGTGCCCCCTTCTGGACCTTCCAGGCACCCCAACATGACAACAGGTCACCCCGGGGGGAAGAAGTCTCGGTCTCCAGTGTTCACTGAGGTGGAGTCCAACCAATCAGTAATTGTCCCTTCAGTCCTGTCCCTTGTGTGTGTGTGTGGGACGGGGGGCTTAGCCACAACGTATTCTAAAATAATAATAATAATTAATAATAATTAAAAAAAACACAACTAAAACCAATTCAATACTGGGCCATCCTCACCTTCCTGTAGGATGTCCCTGCTCCTTCCTTCCAGCTTGGTTCCCAAACAGTGTCTTGCTCACTCCTTCCTCGCTCCTGAGGGTCCTCCCAGTGGCCCAGCTCTCCTTAACTCTGCAGGAGAAACTCCCTTAAGGCATTGCTCCAGCCCCCTTAGCTGATCCAGACTCTCTCCTTGTATTCCCCCTCCAGGCTTGGCCCTGGTTGCAGATCTAGCAGGTGGGGATAGTTGGGCTCATAGGCCCTTAACCCTTCTCTATTGGTGCAAAGCCTCTCTGCCCCACCAAAGAGATACTAAATTTCAGTGAATTCTAGAAATGAGGTAGGGTGTATGAGGATGGCTGGCAGGGGATGGTTGAAAGAGGAGTACTTTCAAAGGGATTTGTGGCCTTTGAGGGATACTGAGGTTAGGAATGGGCAAGAGTAGGAATACACAAGTCTCAGAAAACAGGCAATTCTATTCACTATGCAGAACGGAAGCAAAGTTATAGGGTGGAATCTGGTCAGCTTCCAAGTCAGTGGCAAAGCTCCCATTGATCTCAATGCAGCCACAGAATCAAGGGGGACATTTCTGCAGCAAGCTGTCCTGGATGGTGGGGATAAAAGAAAGGCTCTTGATCTTGTAATCGCACAACATGACTAAAAAGCAGAGAAATGAACTTTAGAACTAGAAATGAACTTTAGAACTTTCCATGGAGCCAAAGACACTCCAACACTATGGTAATATGGGCTAGACAAGATCCTGGAAGAGAGAGATTCATACATTTCAAGATGAGAAGGCAGCACTGTGATCATCTAGTCTGACATCCCGCATAATACAGACCGTAAAATTACACCCAGTGATTGCACTGAGCTCCAGTAGCTTCTTCTTGAACTAGCGCATCCCTTTTCAGAAGAAATCCAATCTTTATTTAAAGACTCCAAGGAATGAAGGATCCACCACATTCCCTGGTGTTCTGTTCCAGTGATTAACTGCCCTTACCGTTATAAATTTGCACCATATGTCCAACTTAAATTAAACCAGCATGACAGAGACTGGCCCATGATGTATATTTCCTAGTCTTTTAGCAGTAAACAAAATACAAGCTGGGGATGTTTTTCCCTCTTATTTGTGGCAAATCCATATACAGTTTTGATGCTTGTATGCGACTTCCCTTCTCTTATAAATTCTCTCTTCTGTGACAATGAAACCTGCTGATCAAATACTCTAGGCAGATTGAATCCACAGACACAGCATGCTTCATTTACCTATTGATGTTTCGATTCCTTTCTCCTCTCTGATGCATTTTTCCCTGAGCAAAAAGCAGTTTTTTACTGACATCCTCACGCCAGTACTCCAGTGTCCTCCGACAAGAGCCCATGTGCAAAAGTAAAGTTTCAAATGCCACTTCTGAAAACACTTGCCACTGGGTATTTAATCATTCCTTCTTTTGCAACCTTGGAAGCGAGTGACTCATCAGTATCTCTTTTCAGTGCTGGATTCAAGAGTGTTCTTGAGATCAAGGAGTTTTTCCTCTTTTTAAAACACCAGTTCCAGAAATAACAAAATCCAGGGTGCGTGACAAGAGAAGGCTTAAAAGACTCCTTCAGTATAGGTGTTTGGGGAAGGGAACCAAACAGGACATCTCTGCATGTACAATGCACAAAGTTGAGACTCCATGTACCTCCATGAATTACTACTACTTTATTTAAAGCTCACCTTAAGTTTTCTGAAGCTTGCTTTGGCAATGGCTCAACTTTTCTGCAGGTTGCAATCTCCTCCCATCTAATTTTTTGCACATGCTGGGAAAACCATAATGTGAATTTTGCGGAAGTGATTTCTGTGACCCCTGCACTATTTTTCAGAGCACAATTAGGAGCAAAATGAACTAGAATCCATGGAGCTAGGTTGAGGAGACAGGATTGGTGAGGAAAGGAAAGACGACTTGCACGATAAGTTTCATTACCATTACAGTTTAGACATTTCTCTCCCCTCTGTAGGCACTGCTATAGAGCTATGTTTTACATTGCTCAGGGTGACATGGACAAAGGAATGACGGAAGAGTCCACTGGTGATCCAGTGGATATAGTGTACTTGGCTTTTCAGAAAGCCTTTGACATGGTCCCTACATAGGCTCTTAAGCAAAGTAAGCAGTCATGGGGTAAGAGGGATGGTCCTCTCATGGATCAGGAACTGGTTAAAAGATACAAAACAAAGAATAGGGACAAATGGTCAGCTTCCACAATGGAGAAACGTAAATAGTGGGATCTGTACTGGGACCAGTGCTGTTCAACATATTCATAAATGGTCTCGAAAAACGGGTAAATAGTGAGGTGGCAAAGTTTGCAGAGGATACAAAATTACTCAAGATATTTGAGTCCAAAGCTGCATTAAGAGTTCCAAAGGGATCTCACAAAACTGGGTGACGGGGCAACAAAAGGATGGATGAAATTCAGTGCTGATAAATGCTAAGTAATGCACATTGGAAAACAATCCCATCTATACATACAAAATAATGGAGTCTGTATTAACTGTTCCCATTCAAGACAGATCTTGGAGTCATTGTGGATAGTTCTCCGAAAACATCTGCTCAGTGTGCTGCGGGAGTCTAAGAGCTAACAGAATGTTAAGAACCACAAGAAAAGGACAGATAAAACAGAAAATATCCTATATAAATGCATGGTACACACACACCTTGAATACTGCGTGCAGATCTGGTTGCCCCATCTCAAAAAAAAAGATATATTTGAAATGGAAAAAGTACAGAGAAGGACAATAAAAATGATTAGGATATAAAACAGCTTCCATTTGAGGAGAGAGAAAAAACGGGGACTATTCGGCTTACAAAAGAGAGGGGGATGCTATAGAAGTCTATAAAATCTTGAACAATGTGGAGAAAGTGAATAGGGAAGCATTATTCACTTCTTCACATAACACAAGAACCAGTGGTCAGCTTATGAAATCAGTAGGCAAGGTTAAAAACCAAATGCAAGGAAGTACTTCTTCACAAAACACACAGTCAGTCTGTGGAACTCATTGGAAGAAGATGTTGTGAAGGACAAAAGTAAAACTTGGTTCAAAAAAGAACTAGATGAATTCATGGAGGATAGGTCCATCAATGGCTATTGCAAAGATAGTCAAGGATGCAACCCCATGCTCTGGGTGTCCCTAAGCCTCTGACTGCCAGAAGCTGGGACTGAACAACTGGGGATGGATCACTCGATAATTGCCCTGTTCTGTTCATTCCCTCTGAAGCATCTGACACTGGCCACTGTCGGAAGGATACTAGGCTAGGTGAACCACTGGTCTGACCCAGCATGGCCATTCTTATGTTTTTACGAGTCAGGAGACCCCTTCAGAAAGGCAGCATGGTCAAGCAGATAGGGCATTTGACTCACACTCTGGAGACCTGGGTATTAGTCCTGTCTCTGCCACTGATCTGCTGAGTGACCTTGAGCAAGTTATTTTAATGTTCTATGCCTTCTTTTACCCCTCTGACATCTTGCCCATTTAGCCTGTAAATTCTTTGAAGCCGGGTCTGTCTCTATGCTTTTGTACAGAGCTTTGCCCGGTGGACCCCCATGAGATATTCCTGTGCACAAACAGCACATACTTGCATGTTCCTATGATGCACTAGTGGGGATTACTGGCTAGATCTTGAAGGGGAAAAAAATAACCCGATCCTTTTTACTCAATCCACATTCAGGCAAAACACCCCATGACTGTGATTGACTTTGGTAGCAGCTGTGCCTGTGTAAGGAGAGAGTAATACCTTGGGGGTTCAGGATTTGGTTCACAGCACTGAAAGAAATGACTCAGCTGCGACGAGAGGCAGTGAACGCTTTCCACAACTCCTCACCATCACACAAGGGGCGGGGGACGGAGATGGGCGAATGTCCAGCCACAGAGAGGAGCCAGACCCAGACCCAGAAGGTGGCTGCCAGGAAGCATGCTGAGGCGCTGCAGATACCAGTCTGTCCCTGCCCCCCTGCTGGTTTTGGCCATTACACTTTGTGAAATTGCTCCACATGTAAACCAGGGCCAATGCAGTGGAGAGGCAGCGTCTCAAGGACCAAGGGCGTTTCTTCTTTTTCTGTGCCTTTAAGGCACAAAAGGGAAGGTGTGTCCCTTAATTAGCAGCTCTAAAAGTGACAGGCTTGTGAAGTTTTAAATGCTAATTAGAGATTATTTCTGATTAATCAATATTTGACTTGAAGCTGTTAAATACACTGATGTGTTTTAAGCATTTAGGACTCAGTTCTAGACCGCACTCTGCTCTCTTTGCTCTGCTCATGTCGCACCAAGAAACCTCTCTGCAAGGGACAGTAAGGATACCCCCTGCCAGTTTCTATGCTTCCCTCCTCTCAGCAGGTAGGTGAGGAAGGGGGTATGGCTGGAACATGATGCATTCCTGTAATCCCCAGATGGCATAGGGTCAGAGGCTGGAGGTAGGGCAGAAAATCCAGTATGCTGGACACAGCAGAGAACCTGGTCCTTTGTGTGGCAATTGCATAACAGCAGACCCTCATTCCTGTTATGCCTTTTTTATACATACATACATCCCTCTATACATAATCAGCAAGTTTCATAAAGAACAAGATCCCCACAAGGCCTCATAAACGTTATTCGAGTTGTTATAGCTCACTTCAAAGGGCCGAAAAAGCCATTTTACAATAACCTTGTTGTCATGGAGTGCTTACAGCCAGGGCATTCTGTGGGGATAATCCATAATAAAAAAAAGGACCCTATGGAATTATCTGTCCAATACGTGCAGAAAAACAAAGCAGAAAATAAAGTGCTGGATGTTTATCTGCAGATTGAGCTATTGACATCCACGGTGTAAAACTAAAGGCAGAAAGCGGAAGACAGAAAAAAGGCAGCATAATTAGACTGCAATATCGAAAGTGTCTTTGTTCCAGAGCTTTTACTTGTATCATTACTTGTCT